>NC_045710.1:43769338-44077505 GCF_009834535.1 Camelus ferus | reverse complement strand
CATTGATTCAATTTAAGCATATAGTACATGGGGGTTTATTTCTGTTGCATTTTTCACAGCTTTCCAGGGAACATTTTACTACATTTGTTCCATTCATTCCAAGTTCTTTAGGTTTATGATATGAGAACATGTACCAAGAAGCTAATAGAGCCAGTGAACACCTTCTACTAAAACTGTTGACCAGTGTGAGTAGGCCTATGGAAAGGACCCTGAAATCTGCATCTTAACTGGGCACCTCTGGTAGATTTTTTTTATTTTTTAGGTGATTTCAAGGACCTGTTTTAAATTTTAAGTTATAATTTACAGAGTTAAGTGCACAAATCTTGTGTATAGGTAGAATTCTTATGTAAGTATACACATTTAAACCTGAGTACAGCTGTCAGATCAAGATAGAGAAGAAAATTCCCCTCTAAGTCTTCTCAGAGATGACTACCACTCTGAATGTCACCATGGACTGGTTTTGCCTGTTCTTGAACCTCACAGATACAGAATCATACAGTTTATGCTCTTCTGTGTCTGTTTTCTGTCACTCACATTGTTTTTGCAATTTGTCCATGTCGTTATGTGTGGCAGTAGTTTGTTCCTTTTTTTTGCTGGTACATTCCATTGTATGAATGTATCCTAATTTATTTATGTGTTCTCTTATTGCTGATCCCTTAGATTGTTTTGTTCAGGGCTATTATGATTAAAGCTGCTTTGAGCATTCTTGTACTGATCTTTCGGTGAACATAGTTACTCATTTCTCTTGGGTAGTTACCTAGGAGTGAAATTGCTTCTGGCTTAAGGTTTGATTTCAGAGGTGGATGGGAGTTTATTTACCACCAGGGGCAAGAAATGCAGTGCTGAGGCAGGGCATCCGCAGTCACCACCCAAAGGAAGAATGCCAGGGCTGGGGCCTCAGTTGCTGATTTCTAGCTCATGTATTCTTTTTGTTTGTTTGTTTTGTCATTTGTCCTTTTTTTGGAATATATTTTTATTGAAGTACAGTCAGCTTACAATGTTGTGTCAATTTCTGGTGTACAGCACAATACTTCAGTCATGTAGGAGCACACATATATTCGTTTTCATATTTTTTAACCATTAGTTACTACAAGGTATTGAATATAGTTCCCTGTGCTGTACAGTAGAAACTTGTTGTTTGAGCTCATGTATTTTTAACAGATGATATTGCCCCCAAGGTGTTTTCTTAGGTGGAAGTGGGTGGGGAGGGGCAGAGGTATGTGGGGGGAAAAATCTTAGCCGTTACAGGGGCTCCTGGCCCTGAGATATGCTGATCTACAGTAATGTCATGGGGAGAAAGAAGTATCTGACAAGGCTCCATAGGGGTGATAATGAAAACAGTTTGGGGAACACTGGTCTAGCTAAGCCTAGACTCTCTCACATCTCCAAAATCTGTAACCTAAGACAGTCGGCACGTTTTTTGGTCCAGGAGGGTAACTTGGGAATAAGCAACACTACCCAGAGATGACCGAGGTGGAACACAGCCATGCTCCTGGGTGTGTGTTGGCTGGGGCTGGGCTGGGGGTGCAGGGACAGCCACACTCTGAAAGGACAAGGAAACCACCAGAGTCCATGAAGACCTTGCACTAATCAGCACAGCGGCCAACTGGCCCAGGAGAGGAAAAGTTTCTTTTATTAGCAGCTTTTGTTGAGGGAGGAAGTGATGAATGTCTCCACAGGCCCACTGGGTGTCACGTAAGATCAGATCTTGCCTGGAGGAAGCTCTGGAACCACAATGCCGCCACCACACTCAGGCTCCTCGGCCTTCAGCACCCATTGTTCTCCTTTAACTCACACGTGATGTTTCCGCCCCAGGAGGCCTTCCCTTGTGAGCAAATGGAAAGTCAGAAATCTGGAAAGAATGAATGCACCAGAGAGAAAGCAGACATCACTGATTGAGCCACGAGGAGACACATGCAGCCCTGATATGACTCCAGGCAGGAAGAGAGGGGGCTTGGAGAGAAGTCCGTGCTTCTGGGGAGCCCTCCACCCACTTCTTTCTGAGGGGGTGTGGTTAGCTGTAAGAAGGGCCCCTGGGCAGTGTATCCCTTTCTTCAGCTTTCTGTGCCTCCGTCTCCTCATCTGCAGAATGCGGGTAACACCTATGGCGCCTGCCTCCTAGTGTTGTTATGAGGGTAAACTAGTGAATGCATGTCGAGAGCTCAGAACACACTTGGGCTGCTGTCTCCTCTAAATGAGCAACAGCCTTGACTATTTTAAGAACTTTTAAAAATTATTTCTTGGGGGAACGTAATTAAGTTTCTTTCTTTCTTTCTTTAATGGAGGTACTGGGGATTGAACCCAGGACCTCAGGCATGCCAAGTACACACGCTTCTATTGAGCTAACCCTCCCCCTCCAGCAGCCTTCACTATTACTTATGATAACTGATCCCTGCCCTCAAGCTGCTCCCACACTAGGGAGGGAGCCACTTTCTAGTTTCTTACTCAACTAAAAGGCTGACAGGCAAGTATGATTTCAATACTTTACCTGTACCTCTCTAGACTTCAGGCAGGGGTATTGCTGCCCCCTTGGGGTTGTCACTTCTTGGTTGACTCTTTTCCCCCTCCCCTGGTCTCTCCCACTCAGCAGCCAGGCTCCAGAAGGGGGAGGTGGAGAAAACCACTGTCCTTGGGGTGGGGGCGGGGTACATAGCTCGGAGGAAATTTTGATTGAGCCCGATGACTCATGAGTCACTGAACATTTGGCTCAGCAGGGTGAGGTCGCAGCACAGACAGGGACCCAAGCTGAGGGAAACGGAGCTGCTCTCACGTGAGGGACGCTCCAGAGCCAGGGCGGCGGTGGTGGTCCGCGCACCGCACACACCGCGTTCTCCCTTTCCGTGTTACTTTGTTAGAAGGGATGTGACGAGCCGGGCTCATGCAGACAACAGGTAGGATTGGTTCATCTGGTGGTTGGCATGGCTTTCAGAGGCCCTGCTTATTTGTTCTGTGTCCAGTTTCCATAAGACCCTTCAACCTTTCTGGGAAGTCACTGGGTGCTTTATTCTAAGCATCACAGGTTGAGGACCCCAAGAAGCAGGCTCTGCCACAGAGATTTGCGTGCACATGGTTTTACTGGGGAGTGATCTCAAGATCAACACCTGCAGTGGGGAGGAAAGGAAGCAGGATGGACAGAGGGAATGGTGAAATTCCATGCTGTCACAGCACAGGCTTCATCTGCTGTTGCCAGCTCTGGAGCTAGGATGGACCTTTACAGTGGACCCAGGGCAGGGCAGGCTCTAACCCCCAGACTGACCGCTGGATACAGGCTGCTCTGGAAAGGGGCAGGGTGGCCTTGGGTGTGGTAGCTCTCCTGGGGCCAGAGCAAGCCCTGAAGATGCAGTGGTGAGCTGCTGGCTGCCAGCACTCCCCCAGCAGAGGGGGGAATGCACACCCCGTCCTGAGGGGAGAGCGGGGCAAGGGACCTCAGCATCCAGCCCACTGAGCGCCGGCATTA
Source organism: Camelus ferus (assembly GCF_009834535.1). NCBI lineage: Eukaryota > Metazoa > Chordata > Mammalia > Artiodactyla > Camelidae > Camelus > Camelus ferus. The sequence continues at coordinate 44,074,048 of NC_045710.1, read as the reverse complement.
GACCTTTCTACCTTTCGCCACTGTTCAGATGCTTCCCATTTTCTAAGACCTGCAGAGTAGAGTGACCATGGGTATAGATAGGTTTTAGAGTCCGACAGACTCACATTCAAGTCCCTATTTCTGCCATTCATTTGGCAATATTTATAAAGTATATTTCAGGTGCTGTTCAAGGCACTAAAAGTACAAAAGTGGTAACACCCCTCCCTCTGAGCTTGTATTTCATGGGTGGCAGGGAGACTCAGGCAATTAAAGAAATGTACACTTAATGTCATATATATGACGTATGATATCTATTATATAAATTATTATGTATGATATTGTTACATATTGTACAAGTTACATTGTATATAATGATTAGTGACATGGGAAAAGTCAGCAGGGTGTAGGCGGTAAGGGAATGATGGTGGGAGTGCTGTTTTGCATGGAGGTCAGGGTCTTCCCTGGGAAGATGTGATGTGTGGCTGTGCAGAGACCTGGGGAGCGTGGGTTTCAGGTGGAGGGAACTGTGGTGCAAGGGCCTCAGGAGGGAGTGTGCTGCATGTTCCCAGAGCACCAGGAGGCCAGGATAGAGGGGAAGAGGGTGGAGGTGTGGAGAAGGGGGTTTCAGGAGCAGGAGATAAAATCAGAGAGGGTCTTGGGATCCAAAGCAGGCAGATCTATGGAGACAGAAGGCAGGTGCCTAGGGCGGGGGCGGGGGGAAGATTGGGGAGCGATGGCAAGCAGAGGCAGAGTTTCTTTTTGAGATGATGAAAGATGATGAAAGTGTCCTAAAATTTATTGAGATGATGGTTGCACAGCTCTGGGAATATGCTGAAAGCCACACATTGTACAGTCAGCAGGCAAGCTGTATAGTATGTGAATTCTATCTGAAAAAGCTATTTAAAAAGTCAGAGCAAGGAGAGGGTATAGCTCAGTGATAGAGTGCATGCTTAGCATGCCAGAGGTCCTGGGTTCCATCCCCAGTACCTCTGTTAAAAACATTTTTTTTTTTTTTTTAAAGACCAGAGCAGTGACTGACAGGAGTCTGCATCAGGCAGGGCCTGGGAGGCCCTCAGAGGATCGGAGGTGGGACACTGCTGGAACGTTTTAGGCAGGGGAGTGGAATGATCAGATTTATGTTTGAGAAGAACCTCTCTGCTGAGAATGGGCTGAAGGGGGCAGGCGGGGAAGCAGGGAGATGATAAGGAGCATCTGGCAATAATCCAGGTGAGAGGTGCTGGTTGCACCCGGCAGGTGCTGGAAGCAGGGGAGTAGGTGGCTGAATTTAGACTCCCTTTGGTGGTGGAGCCGACAGGACCACTGGAGGTGGGTGTGTGAAAGAGAGGAGTCAGTGTTTTTGAGTCCCAGCTGGTAAAGTGGAGCCGCCATTTACAAGGATGAAGTCAACTGCGGGAGTGAAACATTTTGGGGAGGAAATCAGGACTTTGTGACTGTGTGCTTTTGGGAGGTCTATTAGAGGTGCCACAGAGGCAGTGGGAGCTGTGTCTTCAGTCCAGCGTGGGAGCACGCTGGGCTGGAAAGGAATTCTGGGAGTTACCAGCATATTGATAGATTTTATTCTTGAGGTTGGATGAGACCCTAGGGAGGAGTAAAGGCACAGGTGATGGCCAAGTGTCTGAACCTTTGAGCCTTAGTTTTCCAAACTCTGGAAGACCTCCCGTGCGTGGCTGTTGTGAGTGTTGGCAGATACACAGTGAATGAGGCGCTCCATGGACAGTAGCTCTCACCCACTGCCTTTTTCATCTCTGAGTTCCTCGGGCAGACTTATTGTCTGCTTAGTATCTTCCGCCTTATTATTTAACTTCTTTGTCCAGTTCAGTACTGAGCACTGACTGAAGTCAGCCATGCTGCTGGGAACATCAGCTACCTAACATCCTGGCTCCCACTGTCTACCCTGTCAGGATGTGCCTTCCAGTGGAGAAAATATAAAACCCCATCAAACTAATGATAATGTATGGCAGACGTCAAGGCTGTAATGGGTGCAACACTGGGCTGGGGGTGGGGAGGCATTAATTCAGATGGGAGACATTTGTGAGGACCTCACTAGGGACGCAGAACATGAGCTAGAGCTTGAGAGTCGAAAAGGAGTATTTTGGGGAAAGATGGTGGTGGAAGGGAGGGCAACCTACCATGGCTGTGGCTGAAGCATGGTGATGGGATAGAGGGATCTCAGGCTGGCTCGAGGTCAGATTGGAGGAGTTGGGAGAGAGAACACTGTTCAAAAAACCTGCACCCATGGGCACACCCAGAACTGCTGCCCTCTGAACATGGGGCCTTTTGGTTCCTCTCACTCTTAAACCCATCACATCAACCCATCAGCTTCATTGAGGCTGCCTACCGTTTTCTACCTATCCAGTCATGACCTTCCAGCTACCTCTTGTTCCCCTCCTGTGGTTCCATCACTGTAGCCCGTCTCTTGCTGGCATCCTCAACTGGTTAGCTGCTTTGGCTTTCTACTCCATCATCGTATAGACTCCCAGTCCTGGTCATTTCAGTAACCTCTCTCTCTTCTGTTTCAGGTTGTCCAAGTAGCTAGACAACATTTTCTTAACTGTATATTGCAGTAGCTTCAACTTTTTTTTTTTAATCACCAATGTCAGTTGAGCCCTTAAAAGTAATGGTCCATTCTTTCATGCATCCTTAGCCAGCCAAATTTCCCATCTTCCACTGTGGCCACGCCAAACCTTTGCTCTTCTTTTCAATTTGCTCTCTGCACAGAAAGTGGAAGGCTTTCAGAAAGCACATGCTCCCTCAGATGTTTGCCTTCCCTACATGCAAACGTATCTACTTCTTAATAGTTATCTCTTGCTGCATTCAAAACCTTGTGGCTTAAAATAACAAACATTTATTATCTTTGAGTTTGTGGACTCTGGGTGTGGTTTAGTTGGGTGCCTCTCCTTTAAGGTCTCTCATAAGAGTGCAGTCAAGCTATTGTCTGGGGGCTCAAAGACCCTCTTCTAGGGTCACTGATGTGGGCCTTTACGTGGGGCCACCTTACACATGGCAACTGATTCCCCTAAGGGGTTGTGATCCAAGGGAGGGCAAGACAAGAGTGCTTAAGATGGAAGCCACAGTCTTTTTATAATCTAGTATCAACAGTGGCATACCATCACTTCTGCTGCATTCTGTTTGTTAGACGTGAGTCATGGGTAGGGGGTGGGGTGGGGAATAGCTAGTAGAGGGAAGGGAAATAGCTCAGTGGTAGAGCACATGCTTAGCATTCACGAGGCCCTGGGTTCAATCCCTAGTACCTCTATTTAAAAAAAAGTATCTCAAAATACATAAAAGGCTTGAATATAAAAAGTAAAAAAAAGAAAAAGAAGAAGTGAGTCAGTAAGTCCAGCCCCACTTAAGCAGAGGGGATTACACAAGGGCATGAATACTAGGAGGCAGAGGTCACTGGGGACCATCTTAGAAGCTGCCTGGCACCACTTCTGCCTCCTTTCCACGTTCCTACTCCCTGCCTGGGCTAGTTCCTCAACAGGTGCAAATGTTCCTGTCTTCTGGATGTAGCTCTATCAAGTATCCACTGTTGTTCTATTGGCTCCTTCTCAAACTTAATGCACCAAGTTAAAAATAAACCCACCCTCCACTTTGGTCTATGACCTCTGATTTCTCCCTCCTTCCCCGGCTGCTCTTCTTGAGAATGTGACCTTTATTCCTTGCATTCACTTCCACCTCCACAGCACTGCTCTGCTAAGGTCATCCTAAATGCCAGATCATATGGCTACCTTTCATTCCCAGCCTTACTTGACTTCTGCAGTCTTTAATGCTATTAACGCTTCTCTTTAGTGTCCCTTGCCTTGCTGATTTCACTTTTTCAGCCCATCTTTCTTCACTTACCCCTAAATCTGAGATTGTCCAGGCTTTTGCCACACTCCTTGGCTTCACTCCCTCTGAACCCCGCATTCAGTACTCCCAGTACCTCCATGCTCTGCTAACTGTTGTCGGAGCTGTGAATCTTAGCCTTCCAACTCTGAGGTGAAGGAAATAACACATCTTGACTTGGTTTAAATCAACTTCAGTCTGACAGTGGGCCCCCATTCTACTGTGCTGGCAGGAAATTAATCTCAGTGATTGTTGACTGTACCCCCTTCCACCCAGGGGTGTGTCAAGGTTGGCTCCTCCTGGGAGGCCCCTCTAGGCAAAGCCACTGGTCTTTGGTTCTGGCTGATAAATGCTGAGACATTCCCTGGTCTGGCCCCATGGTTCCTTCAGGGCCAATGACCTTGCTGCTTGGAGCAAATGGACTCTTGGTAAAGTGAGTGTCCTGGGCCTGGGATCCAGCCTTCCCAACTACACTGATCAACTGCCCTCATTGAGGACTTGTCACCTCCCTGGTGAGTTGACACAGTAATGTCCAGACCCCAGTCCTTGGGGACCTGCTGATGCTTCCCCTCTCCCCAGTCGAGGGTCGAATCTCTTCTCTCTCCTCTTGCAGCTCTCAAAGCCCCCGCCCCAGGAATACCAAGCACAGACTGCTGGATGATTGCTTTTTCACTCTGCAAGAACATCTCAGGAAAGGAACCACTCCAGGCCTGACCACCTGCTTGGAATGCAGAGGGGAGAAGAGTACAGCAAACAAAAAGTACACTAGTAGTGCTGGGAGTTTGGCAGTGGTTTCAATAAATAACACCTTCTCCTTTGTGAGTTTGTAGGAGACAGATGGAGATCCAGACATTTGCTTTATTACTGATAATGCTGATTGGAGACCATGGCTTTGGGTCTGCTCCAAGAGGCTCACTCTACAGACCACCCTACTGCAGTTCCAGGGAACCACTCAGCACCTGGAGGGATAGATCCAGATGGGGTGAGCCCTCAGGGCCTGACTGCACATGCTTAGTTCCTTCCCCAAGTGACCAATCAGATAAGCTGCCCCCCTTCCTGTTTCTCTAGTAGGAGAACTCGTCTCGTGAGATTAGGTCCCCACTCACAAATACCTGTAAATGCAACCCTGCCAACCGGGCTGTCCGGGCCTCCAGCCAAGGCCTCTCTCCTGGGCTCCAGGCCAGTGCGGGCATACTTTGGAGATACTGTGAGTTCAGTTCCAGACTGCTGCAATAAGGCGAGTCACACAAATGTTTTGGTTTCCCAGTGCATATATAAAAGTTAGGTTTACACTCTACTGTAGTCTCTTAAGTGTGCAATAGCATTATGTCTCAAAAAAAACCTTGATTAAAAAATACTTTATTGCTGAAGATGCTAACCATCACCTGAGCCTTCAGCAAGTTGTAATCTTTTTGCTGGTGGAGGGTTTGAAACATTGTGAGAATCACCAAAATGTGACAGAGACAGGAAGTGAGCAAATGCTGTTGGAAAAATGCCGACAGACTTGCTCAGTGCAGGGTTGCCACAAACCTTCAATTTGTAAAGAGTACAATATGCGCAAGTTTCAATAAAATGAGGTGTGCCTGTATTTCCCACTGTCTACTGCACATCTCCATGAGGATGAACTTGAGGCAGCTCAAACTCAACACAGCCAAAGCTGAGTTCATGACCCTTTCACCCCAACACTCCCTCTGTACTCTCAGAATTGATGGACGATACAATGTCTTCCAACCCAAGGGAAGTGGGAACTATCCTCTCCTCTTTCCCTCATCCAGTTTGTTAGCAGATCCTACACATCCTACCTCAGAAACCTCTCAAAACATATCCCCTCTCTGCTCCCCTGGCTTCCTCCCTCCACGTTTCTTAGCCAGACCATAGCAGGAGCCTCATCATCTCCCTGCCTCTCTCTCCCCCTCTCCCATCCACAGGTAGTGGGACTCTGCCTTTCTAGCCTCTTCTTACACCTCTTCCTCAAATGCATCCAGTACACCTTTCACACGGTCCTACTATAACATCTAATTTCCAGAACCTTCATCTTTTGCATGAGGTTTCCTCTGCATTGCTTCTCACCCTTCCACCTTTCCCAACTGTTTGTCTGCCTGGAAGACTCCTAATTGTCCTGCAACATTCTACCCCAAGGTTGTTCTTCCCTAACACCGTCCCTGACCAAGGCGGAAGTAGGGTCCCTCTGCTGTGCTCCCACAGTGTGGTGGAACCCAGATGTCTGCCAACTGTCTACCAGTCTGACGGGCCCTTCAGTGCAGGGACAGTTTCATTCTTGTTTGTGTCTTGGGTGGCAAACTCAGTGCCTGGTGAATGTTAGGGGCTCCATGAACATTTATGGAATGAATGGCTTCATGACTGTTGTCTTCCACTGGCCCCATCAACTCAGCCTGTCAGACTGATCTCATCCTTTCTTCCCTCCTTCCCCATCCCCTTCACCTGGTGACCTTGGTGCAGCTGATGGGCTCCGAGCTCACAGGGAGTTTAATGGTGCTTTCCCTCTGGTGTGCTCAGCTGGAGGCAGGAAAAGCAGGCGTCCCTGCAGGCGGTGAGTGGGCCTTGCTGGAGGAGTGGCTGCTTTTGTACATCCTCAGGGCCTCCTGCAGATCAGACTCAATCGCCTTCACTTCCTGTGCTCAGGGAGATTAGATACTGCCTAATCAACGCTGAGTTTTTTTTCTCTTCTTAATATTTGAAACTGCCGAGTACCAGTTGCCATCCTAGTGGGTGGCTTTCAGAAATCCCCTCTTTTCTGGTGTTTGACTTCTTGTGAGTTTTAAGAAACCAATCTGTTTGGAAAGAACCTGCACTTAGAAGTTCTTTGAATTGCTGTGAAGCCCTGGCAGGAAGTGACTTGGGATCTGGGCCAGGCAGTCTTGTCTCACTCCCAGGAGAGGCGGGAGTAATTAGGTGTAGTTATGACTGGGTAGGGTGTGGCTTTGGATCACTCCTGTGGCCATCGCTCCATGTCTGGCTAGTTTTACAGGTGTAGTCTCACCTGAAATCAAGAGGATGCTCATTGAAACCAGAGAGGTTCACGCTCTTTGAGTCCTGGCTGTTAGGTTCTCAGCTCAGTCTAACCTGTTGTAACCCTTAAGTAGACTGAAGAACAAGCCAGTGGAACTCTTTAAGAATTAAATGAGTTTTATGTACTTTCTCCAAATAGAACAACTGTTCTGTGTACGTTTGGAGAGGGACTTGGCGGCAGGGCAAGGGCCACTTATCGCCACGTCACTGGGTGGGAGGTGATCTAGGACTTCCGTCTGGCTGAGGTGACACAGACACTGGCTTCTTCGGATTCTTTGGATGTGTGTTTAGAAGTGGATGCCCATTCAGGGCCACGTGCCTTGCCTAGTGCATGATGTGCAGTTTTGTGTAACCCCCTTAATGCTTCAAAATTAATTAAACTTCACTGTGTGCCAGGGGCTTCTGGGTTATCTATCTCTTTTAATGCATTTAGCAACTCTTTGAGGTAGATTCTGTTATTACAACTGCTATTCTTGGAAAACTGAGGAACAGAGAAATGAAGTAATTTCCTCAACTTCTCTCAGTCGGAGCTGGAATCTGAGCCTAGGCTGTCCGAATGCAGAGCCTCTAAACCACTTCTCTGTGCTCTTCTGCTGAAACAGGTCTTGATAGATTCACTTTACGGATTGGTAACCTGGAACCCAAGGTCCTACAAGCAGTAAGATACGGGAGCAGAGATCTGTCTGTTCCAAAGTCTGCAACATTCTCTAACAGCATACTGGTAAGATGGTGGATATACTAGTTTAAAAGGCAAAAAGTTCTATAAGTCTTCTTAAAAAAGAAAAAAAGGTTGCCTCCCTTCCTCAGTCCTGGTTTGTTCCCTAGAGACATTTATTTTCAAGTCTTTTAAGACTTTTCTCCCATTATTTATTCCCAGTTACTATTTTTCTCCTATTATTTCTAACTAACATGCTTCCACTATGCTAGGCTCTTTGGTTTTGGATATTTTCCACTCACTGCTACTGAAGATGAGGATCTCACTCTCCTACACACTCCTTCCCAGTATAGGTACAATTTGGGGCTAGTTCAATATTCTCTACTTACGTTATTATGAGTTGGTGAATATTTATAGCTGAGCCATGTGATATACTGTAGACATATTTCCTTTTTTATATAACTTTTTGATTTCCCTGAAATGAATATATGTCATTAAAAAAAAATACTTGGTTGTTCTCAGACTCTGACAGAAGTGTTCACATCCTCGCATGATGATCAGGCATATCAAGTGAAACTTCATTTTCATTTTTCTTTTCCTGGTATTTTTTCTCCTGGATCTCTTTGCTTCCTGCTCTCACTTAGATTGATGGCTAAGGAATGCTACACATCTCTTATTCTGGGAGATTAAGTTTGTCTGTCCATCCTGTCTGTAGACCCTGCCAGTCTTTTGGAATATTTTCTTGTGACAGCTTCCCTGGGAGGCTTGAAGGGCAAGTGTTTAAGGTGGGAGAGAACAAAGCATAGGGGACTAAGTGTCCACTGTAGGTACACGGATGTGAGTGGTAGAGCCTAGGCAGAACTGGGCTCTCCTGACTCAGCCCTGAGCTCCAGGCAGGAGGCCACAGTGCCCCCTGCAGCCTGGCACAAATGACCATTGCTGCTGCTGGCCAGGCCTGCCTCAAAAGTTCCAGACTCCACAGAAGGCCAGGTGGCAGGGGTTTGATCCACACTTCCATCTAAATTCTTTCATAAATGCGAGATACGGTTGAGCACTAGACTTTGAATCATACTTCCTGAGTTTGCCGATTAGTAGTTATGCAGTTTGGAGCTGGTCACATAATCCCTGTCTCAATTTTGTTTGTAAAAACGAGAATAGTGCTATCTCATTAGGATCATTATAGATTAAGTGCCATAATGTTTTAAAAGGCATATCCTAAATGCTTAGGAAATGTTAAACACGTATAATTATGGTCTAGAATTCCTCAGGAGATAGTCATACTTTTACTATTGAACCCCAGTTCTCTGGTATTCTTGAGTCCCTGGACCATATTGGGATATAATATGAGCCCTGTGTACAACAGAATTTTCTAAATAATTTATGCATCTCACTCGAGCGACTCTTGGTCAGTAAGATATGCCTGTCATTCTTCAGTCTATACCCAGTCCACCCGCCAGGGATTGATTGACATCCCTTGGCCAGCTGAGGTAAGCTGACCAATACAAAAATAAATACCCAAACTTCCCAATTCTTGCCCTTTGTTGATTTTTGGCTTTCACAATTTTATTATCAATAGATAAAAAGATGTTAAGTTTTTTGGGGTGAGATTTCTCTGGGAGAAAGGAGTATCTGTCCTTCACCTGCTGTCTTTCCCGGCACTACCTGCTTTAACAGGTTGCATTCTAGAGCAGACTGAGTAAAGAAAGATGATCCAAGTCTGAGATGAACTTTTGGGAAGAGAACTAATGCACTATATTTCAAGTTGTAGGTCACAACTCTCGAGGTTGTGAAATCACCTTTGTGAAATTACAGCTAGTACCTAAAATATCAACCTGTATCTCGCATAGTAAGGAAAGTATTTTGTAAAACTTGTATTATATATGTGCATATACATACATAAGCCATATATACACACACATTCATGTATGTATGTATACATGTGCTGGCTTACAATATAAAATGTTTTTAACTAAGCTTTACAGTTGAGAAAGTTTGAAAAACATATCTTAATGATCGTCACTTGGAAAAAGTTGAAAAACGTGCCTTAATGATTTTCATTAAATTTTGTTTGATTCTGCATCTTAGTTCCTTCATCAGGCCTCTCTTATAGAAATCCTCTTCAAATTAAAGAGAAAAAAAATCAGAGCCAACCAACCAAATAAGATTTATGCATTTTCCTCTTCAGTATTTTCCAGGCACTCATTACATAAAGATTCTTGGATAAAGGTTCCTACTCTCAACTTAGAACCTCTCAGGGGAAAGCAAGTAGGTAAACTGACTATTATGCAAGCTAGATTAATTGAAATGTTAAAAAGTACAAGTAATATGTTAGGAAGGTAGGATGATTGACTCTGGCCAGGTTATCATGGAAGGACTTATGGGGCCATTAGGCTCAAAATGTCAATAGAGATTGGCAAGGAAAGGGTTAGAAGTGTGTCTTTTTAAGGAGTAATAAGTAAATATTTGGCTGGATCATATGGTTTGAAAGATAGTTTTTAGAACATGTGCTTTAAAAGCAACAAATTTTATCTTGCCCTTAATACCTGAATGCATTCAGATCTGCAAAGAAGCTGTTACAATGTTAATTTACCTCAGCATTTCAGCACAGTGTGGTAATTGTGTTGAAGTTCTATACCAGGAGCAGTGAGTTGCCCTGTTCAGAAATTTACACTCCAGGGATGGTCAGCTGGCACTCCAGTCAGTGTTCTTCACAAGTGACTGTTAGAAGTCCTTCTGTCATGCACAGCTCAATCAATACTGGAGGCTTTGCTTTAATTAGCTTAATAAATGTCAAGTGCGTTTCCACTGGTACCATGAGGGCTTGCTAATAATCTTGATGTACACGCAGACTCTTACTTGTGAATTTAAGTACTAGACATCAAGATATGCAGATTGGCTAAAAACAAGTCCCTGTTTATCAACAAGAATGTGACAAGCTCTGTGGCTTACTTCTGTGGACAGTACTCAAAAGCTGTGCTAAATGCACCTGGGTCCCACTATTAGTAGAGAATTTTGGTCACCTGATGTTGACCACAAGGATGGTAGAATTTTGCCCCCAGTATTTGCTACTGTTTGCTAATGTTTAATAAGATATCCTGTGTCAGGCAAGTTGAGGGTGAGCTTTGCTTTCATATTAAGCAGGTAGTGGATACTGCTATCTGCCAAAGGGTCTGTCAGTTTGAAAAATAAGTAGATGTCTGGTACTTCTGAGTTAGTCCCGAATAATATCAGTCAATCATCAACAGCTATTTATCAAAGCAAGTTTATTTGATTACTTATTGCAGACAAATAATGAGGCTTCTGTGTACAACTAGGAAATAAGACAGTCCAAATAAAAGGCAGGAAAATTAATATGAACTACACAAACAGCTATCTAGAGAGGAACAGCAGCTGCATTCATTTTACATAGTACTGTGAAGTGATGTAGCACCATTTACCTCAAAGATATCCTAAGTCCTTTTTTAAGGTAATGACGTGGATCTTTGCAGCAAAAATGCAGCAAGACATTAAAAATTATAGTAAGCCTGATAATCGCATGTTCAACTAACTTCAAATATAAAATTATATCAGAAAAATTATTTCAGAAAAAATAGGCAATTGGGGAAGGATCTGACCTTGTACAATCCTATTTAAAAAATCCTAAGGAAATAGTTACCATTATTGAGACCGGTTTTCTTCCATCACTTGTACTATAGTCATCACTATCATCATGACCTAAATTCTAAGCTTTGGAAGATTTAATAGGTAGGTAGTTATTTAAACACACACACAATTTTATTTATAAAAAATTTTTTTCTTTAAAGTTTTGTTTATTGGCCTATTCAGTCTATTCTGGTCTGAACCACAAACATGGAGGAATAAGAACTTTAATGCTACCAAAACCAAAGGATTGGGATCTTTAATGATTAATTCTATTTTTTTTACCATTTCTAATGATTATTCTAGGCTATTCTACTCTGGTCAATCTTAACGCTGAAATTTGTTGAACTTAAGTTTGACCCTGTTAGTGAATCTAAGTTAACATGAGACATTCATAAATCCAGTCATGTTTTTCTAAATACTAGTGAAGTTTCATATGATTTATTAAAAAACTTAGAAATTCAGTGTTCCAGAGTCCTCCATCAGCCCACCTGATTAGCTAAGAGCCACAGTACATTTTTAGACATATACCAGAGAAACATCTTATGGAAAAAATTTCAAAGAGTTTGGGAGTATTCAATCCTGAAAAGCTGTGGTTCCTAACCCCACCTCCTTTTTCTCTTGCCCTGATTTTACAAGATTTTAAGCCGTGTATCCTGTCTCTCAAATTACATAAGTCCCTAAGGTTTAAACTAGCAGATAACTGTTTTCCTTTGTTATAAACTGTTCTTCAGAGCCAGTCACTAAAAATGAGATTAAAATTTAATACCCTTGTGAAAATGAACATGTATCTACATACTGAAGAAGAGGTTGACTTTATAAAATACATTTCTGGGTATAGTTTCAACACTTGAAATCAAACACATCTACTTAACACCACTGAACATAGCATGTAATCGCAGACTATTCCTTTCCATCTTACCTACTTGGAACTAGTACAATGAGGGCTCCTACTACTCTAACAAAATGTACAGTTGACCCTTGAACAATGCAGGAGTTAGGGGCGTCAACCCCCCACCCTCCTTGAAAACACTTGTACTGCTATCTCAAAAACAAAGAAATTGATAACGTGACTCACCAAAGGGCAGGAAACTGGAACAGTTTGGATACAATCAGGACTCAAACCCTAGTTCTTTTGATTCCACATATTGTGTTCACTAATCGAACATCAACTTTCCCCCACACTTAAAGATCTGTAAAATGAAAATACAAATACTATATTTATTGGAAAAAAAATCCACGTATAAGGAGACCTGTGTAGTTCAAATCCGTGCTCAAGGGTCAACTGTGCTGCATGTTCTACCTACTGTTCAGGATAGGAAACACTTCATTTCTGACCAAACCCACCAACTCAAGCACCTCATCAGTTCCCCAGTTACCAAACAGGTTGAAGAATGCTTTCTTTGAGAAGTCTAACACTAAACTATTGGCTGTGTCTTAATCCCATGTCGAATGGACCCTTAAAACAAGAGAAATGACTGTATTATATAGTACAAAGGTTAGGCCTGTTGCTTTCATATTAAAGGGAAACTCCACTAGTTATTCCAAAGAATCAGTTTATAAAACAGGGTAAACATGGGTATATGTATGGGGAATTCTTCGATTTTAAAGCCTGATAATAGGAGATAATAGATAAATATAGAAGTAAAACACATCAAATATATAAAATTAAATCCCTTACTAAAGAAGTTTTCAGTTTGAAGTCAGGTGAATTATTCAGTCCTTTCATAATCATTCACTTTTGCTGAAATAAGAGTATCAGACAAATCTCAAAATATCCGAATAAAGGAAAAGAGTCAGCTAAGAGAACAGCTTTGCCAAGGAAGCTACAACTTGGTTATGGGAGTTCATTCTTGTCTTCTGCTATATAAAAAGTGAATAATGGAACAATCATTGTTTTTTCCTTGCTCTTCTTTAAAGAAGTTTTCCTTTGTAAAAGTTAAACACCAGAATTTCCATTTCAGAGACCTAGGAGTCAGAGAACAGGAGTGGGAGAAGGATACTGTTCTCTGACAATCAGAATTCAAGTATTTCAAGTCAATGGCTTGCAAGAGAAAATGGACCATTACTCCACCGGCTGAACAGCATCGCATGAGTCCTACAAACTATGTAACCCAGGATTTTCCCTGCACTATTCTAATGTACCATTTTGTGTTTTTCCTACTGGATCTACTAAATGGTGAGTGAAAGGTAGACTGAAGAAGGTAATATATACCAGCATTCCTGGCTGTGCAATCTATACATTTTCATTTTAAGAATAATTTAAGCATAATCCATATTTAAAAAATTAGACTAAAGAGAGACAGTAAAGGTTTTAAAGTTTTCTCTTTGAAAAGATGGTATCTTACAGTACATACAAAAATACTCTGAAAATACATACGACTTCATTTACAAAACACTGAATCAACATATTACAAGAATTACATGGTTATGGATTTAATAAATGGAGCATGCGTTCATGAAACTTAAAAAAAAATTAAATGCATTGAAAAAAGCAGTGTAAAAAAAAAGACAACTCATATATTCAAATAAAAATTACAAAGGTCCTGAGCCAATTAATGGTAACAGTGTCATTCAAAAATGCCTTTATGTTTCAGTAAAATCTACTGCTTATTTCTGCATGCCTAGTCCATGAAGAAACTGATGTTGTGGGGTAAGTAATGGTCAGGAGTTATCATGCCAAGTTAACTGTACACCTCAAAAATACAAGTTTGCCATACTTAAAGGTATCTTATTGTTGATGCTGGAATGAGTTGCTCCGTAGTAAAAAAAACACCAACAAGAATGGCATGAGATAGGATATGTAACAATTTCACCATTCATATACTGACTTTCAGTATCCTGGCTGTATTTTGATTCTTAATAAAGATGCACTTCGAAGGCCTCCATAGGAGGCAAAATACAGAGAATTTATGGTGCCCAACTCTTACGTAATCACGGGACTAATCCTCCCTGGTAACTATGCAACATTTGGACAGAAAGGCACAAAAAAAAATAATTTAAATATTCCATGTGCCAAGCTGGGAAAAAATAATTTAAATCAACAGAACAGACAATAAGTACATCTACACACATGAGGAAAGCAGAAAAGATACCTCACATTCATTCATCTCAGGTTTCACAAAGTGGCTTCAATGCTAAAGTAAATGTGTTAAAATCTGGAAAATTATTTTTGTTGTTTTTCAACTTTTTCAGTTTTATACAATGATTACAACATAAGACTTAAAAAAAAAAGAAAGTTCAGGACTTGTTTTATCAGTGTCCAAAGAGCCAAGAACTGGTTCCCATAACAGAGAAACAAGCATCGAAAGTTAAGGCAGTAAAACTTCCAACGCAAAGCCATAATAGTGTAGATGACAATTTGATGGCAGGTGATCCTCAGAGAAGTGTATGTAGCAATCAATGAGAGAATGCTACAGCATCTGCAGGTCAAAGTGTGAGAGTTCAAAAACCACTTCAAGGTTGTTAGGCCGATGGCTGTAACTTTCACCTTACTTTATGTATGACAGCCACTTCTATTTTAAAAAGAGTGGCTGCATCTATGCCACTAAATGATTGCATATTCACTTAAGTAAGGAGGCACTGCTTTTACCGATTTAGGGTCAGTCGAATGGAATTTTTGATGACACGGATGTTATTTGCTGGAACTGGAGATGATGAATCTGGGAGTTCTTTACTGGGCAGTCTCTGTTAGAAAGAAACAGAAACAAAGAAGGAAAAACAAATACATATTATTAAGGTCCAACTAGTAAATAAGTCATAAAACTTGAGTTTTTCTCCAAACCGCTAAAAACTCAAGTATGTGTTGAATATTTTCTCCCAGTGTTCATAGGTACTTCCTGTTTGGTGGACTTTTTTTTTTAAACAGAGGTGGAAAGCAGAGGGACAGGGAAAGGGCAGAAGTGGAAGACTGTATGTATAGCAAAGAGGACTTAACAAACATGGCCACTCCTAGACTGAGAAATGCATAAAGAACACAGTCCTCCTCAGAGTCAGGCAATGGTAAAGAGAAACAGGAAAAGCATGGTCACTAAACAGGAAACTCAAGGTGCAAGGTAAAAAATGTGTGTGATACAGAGGAAAATTTGGTATCCAGTTACATCCCTCAATTAGTTTCATGTAATATATTCATGTGAGAGAAAGTTTTCAGGAAAACTCACTTGCAAGTCAGGGTAGGTAACTTTAGTGATGGTAAAATTCAGGGACATCAATATGAGGGCTTTGGAAGACACTAAAGATTATTATGTAATGAAGGCAAAATCTAAGAAATTGAGAAACAAAGATAGAAACCTAAAATACAGACAGTTATGTGATGGAAACAGTATGTTAGCTTCTTGTCAAGAGACGACTCCCAAGAGTTAATTCTCTTCTCATGTTACCTTGGCTAAACAAATTATATTACACCTACATCCATTCAAAAACACATGAAAAATTTTATATATACATAAAAGTAGAGGTTGGGAAGGACAATGAAGGCTTAGATGCCACAACCAAGACTCAAATATTATTAAAAATTTGCAACATTTGTTTAGTTTATGCCTTTCACCTTTTATAATTGAAATCTTTTAAAGCAAAACCCAGACATGTCATTTCACACTTTCATATTTAATATCCATCTTAAATTTTTTTCTTTCATTATAATACATAATTTCACACTCCTACTTTTTGTAACCCACTCTAGCAATAAAAGAAATTTTACAAATTCTACTACTAATACATTATGAGGACATTTCCTATTTTGCTTTAGAATGGCTGATACATCCTGGGGAACCTGGTAGGGTGACAGTGGACTGTGATGAGAAACACTTTATTCTTTAATAGGGGGTGAAAATAAGCCATTTTGTTCACTGTAACCTCTCAGAGAAGGACTTTTTCTGACTTAGACAAGGCTGATTTTTTGAGCACCTGCGATATAAATGATAATCCTTTGAAAGTAAATTTTAAAATTGAGATTTAGGGGCTCTTTAGTTCATGTTTTTAAGGTACTTACCCTGTACATCAATATATGTGGTTCCTCCAAAATATTAGTAAGGACAGTTCTCTACTACCAAACCTAGATTCTGTCAGTAAAACAGTGGTGTACAACAAAAGACAGACTAGCAAGTGTTGGTAAGAAATTACTGTGCTGAGCACTAAACTGCTTCTTTAAAATAAAAACAAAGGTTGAACATAACCTGAATAAACTGTCTTAAATGACTCCCTCTTTTCTAGACTTTGAGGTACATACATTTAGAATCATATACTTTGCTATTTCCGTCCCCAACTTCCATCTATACTGCTGGTCTCTGAAGATAGTGACAAAATCGTATTACCCTTTTCCTTCACTCAGTGCTATGCTCTTCTTTAATAAGCTTTTTTGTACCTGTAGATTGCCCATGAATTTTTACCTATGTATTTTACTTACAAAATAAGACTGTTACCTTTTTGCGTGATGTGTCAATAGTTGGAATAGGCATACATTCTCCTCCAATTGCATCCTAAAAACAAAATTACATACAAGTGAAAACTTTGTCCTATAAGCAAATATTTATTTCCACATGAAATAAAACCTAACCAAAATTCGACAGACAGATCTAATCTGATCTACTTTTGAATACAGTACTCTTCCTGAAACATGGCTCTTTAAAAGTAAACATTTTGAAGCACACTACTAATATACTTACCACTGATTTTCTTTTTCTGTCTTCAGCAGCACGTGATTCCTTAAATGTTGATTCAAGTCGAATAAACTAAAATATAAACGTTAAAATGAGTTGTTGTTACCTACAAAACCCATATAAATCTATACAAAACCGAGAAACTAATTATTGATTAGGCTAACACCAAAACTATTACCAAAAACTATAACAAAGATGGTTTTGTGAGGGAGGAGACTGACTCTGAGGAGGACTGCCATCCTTAACCTCTACAGTTTGAGGGATCTTTTTGTTTTAATCATTTCAGATGATGACGAAAGTTTTACCACCACCTACTGGAGGCACAGGAGATCAACATTATAACACACAATAAATATGATTCATTAGTTACCAATAATATCTTCTATGTAAGTCAAGGAGAAAATTAGACCAATCATTCAAGTTTTCAGACACATAAATAATCTGAATTTAAGATGAACAATTTAGTGTTACCCTGTTAGGGTTTGGGTAAGTAAGTACTTTTTAAATACTAAGATAGCTTTAAAGAATTGTGAGTTTGTTTAGCACTATTTTAAGTTTACTTTGAAAAAAAATCAACTACTGAATCACCACTTAGGTTGAATTTTTACCTTCTCTATGTCTTTCAACCTCTTAGAAGACCCATCGATGGATGGGGAATGGGATCTCTTGGGTGTAACATTCTTAGTTATATTTGACATTCCGTTTAGATGTGGTTGCCCCTGGGTAGAGTTGTGGGGTGTTGTGATTCTAGGAATGACATTTCGTCCTACTACAGTAGGAATGGTACATACAGCTGGGGGTGATACAGCTCTTACTGCAGAGTCAACTTCTGAAAAGGAAAAAAAAAAGACTTTAGTAATTAAATAGATATGTAGTAGAATAATTACTAAGAAAAGTGTAAATACCTACTTGCACCAATGACCGGAATAGATAGCCCTTGTGCTGGCGGGACACTCAGTGGCTTTTCCACAATTATACCAGCAGGATCAGCATTATTCCTGTTAAAAAGTATTCAACTATCATCATTAAATTATTTAAATATCATGTATTTAAAATACTCTTATTTTAGCACTTCAGATTACTTCTTTCAGTACTCCTACATTAACATTTGACTGAAGGAAGAGAAAGGGTTGGGGGAGGAAGAAGACCCAGGGAGAATTAATAGAAAAAATTAAAGAGAAAAGCTGTTGTTCCTGTGTACTTATGTACTCCCACCTATTCATAAATCTATACCTTGTCCCACAGGATTACCACAGTCAAGTAATTCTAAATAAGAAACTAACTAGTAACTGGCAAAATAAAATGTTTTTACAATTAAAAAAAAGTAAGCAAAGGTATAGAAAAGTTTATCCTCAAACTGAAGACTAAAAGGAAAAGTTTTAAAATACATACCTTTCTGTCTCTCCTGAAGGAGTAACATCAGGCTTGGCAGGTTTGCTTGCAGACACTGGGGAATTAAAAGGTGTTCCATTATCAGTGTCTCTGGAGCTGTCCAAACAACTGCCATCCAGAGATGATCTTTTGGACTGAGGGCCACTCGAACTTCGACTGACATCAGAAAGACTTTGCTGAAAGAGAGGAAAACTTTCAGGATTTCAAAAAGTAAATAAAAATGACTGGTTTCAATTCTGAAGTACATATAACAAATTATCTTTTGTGATTAATGAAAGTAAGATTTTAGTCCTAGATTGACTTGTCTGTACTTTCCTTTATTCTCAATAGGTTTGGATGCTGTAAAAAACACAAATTTGGTCCCAGGATCATTTGTCTGAGTTCCACTTGGAGAGTTAAGAGTACAAACTCACCTTTTTTTTCTTTTGAAGAATCTCTGCGGGAAGGTAGTGATGAAGTTGTTTTTTTTTAACATGAGTTGCTTCAATTTTCATTCCCTCCTTTAGCATGTTTATATTGTTTGCCTGTCTGTACACTGTAACAAAGTCAGTATGTTAAATGGGGAAATTCTTTCTGAATCAAGGGCTTTGCTTTTTTTCTGAAATTTGTACCTTCAATATATCCCCATTACTATACAAACACACAAATACATACTCCCAAAACATTTTCACGTCACAATCCTATTCAAGTACTGACTAGTTTTCTCATGTCAACTCTTTAAGACTTTCCTATAACCAAATCTCATTAACAAATAAATGTATGGAAGAAAATTTTTTTCCAAATCTTATCTTCTGCTATTTTCCCCAAAGGCAATCTCTTCTTATAATTACTTGCCCAAGTCCAAGTTAATCCTTATACTAAATATCCAAGATGCAAACTCAAGCTCTCCTCCTCCATGAAGGTTCTTTTATTACACCAAGCACAGAATGTCAGATATCAGAAACCATCCAGAAGTACTCCCTTATTATACAGGTGGGGAAATGAGGCTCAACAGCCCTGAATGCCTTGCTGAAACTGGTATACACACAGCCCTGGATTCCCATTCTAGTGCTTTTCACACCGTATAAGAAAATCAGTATTATTAACTACCACGTAAATTATTTAACCTATGTTAACTGTGAATACCCAAAACTTACCCAAGGATGGAAAGTTTCTTTTGCACAGTAATTACTGTGAAATGTAAATTATTTACTCTCTTGGGGCCTTAGTATCTCTAACTGGAGAAGAACACTTTATAAATCTATAATAAACAGAGCTTCCCAACCTCCTCCTTTTGGAAAAACAGGTCCAAATTAGAATGGGAAAATGTGTATCTATGCTTTTGTTCCAGATTACTTATAAAACAATCACCAGGAGTGCTTGTTCAATGTGCAGACTCCTAGCTCTGCTTCCCAGAGTGTGTGATTTAATAGTTCTAAGGTGATGCACAGGAACCTACACTTTCATGATAAATATGAAGGCTAGTTCAAAAGAATTTAGAAAAACTCAGATGGGCTAACCAAGATATTAATAGTATGAGTGTATACTATTCCAGATTTTAAGACAACTCCAGATTTGTAAGAGATATATTAAGATATTCCACAGAGATGTTATTAGAGAGCCAGATGTGAAAACTCTTTTCATTGATTCTGAAACATATTTAGCAAGTCTGTACCGACTGATACTTAGTTCATGTAAAAAAACATAATAAGCAAGTCATCTTTATGATTGTGATTATAAACTCTGGCTCTGCACACTAAAAATCACCTGCAGAGTTTCTTTAGTCTTCCTTCTGTTTTAAAACAGTTAACACATTCACATGATACAGAATGGCTGGAGA
Source organism: Camelus ferus (assembly GCF_009834535.1). Lineage (NCBI taxonomy): Eukaryota > Metazoa > Chordata > Mammalia > Artiodactyla > Camelidae > Camelus > Camelus ferus. Next base: position 44,054,028 of record NC_045710.1, on the reverse strand, counting down.
GTATACAGCGAAGTCTCCTCACCCCAGTCCAGTAGGCACACTTGGTTCTCCCTGATCTAAAAAGAACCAGTTCTACCAGTTTCTTTCTTTAAAACTGTATATCCTTCCAGAGATAGTCCCCATTTTTTTAAGCAAACATGCACATACTCTTTCTTTACTTCTTTATACAAATGGTAGCACACTATACACGCTAGTCTGCAATCGTGCCCCACTCCCCCACCTAATATGTCTTGGAAATTGTTTTATCATGCCTTTACTTTTTTAATAGCAGCACAGATTTTCATAATATAAATGTACTATATTCATTTAACCAATTGTGGAACTTCAAAAAACATAGCCAGCCAGATACTAGGCAGATGATACTGTGTTATAGCCAAAGTTGAGAATCACAGCTCTATAAGGACCAAGTCTTACCTGTATCAGTAAATGACTGTATATCATATGTCAGGTCTATATTAACACTTTCTGCATTTTCTACTCTCCGGAAAATTATTCCAAGGAACCACATTGATACATAATTGTTGCTATAAAGTAAAATTTAAGAATTTCCATTAATTTTCACAATTTTACACATGCTCTTTAGTAATTAAAAATTCATCTCTATGAAAAGTATAAGCATATTTTAGTGGTTTGGCCAAATTCTTAAAACTGACACCAAGAACACTATTAAGTTATCCTGCGTTATTATAAAGAAGATTAAGTGGCTTTGAAAATGATTTACTTAAAATATATTTAAAGATACTCCAAATATTGTGATGGAGTTTTTGCTGGGGTCTGTGGGGTACCAACATAGCATGTACTTCGTTTTAATGCATGACCACTCACGCTCAAGTATACAATGTATCATCCTCCATCATCAATGCCTGTTAAGTAACAATTTCACAACTGATCTTAAACAATACTATGTCAGATAACATTATTTAAGATATATAATATTAAAAAATAATTAACTTACTCTTTATGATGTTCCTTATTTCCTGGGAATGACTGGGGATTTACATGGGCAAGAGTAATAAATTCATTCCGTTCCAAGTTTCCAACAAGTACACGTATTTTAGATTCTACTAATCCAACCCTAAAATAAAACAACAGACAAGATTTTTCCATATTCAACTTGGAAGCTACATCCAAGTAAACCAAACAGCATATTAGCTATGATGCTTTACATGTTCATTTAAGAAATTCAGTCCAATATATCAAGGGACCCTATTTAAAATATCATTCAAGTAAATAAGTTAGTGAATTTCTATGTTTCTTTCCCTTTCTTTTTAAGAATTTATCTATATCTAATGCATTCCCAATCTAAAATACTCTGCCTGTTAAGGCCGTAACAGTCATGATTGGAACATGAATAAAAACTATAGTTAATCTGGTTCTAAATCTTTTTCTACTCAAGTCTTATGTCTAAATGCTAAAACTAACATACAACTGTTAACAAAAAAGCTAACAATTGGCACTTAATTCATGAAATAAACATGCTCTAATCTTCACAAAATTGATACTAGATATTTTAAAAATAATTCACTAAAATAAGATCAGATACTACTAAAATACAGAAAGCTTCAGGAGATTTCTGCAACTTTATTTTCTACCTTAAGAAATGTGATTGCTGTCACTTAATGTTAACTTATTAATGATTTTATGAATTAGAATAACTAGAACATTTTCACACTTTTTAAACACTTGAAAAAGCTTACACATTATAATTGTGCTCCAACAGCAGATATACAAACACTGAGTTATTCCTTGGTGTTATCTAAATGAGATGTTGGCAAACTTTTTCTGTAAAGGGCCAGACAGTAATTATTTCAGGCTTTGTGGGCCATATGTTTCTGTCACAACTATTCAACTCTGCCATGTAGCAGGAAACCAGTCATAGACAATGTAAAAATGAGTAAGTGTGGCTGTGTTACAATAAAACTTTATTTATAAAAATAGGAACAGACTAGATTTGGCCCAGACCATAGTTTTCTGATCCCTGATCTAGATAGTTTTAGTGAAAGGATTCTTTTCAGGGTCTCTTAAATGCTCAATGAAATAAGTGTTAAACCCTTGGAACAAAGACAGTAATGTGTTTTCTTTTTCCAGAAATCAGACCTGAGAAAGGCACAATCACCTCTGGGAACCTAACAGTTTCTGTCTGATGGAGCTAGGGATGTCAATACACTGGAGGGCAAACGGAATGAATTCAGAGGCACTAGAAAGAATGCACTCTACCTTGACCAAAAATATCTCCTATCTGCTGAGAGAAGCATAAAATTCTGAAACCTTACATGCCATCATCTAAATGAAAACAATACATAAGCTCATACAACTCAATATCAAAAAGCAAACTCAATCAAAAAATGGGCAGAAGACTTGAATAGGTATTTTCAAAAGAAGACATACAGTAGGTGGCTAAGGCATATGAAAAGATGCTCAAAGTCACTAATCTTCAAGGAAATGAAATCAAAACAACGAGATGTCACCTCATACCTGTCAGAATGGCTATCATCAAAAAGTGTACAAATAACAAATGTTGGAGAAGATGTGGAGAAAAGGGAACCCTACAGTATGGACATTCCTCAAAAAACTAAAAACACAACTACCATATGATCCAGCAATTCCACTCCTGGATATATTTATCTGGGGAAAAAACTAAAACACTAATTCAAAAAGATACACACACCCCAGTGTTCATAGCAGCACTGTTTACAATGGCCAAGATATGGAAGCAACTGAAGTGCCCATGAATAGGCAAATGGATAAAGAAGATGTGTATGTATAAAATGGAATACTATTCAGCCATAAAAAGAATGAAATTCTGCCATTTGCAGCAATGTGGATAGACCTCGAGATTATGCTTAGTGAAAAGACAGAAACTCAAATACTGTATGATACCACTTATATGTGGAATCTAAAAAATAATATAAATGAATGTATATGCAAAAGAGAAACAGACTCACACATACAGAAAACAAACTAGTGGTTACCAAAGGGGAAAGGGAATAGGGTAAGGGCAAATTAGGGGTATGGGATTAACAGATTTAACTATGTATAAAACAGGTAAGCAACAAGGATATATTGTATAGCACAGGGAATGATAGCCATTATCTTGTAATAACTTTTAATGGAGTAGAATCTGCAAAAATATTGAATCACTATGCTATACATGTGAAAATAATATAATATTATAAATCAACTAAACTTCAAAATATATATAATGTCTTTCCTTTTGTTTGGGGAGAACATGATGCTAAGGATGAAGAACTCAGTAAAAGACTAGGTATCAGAATCATTCAAACTGCCTCACAATTTTGCTTAAATCTGACTCTGAGAAGTGAGATATATCATTATCATTGTGTACATATATCATTATCTTGTGTCACTTCTGAATCTGAAACATTAATTTAATGGCATTTCTTAAACACTGATGCTCCATGGTCATGTACAATAGTCACCAATTAGATTTAATGATTTTGAAAATATAGAAGGTGTTTTGTAAGTGATAAATGTTATCATCACACAGTAAGTAGAGAACCTGAAATATGTCTTACCACTCTAGATGATTTTCTTCTGTTGATGCACTGGCAGTCAATACTATATAATGTCTGTGAAGAATTTTCAGTAAACAATCAGGAGGGAAAAAAAAGCCAGAAACATTGTTACAGTGATTTTCCATCATTACTTTTTCTTTCTCCCTCCCAATGAACAAAAGAGCTAATACAGGCATTACATTTATGAAAATTAAAACATGCTCTGATTTTCACAAAATTAATTCTAGAACCTGCAATTAAAAACAATTCACTAAAAACAAAAATACATGAATACAGGGTTAAATACTACTAGAATATAGAGACTTTCTCATCACCCAAGATTTCTGCTAACCTAGTCTCTACTTCACTTGAAATATAAGTGACAGCTGTCATTTACTGTATATTAACTTTGTAAGTTTAACATTCTTCTTCCTTAAATGCATACACACACAAAATGCAAAATTTCAAGTACCTGTACTTTTGAAAAAAATTTGGTGGCTCAAGTAGTTTGGACCAGTCTGATTTCCCTTGAAGAATTTCATCTGTGACTGCAAGACCTAAAGAGAGAGAGACAGAGACAAGACACTGATTCTGAAAACTGACCATCGTATTATCAGCTCCTCTATCCTCCTACCCACCCAAACTTCAAACCCCATTGAATCCCTGAGTATAAAAAAAAGTGTAAATTTATTATGCTTGTTCTTAGAACACAAAAGTCAATTTCTGCTCAACTGGGGTGGCTCCATTTTTGGTCTTAATATTATCACATATTTTGGAAAACCAATTGCTAAAAAAATAAATACACATTTGAAAGTTTTTAGAAAAACAGACATAACTGCAATAGAGAATAAAACTGCTGTCAACCAAAAACTTGTGGAAACATGTAAAGGGCAATAAGGGCTAACACGTTTACCTTGTTTAAATTCTTCTACCATTACTGTTCGAGTTGATGTGGACACATTATACGTAGAATTCTGTTGTGGGTAGGCAGGGGTGATTATGGGCATGAGATGATACCTATCTGATGGATTTACCTGTGAAATTAGAAGCAGAATAATTGATCTATTCTCCTATTTCAGTTGTCCTCACTTCATTTCCCCAAAAGTCTGAAGAATATGAAATATAAATTTAATACTACATTTCCTCAGTTCTAAGAAGTACATCTCCCGTCCCCAACTACATTTGTTTCTGAAGTCAGATGTGTCTGATAAGTCAAAGGAAACTCTGCAGAAGTTTATTTTTTCCCTGAAAAGCTGTTAAACTGACGGTGCAGCTTATAAACAATGGTCTTTTAGAACCAAAGAAATACAGTATCATAAGTGCAAAAAGGATTATCTAGGTTCAGTGGTTCTCAATCCTCTTTCTGCACCTGTTCAACAGATGACCTCCCCAGGTTACTCAGAGGAACAAGCACTTGCTCTGAAAGCAAGATGAGTGAGAGTTATGCTATCTTGGAACCATAAACCTGCTTTAAACTGCACTGCAAAGTAAACCTTTTATATACTTCAGTACTTTATTATTAGTAACTAATTACTTGTAAGATAGTTTTTAACAATGGGTTATGACATCTTGGTTGATACACCCACTCAAGTCTTATATGGGTTATTTTTAATGACATAACATTTGGATCAGCACTGGAAGTACAAATCATCTCCACCAAAAAAAAAAAACAAAACCCCAAAAAACCAAACAGAAGGAAGATGAGCAGGGACAAGAGGAATTATCCTTAACTAGACTGCACTTTAGAGAATGGTCCTTTTGCTAAAAAGTTTAATGAAATTCTGTAGTAAGTCACATACCCGAGGATCCCAAACTGGCAAATTCAAATTACTTTCTTCCGGTTGCTTCAGCAGCACAGGATTTGGCCATTCCCTAACAAGAAAAAGGCAAATTAACTCACTTAAGACCTCACTTCAGGAACTATGTGAAATGTTAAAATCATGAGACTCCACTCCAACTGTCACACAGCAAATGCTCTGAGTATTTGATACTGAAAACAAAGAAACTGACAAAGGAAAAAGCTGCTTTATTTTAAAGCAATGTTCTCTGAAAGGGAAAATACTGCTTTGCCCATTTAGCTGTAACTAATTTAAACTTGAATTTTTCCTTTCCTTCTCTTTGCTTTCATGGATTTAACTCTGATAATTTAATAACAGCAACAGCTAACATTTACTGAAAGATACTTCTAATAAATCCATGGAGTAGCTGGGATTATCATCTCTATGTTACATATGAGGAGATCTTAACCTCTATGTAGCTAGTAATTGGCAGAGCAAATGCCACTTGCACAAGCTTAAGGCCCACATTTGCAGACCCTCTAGAAGAAAGCACCATATGGTGTCCCATCATTGTCTCAAATTTGATTTTTTAAAACTTAACTTTAAAAAGGAATGGAAGAAAGTCTGTGCGTAGCTGTTAGATTTCCAAACAAATTTACATATAGGTAGAGGTTAGTAAATAATAAAAATATGCATGTGAATACTTACCACTTGGAAAAAACTAAAAAGAACTTATGAACTAAAGTAGAAGCTGCTGCATTTGGATATAATTGGCAAGTTCTTGCAACTAGCATTGCCCAGGAGACACCACCAAGGAATCCCAGCATGTTGGAATAAATACCACGTCCTAGAAATTTAATATAGATGTTAATTATTGTTAGGACCTACTGTCCATAACATTCAAGTATAAGGAACAATGTAACTTCCCTTCTAAAATATGCTTAAAACTCTTTTTCCCTTATAGAAATATTAACATTAATAAGCAGACCTTCATGCTAAGCTCATAGTCTTTGTGTACACTCTGTGATTCCCATATTACCCACTACTTTGCCCTCCAATACAGACATCTTAGTTCCCTGCCTCAGTTCTGACTGTGTAACTGGCCTCTCCTGATATGACACTGGAATTCCCACCTATCAATACCTATGGTTGAGAGAGAAATGAAAGGGAGGAGGAAAGATACTTGGAGGTTTCATAAGTGGAGAAGAAAAAAACATTTCAGTTCTATACAACTTCCGCTTATCTGTGAGGATATGTTCCAAGACCTCTAGTGGATGCCTGAAACACAGGATGGAGATCTATCTATCTATAGATAGATCTCCATCCTGTGTGTATACACCCCCCCCTATATATTTATGATAAAGCTTAATTTATAAATTAGGTACAGTAAGAAATAAAAACTAATACATAATATGCTATAATAAAAGTTATGTGAATATGGTCTCTTCCTGTCTCAAAGCATCTCACTGTATGAATTTAATGCCCTTTTCATCTTAACTATTTATCACTAAGTGGCCAGAACTTTTCCAGTATGACGTGGGACAGCAAAACTAGCATGAAATTTCCTTTTTCTTCTTCAGAATTTCATGATACAAGATTGGTTCTCATACAGATCTTAGCAACCTCGCATGTGATTTTTTTCTTTCCTTATTAAGTTGAGAACTTTCACCTTTTCACTTAAAGGAAGCACTTTACAGGTTCTCTTTGGCAAATAGGAATTGGCAGCATCACTACTCTTATACTGTGGGGCCACTAGTAAGTAAAACAAGGGTTACTTGAACACAAGTACTGCAGTACCCTCCCTGTTCCAGGCAGGTTGGTGAGAGATCAAAATTTAAAATTTATTTATTGTTTATTTCTGGATTTTTCAATACAATATTTCCAGACTACAGCTGACCACAGGTAACTGAAACTGTGGAAAGCAAAATGGCACACAAGGGGGTCTACTGTAATCACATTCATGGGCATTTTAAAATCAAGTGTAAACTTGGGGAATAACTTCAGTATTCTGAAAAAATTTGTATACCTCTCCATAAAGTACATTACACCACTGATAATACTCATTTCTCGTATGATTGTTTCTTATAGCAATCTATGAAAAAGCATTACCATTATTTCATCAAAACAAGATGCCCTCAGTTATTATATAATACAGATTATTTTATGTCTCACTAAGCGAGAGAAAAAATACAAAATGTCATTTCAAATATGTTAAATGTGAAAAACATGCATCAAAGAATTGACAGAATATGGTATTAAATTTAATCTATAAGGAAAACCAAATTATTCATGATATCCCTTTACTACAAATTACTTTATCCTAACTATACAATTGAGCCCAAGGACACATTCTACTTGCTTAAGGTCTTGGATATGTACTGTTCTTATGGGTAGCCATAAGTCACATGTGGCTATATATAATTATTTTTTGGTATAAGCTTTATTGAGATACCTTTCATATAACATAAGATTCATCTACTTATAACAGACACATTACTAAATATAAAACATACAAACAACAAAGACCTACTGTATAGCACAGAGAACTATATTCAATTTCTTACAGTAACATATACTGGAAAAGATGCTGAAAAGAAAATATGTATGTATGTATGTGTATAACCGAATCACTGCTGTACACCTGAAACTAATTTTTTAAAAATTTAAAAGATTCATCCATTTAAAGTATAAAAGTCAGTGGTTTTTAGTCTATTCATAGAGTTGTACAATCATTACTGTAATCAACTCCAGAACACTTTCATCACCCCAAAAAGAAAACTAACAGTCACATACCTATTTCCCTCCAATCCTTCCAGACCTAGGCAACCACTAATCTACTTTCTATCTCTATATATTTGCCTGTTCTGAACATTTCATATTAATAGGATTATACAATATGCACACTGACTTCTTTCACTTAACACAATGGTTTCAATGTTCATATTATGTTGTAACATGTATCAATACTTCATTCTTTTTAACTGCCAAATAATAGTCTACATTATGGATATACCACACTTTGTGGTTGTTTTTGTACCACTTTTTAACTATTATTAATAATGCAATGAACATCTGTGTACAGGGTTTTGTGAGGACATGTTTTTACTCTTCTTAGGTATTATTTAATTTTATATTTAAATTAATTAAAATTAAATAAAATTTAAAAATTCATCAGCTATTTCAAGTGCTCAATAGCCACAAGGTTACTGTATTGGACAGCACAGATAAGAAACGCTTCCATCATCACAAAAAATTTTATCGGAAAGCACTGTTTTAGACTATGTAAAACCTGGTGCCAGAGGTGCAAAACTGCTTAAATGTATTTAAAATAATACAAAATGTGCTATGCCAGCTCAGGACTGGGTCTTTTATGAACCATATCCTATATATAAAAACTAGTGTATTTCAAGGCTTTATTAGAAAAGTGTTATAAGGTAAAAACAAAAGGTTAAAACTATCACTGTAGGTTTTTCATTTAATAGATTTTACTGCTATACATCAGACTCTCTGCTGGTGACGGGAAGGCAAAGATAGTAAGATGGTCCTGCCCATACAGAGTTTGAAGACAAGGAAGGGTTTTACTCTTCAAATTCTAACTCATTCTGACTGCCTGGCTGAAACCTAAGATGTAAAGTCTGGGGCTTCTAGTTTTCACCCACGAGAGAAAAAGGTAGAGTCACACATCAGAGCACCATAAGCAGCATGCCTGAAAAAGAAACAGCTTCTTCAGAACTTAATGGACCTCAATCCCCTGTGGTATCAAAAGGTTCAGGAGTTTTCATATGTGCTTCTACCATTAACAACTGAAAATTATAATTTTATAATGCAAACATAAAAGACTTGGGATACTTACGTTTTGCCCACAGTTTGACTGCTCTTAGGGTGAGTCTGAAAGTTTCTTTATTTGGCACTAAATGCAAAATTTCATCAGTAACTCTACAACCTGAAAAATATAAAGCATTCATTTTTCATTATGCAACAAAGCCCAGTCAATTCAAACATCCTTCTAATTTCAACTCTCAAATGCTAAAAATATCAAAGATAAAGTGTGAGGTTTAATTTCTCAGCGTACTTTAAATTTAGCACTTATATATGAGAAATCAATTTGCTTGTAAAGAATTAAAAAGCACATGGGTAATACAACCCAATATTAAAATGAGATGAGTTTGAATATCTTTTTAGCTTTTTTCCACATTTGGCTTTACTGTTAATCAAATGTCTCCAAGTTATAAAACTTACTGCTTTAATACAAAGCTTATCCATAAATACTGTGATGTACTGTTCTACTCTGGAAGTACAGCAAAATGTAATGATTAAGTCAAACAAGATACCATAAACTAGTGGTTCTCAAAGTGCAGTCAGTGGACTCCTGGGTATCTATTAAGTCAAACCTGTGTTTATAATAATATTATGCTTTCTTTGCCTATTTCACTGTTTAACATTTGTATCATGGTGCCAAACCAGTGATGAGTAAAACTGCTGATATCTTAGCAGTGAATCAAAGCCGTGGCAACAAACTGTACTAGTAGACAATATTTTCACCACAAGTCTGCAGTCAGAAAACAGGAAAGGAACATGTGTGATGTGTGAATGTGTTCAAGACAAGCTGAACTATCTGCTTTTTTCAAAGAACACCAATTTTACTTGAAATAATGACTGATAGACAACTATGGTTACCCATACTTGGGTATTCAGCAGACATTTCCTAAAGATGAACAAAAGTGAGCTCCTCACTTCTAAAACAAAAGACAAAATTTGTTGCCAGTAATAAAAATTTGAACTCTCAAATAAAAACAAATAGAATTTTGGACAACTAGTATCTGCTACAATGAGCTTGCAGCTTTCCAAGACTTAAAGACTTTTCTAATGAGACTGGTGGAAATATTAATGAATGTGATTAAAAAGTATTTTATAATGAAACGTGTTAACATTTAGAAGAGCCAAATAACTTTGTAAGTCAGAATTTTCCAAATGACTGAGGCATGAAAATACAAAATCATGCATGGGTAGAAGATTCAGTCAAAGAATAAGACAGATTTTAATGCAGCAGAGTACAAAAAGTTAACAGGTTTTAGATTTGACGTTCTAATTAACATTTTTAAAAGATCACTATTATTCAGCAAAAAAGGGAACAAACTACTGATATACACTACAAACATGAATAAACCTCACAAACAATACGCCAAGTGAAGGAAGCCAGACACAAAAGACCATGTATTATATGACCCGGTTTATATGAAATGTCCTCAAAAGGCCAATCTATAGAGATGGAAAGTAGATCAGTGGTTGCCTAGGACTGGGGGTTGGAAAGGGGAATGACTGCAAATGGGTATGAGTGATCTTTTGAGAATGCTGAAAATGTTCTAATTTGGATTGTGGTGCACAACTCTGAATATAGTAGACTACTGAATTGTACACCTAAAATGGATGGATTTTATAGTATGTAATTTACCTCAATAAAGCTGTTGAAAGGAAAAAAGAAATTGTCACTGGTTAAATTTTGGTGTAGTGTCAAAGAATACCCACAATTATCTAAAAAGGCTATTAAATATTCCTCCCTTTTTCAAGTACATATCTTTAAAAGGCCAGATTTTCCTCCTATGCTTCAATCAAAACAAAATTTTACAGGAGATTGACTGTAAAAGTAGATATAAGAATCTAGCTGTATTCTATTAAGTCAAATATTAAAGAGAGTTGCAAAAATGCAAAAAAAAAAAAAGCCATTCTCACATAAAAATGTATTTATATTCACTTATAATAGGTTTATTATTGTTATTTTTAAATGAATAAATACTTTAAAAAGTTCCCAGTTTTTATTTCTAATATGATAAACATTGATAAATATAACTCACAAAAACAGATGATCTTGGGGGGTTCTTAAAAAAATGTTTAGAGTATAAAGGGGTCCTGAGACCGGTAAGTTTGAGAACCACTACTATAAGCATAAGTATTTCAAATAAATTTGTTTTTCAAAGATGCTTAAATGTGATCAAATTTTTGTATAAAGAAAATTACATCATTTTTAACTTAGACTAATCCTTTAAAAGTCTATGAATGGTTCTGCAAAAAGATCTCTATTTGTCTAGTTGTTTTCGCGCAGGTATCTGAGATTTCTTTTTAGAAGCTTACCATTTAGGCTGCGAATACACCTTATATCAAGGCTTCTCAGTCGAGAGTCGTCTCTTAGATCTAAATTATCTGATATGGTTTGTATTGCCAGTCTTGCAAAGACTAGATCAATCTTTGGAAAGATGAAAAAAGAGAGAGAAAAATATTACTTTTTCTCCTTCTAGTCCATTTTCCCCTTCCCACCTCAAAAAAATGTAAAAAGTTCTAATTATTAGTTTGGACATTTTACCAAAACTTCCAAAGGCCTACGCAGGCAGTATCACATTGGAAAATCACTGCAAAGTTTTGGGAGAATAATTTTTAAATTAAGGGAAAGCATTTTAATTTTAGCATATATGCCAAGCATTAAAAAAAAAATCGAAACCTTATGAGTGAACTTCTAGATAAAAATGGCAGATCCAACACATTTACATTCACTCCCTCTTGAAACCCCACTAAAATACCAGCAAAATTTCATTTTGTTTTTTGTTTAGTTTTATTTTGTTTTTAAAGGTGTAACTCACTAGATCAAAGAGAACAGGAGACAACAGAAAAAACTATGAAAGCTGGAAAGCAGATGACAGGTGGCAACAGACTCAGCAGATCTAAGAAAGCAGAGATAAAAAAATTGTGTATCTAGGAAATAAGGACAGGAGGCTGTAAATAAATTTATAAATAAAAAGGAATATTTACAGAATAAAAGTGTTCTGAGAAATTAAAAATATGATGGCAGAAATGAAAAACTAGAGAAAGTTTTTAGAAGATGAGAAAACCCCAAAAAGCAGAACAAAAATATGAAGATGTGGTTCTAAGTGGGAAGGAAGAAATTAAAAAAAAAAAAAAAGAGGCAGTTCTGGGGGTCTAACATACAAATGTTAGGAATTCCAGAAAGAGGAGAGAAAACAAAGGCAGAAAACAATAGAATTCAATACAATTTCCAAGAACTGAGGGACAGGAGTTTTCAAACTGAAAGAACTACTAAGTACCTTAGCATATTGGGTTGAATAGACACATACCAAAACAAAAAGTATATTACTATGAATTTTCCAACTATGAAGACTCGGAAGGGAAAAAAAAAGATTACATAAGTGGCCAAAAAGACAAAACAGGTCAAATACAAAGGAGGAGGAATCAAGCTGGCATCATACTCCTCAATAGAGCACGGAAGCTAGAAGACAATGAAGTAAGGCCTTCAAAATTCTGAGAAACATTATTTCCCACCTAGAACTCTACACTCAGCCAAACTATCAATTTGGTGTGAGAACAGAATAAAGACAGTTTTAAGCATGCAAGATCTCAAAAATATGTGCTCTTTTTCAGGGAGCTGGTACATAAGCACCATTAAAGTGAGAGTAAGTCAAGAAGGAAGAGAAGCAAAAGGAAATCCCAGGATGAGTGAAGAAAGTAGTTAAAATGACAGCTGTGTATCAGTCATGGAGAACAATCTGTGGATTGGAACAGGTGAGAAGAATCAGTGAGATATTTTTTCAAGAGGATAATGACAGAACATCTGAGAACATCTCTAATGGAGATTTAGACAACTAAGAGAGACTTAGTTTGAATTAGTCGTAAGTGTAAAAATCAAGCAAATAAAACACAGAATAATTAACTTCCAAGAAAACAAAAGCCACACAGCAAAGAATGTTAACCTAGTACACTTTGTGCTCAGTTTTGAACATTATTTTTATAAGACCACAATAATATAAACACTGAATACCACTCCAATCAGAACTACAATATAATTATTTTAGGAGACTATAGGAATGAGAAGGATATGTATAAAACTGTTGGGGGTAGGGATGGAGGTTGGTTCATTTTCCATGGTGAGGAAGGACTCACCATTACTAGACTATTTGATTCCTTAAAATATGTGCCTATGTAAGTCTGATTTAAAAAAAAAAAAAAAGACAAAAACACAAAGGGAAAAAAACCCATATATGTTAAATAGTTCAACTGTAAAGTCAGAAAAATATTTAACACTTACTTCAATTCCATCAAATTCAAATTTTATAACAGGCACAAAGGCATCTTCTACAGCCTACAAAAGAAGAAAACAATTGTAACAAATAAGGTGTAATCCTTTCTCTATCCTTCCCAAATACCAATGTGAATTCTTAAATTTTCTTGGTTTCTCATTCTGAGTAAGCAAGTACTTATACTACGTGATTGTGTTATTTAAGATACACAAAATGCCCATGACAGTAGTTATCAAATTATTTTCCTCCTAAAAATATTCAGTAGAAACTGGCAGGCAGAACTGCTATCATCTGGGTGTTTACTATTCGATGAGGTTAAATTGAAAACTGATTATTTACAAAGAGCACTAGTGTTAGAAATTAAAATATAATCAGATCTCACGACTAATCCACAAAAAAACCCACAAAAAACAACATAGTTTGGATTTAGTAGAAATGTTTCCCTGCATCTTCCTTAATTCCCCAACTGAACAAATTCTTAACCTTCTTCATTCCCAGACACCCAAGTAACACAGATCCTTTGACCCTCACCTTATCCAAGCACTAGAGACTGCATTAAAACCACCTGTTTGTTTAGTCCCCTCAATTCCTCTCTCCTATAAACTATGCCTTGTTCACTACTGTATTTATGGGACTAAGAGGCCAGTATCTGATGAATCACTGGTGCTGAAATCTTACTTGCTGATGAATGGCTAGATATACACTTACAGTTATACCAATTGAATCTTATACATAATAGCAGCCACCATTTAATATGCATCAACCATTTTTCAGATATTATAGTAAAAAATTTATGTAAATTAGCTCATCAATCCTCAAAAAAACTTTATAAGAAAGTTAACACCAGATCTCCATTTGATAGCTATGGAAACTGAGGCTCAGACAGAATAGGTAACATGACCACAATCGTTGAGCTAATATGTGGTAGACTCTAGATTCAACCCAGGCCTGTGAAACTAAAAAGCCCATGTTCTTAATTGTTGTCCATTAACAAGACAGCAATTTCTTAAGAAATATGTCAATCATCATAAGCCCTAGCTTTTACAGTTATTTACTGACGAATTAAAAATATTAAATACCAGAAGATACTTACTCTTAAGTTTCTAATGCCATCTTGATGTTTCAATTTTTCAAAAAAAGACTGAAAAAAATCAGATCTCTCCACATGTCTTGGAGCTACACAAAGTGCATCAATGTCAGCTCCTGCAAATCAAAGTATTTCTTATCAAAAAGAGTATATTAAGTATGTTTTTGTATACACAAACATATGTATAGAAGAAAGTGTGTAAGATGAGTACAGGAAAATGTTAAACACTGATTAGCTCTGAGTAGTGAGATAGTAAGAGTTTACTATTGAAAGTTCTTATCAATAAAACATAGAAAAGTAGTTACCTTTGGTGTGTACTCCAAGTCTGTAGGAGCCAAAAGTGAAAATTTTTCCACCAACAGTAGCCACAACAGAAGGTGGGAGATTCTAAAATGAAACAAAAAATTTAAAAAGGCATTCAATGGTTCAAATTATTTAGCATTACATTTGCTTAAATACTATAACAAAAGTTGGCAAGGATGTGAAAAAAAGGGAACCCTTGTACACTGTTGGTGGGAATGTACATTGGCGCAGCCACTGTAGAAAACAGTATGAAGGTTCTCTAAAAAACTAAAAATAGAACTACCATATCCAGCAATTCCACTTCTGGGTATATATCCAAAGAAAACAAAAATACTAATTTGAAAAGACATATGCACCCTAATGTTCATAGCAGTATTATTAGAATAGCCGGGATATGGAAGCAACCTAAGTGTCCATCAACAGATGACTAGATAAATATGTAGTGTACATATGTACACGTACACACACAGGAATATTATTCAGCCGTAAAAAAAAGAATGAAAACTTGCCATTTGCAACCACATGGATGGACTTGGATGGTATTATGCTTAGTGAAATCAAAGATAAATATTGTATGGTATCACATGTGAAATCTAAAAAGTAAAACTAGTAAATAAAACAAAAAAGAAATAGACTCAGATATAGAGAACAAACTAGTAGCTACTAGTTGGAAGAGGGAAGGGGGGAGGTACATGATAGGAATAGGGGATTAAGAGGTATAAACTACATATAATAAGTAAGCCACAAGGATATATTGTACAGCACAGGGAATATAGTCGATATTTTATAATAACTGTAACTGGGGTATAACCTTTGAAAATTGTGAATTACTATGTTGTACACCTAAAACTTACATAATATTGTAAATGAACTATACCCCAGTTTAAAAAAAAATTGCCTAAATGCTGATAGATACTACATTTATCAACTTTGGAGAGCTTTTTTGATTCCAACTTAAGTAATGAAGGTATTCCCAGAGGAAAGACAAAACAAATTTGTGTCCAGTATACATGCACACATTTTTATATTAAGAAAAACATTTTTTATCCCTTAACCCTACTTGTCCCCTCCAACTGCCTGTCTTTGGCTCAATCACTCTTAATCGTCACCAAGCAACTCTTAACTACCAAAGTAATGCGCTTTCAACTCTCTATAGTTATCATACTCTTGACTAATACCATCTCCCCTTTACTTTCTGTGACAGATATACTTAATTTCTTGATTCTAGCTCTGTAATATTTCTCCAAGAAAGTGGGGTCATTCCTGACATGATCTCCTTGTAAGAGCTAATCTAACAACTTCAATTAACATCTTTCTGGTTGTACCAGAATTACAATGCTACTTTTCACTTCTCTCTAGCGCCAATTCTAACCACTCATCGGATGTTTCATTCAGATTTTCTGATCCACTTCAATGTCCATGCCTGAAACCTAGCAAAATTCTTCCTATGATAAACCAGGTATCCCTCCTAACTTCTCTATTTCTGGTCTTCATTTCCTTATTGCCCATACCTATAAGTCATTATTATTCTTCCTGGCTTACCAATTCTTAGTTCCCTCATATATCACTTCCTCCCCACCCAGCCCCATTCTGGGCTATTTAACAGTATCAGAAACTATCTTCTTGCCCTTAATCTTTACTTTCTTATTCCATTTTTCACAAAATTCACTGGCTCATGTTCTTAAATTATTCTATTACACAAGTCTTCTGTTCAAAACCTGCCAATGCATTCTTCTCTGACTACTGATCCTTGCAGCCTAAGAACTTCCACGCTGTTATGGATCTTTCCTGCCTTGTCTCCTGGTCATCCTTTCTGGAACTCCAACTGCCAGCGTGTTACATAACCTGGTCTCTTTCCCATTGCATTTGCCACTTCCCCTGTCTCAAATACATGTCGTCGTCTCTGGGTATCTCAATACTGTTTTTCAAAGTTCACTTTAAGTTCCACATCCCTCATGAAGGCTTCTTTGATTATCTACCCCATTATAACAAGCTCTTTTCCCCACTGTGCACCTCTACTGTTATTATATTTAACCTCTTTACGCTATATTTATTGACTTTTTTCCCCCTGTAGGTCCCATCTCTTCAACTATATTTAAATTCCTTGAAAGTGAGAACTATATTTACTACTTCTCTTACCTCCCCAAAATGCCCAGTCCAAGTTCCAAAGAATAGTATCTGCTAATTAACTTCAATAAAAGTATCTGCATAACAGGATATATTTGTTACTTCCTGTTTAATGGATATTAATGTTTCAATAGTAACACAAATAATTTTATAGCTAGAAAAGTTAGTAAAATTACTGATGACTAACATCAATCAAAAGGATAGAGCAGCCCCTTTAGTTTTACGTTTGTACTTTGAAAAGTATGATTCCTGCATGATTTATGAAAAAGTGATAAACTGAATCACAGTAAAATATCTTCACCACAAACCATAGTATTTAACTGAAATGATCTGATTTGGAGTTCTAGATTATTTAGTTTAAATATTCCAACTATGTGTAGAATATTAAAATGATCTTTGATCTAACTCAAATCCTTCAGATATTTTCCAAACTAAAATATATATAAATGAAAGGGAATTGTAATGATATAGAAAATAATCAATCACCTTACCTATGGAAAGGAAGACATTAAAACCAGTTAAAAAATTTAAAAATAAGTAGGTATTTCATTTTCTTTGCTTAAAAAAAAGGCCAAATAGTAGTAAAGTCTCAAAATTTTTAACAATGGTTTTATGCCTAAAAATTAAAGCTACTGGTTTTTGCAAATTAAAGCAGTGATGTGAATAAAATGAGGGAAAAGCAATTTCTTTCTTTTTTTTTTTTTTTAAAGCCTACAGCAACCAGTATTCCTAGCAGTCTCCTATCCAAGTACTAACCAGGCCCGACGCTGCTTAGCTTCCGAGATCAGATGAGATTGGGGGCGTTAAGGGTGGCATGGCCATAGACAGGAAAAAGCAATTTAAAAATAATTAAAAACAAAAAAACGTTTGACCTTGGAACAGATTCTACTGGATTTTTCTTTTAGGTGTAAAGAAACCACACAGTAAAATTAGGTGCATCTCTCAATAAAGTCATCTAGCCTCTCTTGTGAATACTAACACTTAATGTCTCTTGACGCATCTCAGAATGTACAACCACAACAGCTGACATAAAGATCACACAAGAAATCATAAAGCTTGTTACTCTGATTTTAAAATAATTCTAGCAAGTTGAGTATCTGGTTTGCATACCCATAGTAATTATGGGCTGATAATAGAGAGAGATAACAGGTTCCCCAACACTTAATTTAATGCCTCAGCTCTGTCCTGAGGTTGTGCAGGTGAGTTAAGCCAGGTCTTTTTCACCTGCTCAGAATTCCTAACTGAAAACCTCAACTACTGATAAACCTGCTGTGAGCTCAGAAACAAGCCAGATAGCCATTTGGCAGCAAAAGTAAATAGCCTAAAGACCATTATTTAAACTCAATGACTGTAGACTCAGCAATCTCTCATAACCTTATTCAGAGCCCACTGTTCAAAAGAACCAATTTTATACACGTATCATAGGTACAGAAAGAAGTGATAAAAGTTGTAAAAGAAAGAATGCTAACAGGTGTTTATCTGATTTCTAAATCCATGCAGATTAATGGCTAGGAAAGGATTTTACAGAGAGACACACTACTGCTGTTAGACATTAACTTTCAGCTGATTGTTGTTAAGGGAGAGATGGGAAAACTGAAAAAACAAACAAAAAATTTTAAATACAACAGAGTGGGCCACTCAGTGAAGGGGCAAACAGTATTACCCAGTTGAACATGCCCTACCTCATTTTACTACAGCCAGTAAAATAATATTCATAGTCATGACTCCCAAATAAAAATTCGATTATGTTCAAAATACTCTAAGGAAGCAAGAAAATGTAATCAATTTCAGAAGAAAAACAGTTAAGCTACCAGAGGGGGGGGAAGTTGCATAATTACAGATTAGGGTTTGTCAACTCCTGTATCTCAAGGGCCAGGCAGGTATACAAATGAGGAAAGTGTACACATAATAAATATAGAAACTGATTGATAAATGACAGATGCTGTGTCAGAGAGAGCAGGGAGCAGTGGGGACCATGAAGCACTGGAGGGGAGGAGCCAATTCCATTCAGGCTTCTTCTTGCCTTGCACAAAGGCCCAGTGCTGCCAGACCTGGTATTTCACAAGAAGTCTGAAATCTGGCTTTTAAAGTAAAATCAATATTTAAATTTTGGTGTACCACATGCGAGTCAAGTGAGATATTTATGTGGAACTGTAGCTAAACAGTGCTACCTCTGGGGTAAATGCTCATTCATTTAGAACTCAACTGTCTAGACCAATTCATTTCCAAGTACACAAAGGAGCCATGTTTTAATGTATCTCAGATTATTCTCAACTCCTACACCTTACTATAAGACTAATGACCAAGACATAATGAAACTATGAATTCAATTTAGAGTCTTACCTTACTCTCACTGACCTCAGAAATCCATTCTTTTACTAAATTGTTCAGTTTACCAAGAACAACCAGCCTATAATAAAAAAAAAAAGTTTCAGATTAAAACAAAAAAAGCCTACCAAAACCAAACAGTATTTTAAAAAGTAATTAAACATATAGGCAGTACCTTTGTGTTGGTGCTAGAGTAAAAGCATATTATATATGTCCTAATGCTATCAAATCTGTTGATACATGGCACATCTCTTTGGCATTATTAGGTTCCTAAGAGT
Organism: Camelus ferus; assembly: GCF_009834535.1. Taxonomy (NCBI): domain Eukaryota; kingdom Metazoa; phylum Chordata; class Mammalia; order Artiodactyla; family Camelidae; genus Camelus; species Camelus ferus. The sequence continues at coordinate 44,034,528 of NC_045710.1, read as the reverse complement.
TCCAAAGAGACGATAAATGTGATGATACTATTTTGGTCTTAGAGCTATTTTCAGAAATCAAAAAGCCTAATAAAAAAATCAAAATTACCTTCAATAAGGCTGCAGAGACCAAATGAACTGTCAACTTTCTTGGCCTTACTATGGAATGACAATTCAGTGTGGTAATAATAGAGGTTAGCATTCTCTCATTGACAGTTAAGTTTTCGGATAATAAACATGGGCAAATAATTTACTGGATAATTATTAAAAATTCACTTACAAAAACCAACTCGATATTAAAACAAACTTGCAATCAATGGCAATATCCAAATTCAGATTTAAGAAAAAAAAAAAAAAAAGGAAAAAGGGTTCAGGTATCTTAAAGATAACATACGAAAAATTGAATTCCTGACCTGTCCAAACTTGCTTCTCCCTCAGCCTTCCCCAGGTAATGGAATTCCACCCTTTGAGATGCTGAGACCAAAAATCTTGGCATCATCCTTGACCCTTCTCACTTCTCCTCTCACATTCCACAGTCATTAAACAACCCTACCTTTAAAATATATCAAGAATTCTATCACTTATTACCTCCACTGCCACCCTCCTATTTCTGGCCACCATCATTTCTTCCTTGGGTTATTATAATAGCCTCCTAACTAGTTTCTCTGCTTTTGCCTTTCACCTCTTTTCAGACTATTCTCAACAAAGCAGACAGAGTGACTGTGTTAAACATGAGTAAATCATGTCAATCTTCTGCTCAAAACATTAACAGCTTCCCATCTCACTCAGAGTAAAAGCCAAAACCTTTATAATGGCTTTCAAGGTCCTAAGCGACCTTTCCCTCCAAGCTCCTTCTGATCTCATATTCTTTAAGCCCACATTCCCCTTCTTATCCACTCTGCTTCACATAAGCGGAGGCTACCTTGTTGTGCATTTCTTAAATAAACAATGTACACTCCCACCTCAAGCCTTCTGCTTAGAATGCTCTTCCCTCAAACCCTCAGAGCTCCTCCCTCACCTTCAAGATGTCCCTCAAATGTCAATGAGGCCTTCCCTGACAACCTCCACTCCCAACTTCATTTTTCTCAGTAGCACTCATTATGTGTAACACTATTTATTTTACTTATTCGGCCAATTGTTAGTCTCCTGCTCTAACCTCCAACTAAAATATAAGCTCCAGGAGGGCCAAGTTTTCTCTCTGTCATTTTTGTATCCCTAGGCAGGGACATCGTTGGTACTTATATATGTTTATTGAATTAATGATTAAATAATGTACTATAAAATATTTTGCATTTTTAAATGACATACCTATGGTTCAATTCTTCCTCATCTTCAAATACTCCAAATGGTTTCATGGCATCAATTAATTTCTGTGTGTATATATGATCAATTTCTTTAGGACATGCCAAGCTAATTGGAGAAGTGATTCCATAATGCTTTTGTTGACGCTGGCTGTCCAGCATGGTGTTTCTGTTCAAGAAAAATGAAATAGCATAAAAAATTTAAAGCATATACTGATATATCAAACCTCTCAATCCACTCATTAATTTAGCTACCTTAAAAGTTTACTCTGTGCTAATAGTTGGGGCCCCCACTATTTTTTAACAGAAAAAAGGATATTTTGTGCTTGTGTTGATGAACGGCTATTCATACTGCCTCAAGCTTTCATGGTTAGGATGTCTTTTCAAGCCAAAAGCTGCCTGTGTTGGCATCAGGACAACTGTGCCAACACCACTCAGCTAAAATGCAAAGAGCTTGAATGGGAGCTGGTCCAGGGCCACCTCCACTACACCCTGCAGACTTAAGTCAAGTACCTTCTACATACAATCTCTGAAAAGCAGCTAGCCACTTGAAAGAAAGCTCTAAGTAAAAATAACGGTTCCCCCCCCCCCACTCAGGAAAGAAACAAAAACATCCCATTAGAAGGTCCTTGTGAAATATTCCAGATTTAAAAAAGAAATCACAACTAGATTTGTCCCTAAGAAACCTACATTAACATCCTTTACTTGAATCAGAGTTTACAGTTCTAATACTTTGTGATTCTAGTTATTTGTTTTCTTCACTTAAGCCTGACACCAACTATGATCTTAGGTCCCACTTTCTTATCTCTATGCTGAAAAAGCTGGCTCTCAAGGTCCTTACTAGCAGTTCCAAATTCATGGTTTTGAACCTCCCTCATCTAGACAGGAAAACAAAAGCAAGCAATAGAATCCCACATTCCCTTCAATTCATCAATTTCACTTATAGGTAAACACCCTAGAGAAATTCTTGTATGGTGTACAAAGAGACATGGTACAAGAATATTCACTGCCACACTGTAACATTAAAAACTTAGAGATAATCTAAAATAATTAGTAACAGGAAAAGGACTAAATCAGGGTGTATCCCTGCAGTGGAATACAATACAGTTGTTAATATGAATTAGAGCTGAAAATATTATCATGGACAAATCTCAAAGGCACTATGTTACACTAGAGTTGCTCAATGACAGGTGTGATACTAGTTACATAAAGCTTAAAAACAAGTAAAACAATGTCAGTTATTATGGACACATACATATGTAGTAATAGCATTAAAAAACCCCACACAGCAATAAACATCAAATTCACAACTGTGGTGAACTCTGGGGAGGGAGGTGAATGGGACCAGAGAAGGAGGTAGGAAGATCCTTCAGATGTATAGGGTATGCTTCGTTTCTTTTAAATAAAGATATGTATGTACACAACACATACACACGGAACGTTATGCTTTGGGAGAGAAGGATGATGGGTACACAAATGATGCTTATGTTATTCTCTGCATTTTTCTGTATGTTTAAATTATTTCTTAATAAGCCAAAATGTCAGAAGCTACCACACAATCTTGCCAAGCACGGACACCGTTTCTGACTTATCCAAGTGTGAGCAGGAGGTATAGACAGGCAGATTGTGGATAGGTGGGGAGGCCGGGAGGGGTGAAAAGACCAGTCTTTACTGAAGAGAAACCCGTGGGCTGGGATAGGTCATTCACTCCTGAAGACCTGGAGACAGCCGGTCAGGAAGGGAGGAGGGGGAGGTAGGGGGATGGTATTTACGCCAATGCAGACAGGAGCAGAGACCGGCTCAGAGTGTGCTGGGGGCAGGAGAGTGACCGACAATTTCTCCCCACGGTCACACGCGCCTCTCTCCCACCGCAACCTCGTCTGGGGGCGTCCTCGGAAGTGGGACAGCCGCGGGTAGAAGAGACTCCCGGAGTCCGCGAGTCTGTGCAGGGGTGGCCAGGTGAGCCGCCAGTTGTAGGGGAGGTGCCCTTGCGGACCGGCCGGGAGCGGGAAAGAAGACTACCCGGGAGAGCTCTGGGCAGAGTGCGAGGGGCAGGGAACCGAAACGGGGTCCCGGGCCGACCACCCCAGCCCACAAGGTTTCGCTTCGCCCCCAACCGCCGCCCCCCACCACTTACGCAGACATCTCTTTCATCGCTTCCTGCGTCTCCCTCAGCGGCGAGTGTATTTCGCTCTGGAGTCCTGTTCTTGCTCTTCCCTTCCCCTCCTATCCACTTTCCTCCGCTCGCTTGTAGCTCGCTTGCTCGCTCACTTCCTCACTTCCTACGACCGAGGCATACAACCAAGTAGTGAAAACACCACAAAACCGGCTCTATTTATGACAATACAGCGCGGCCGACGCCAATATGGCGCCGCTTCCCAGCCTGCCCCTCGCCCGCCGCGGCCCCGCCTCTGGAGGCCTGGACCCGCCCTCGACCACGCCCCCTCCCCTTCGGGTCCCGGGAGGCTCCGGTGGCTCCGCCCACAGGGGCGCTCGAACGAGTTCGGGTTGCAAACGCAGGTCCGAAGGAGCGTTTGGTCCCCTCTTAAGCCGGTGGGGCTGTCATTCCAAGTTTACCGCTTGGAAGATGATTTGAAACACGTTTGTTGTCTTATGGGAGCCTATATATATATTTTAAAAACCTCACAACTTTGCCTAGCAAATATTATAACTCTGCCATTATACCACTTTAATTTAATCTTAGCTGTGTGTAATCTAATCGGGCCTGAGAAGGTCACACCCTGGAACGTGTGACTTTAATTACCCCGGAGAAAAGCAAGCTTGTAAATTGGAGGCTAACTGTTGACTTCATCTAACTATAACTGTACCTCACCCTGATTCAGGACATTGTAGCAGTTAAGCGAGAGAGGTTGAAAGGAAGGCTAGCAGTTTTCAAGAAGAGGATAAACACAAGGCTGAATCAAAACTGCACAGTTTCAAATGATGGAGATCATGTTCGATGTCAGTATTAGGAGGAAAACAAAAATGACAAATTTAAAAATGTTAAAGGGTAAAAATAATTTAAAACGCTAATTCATTACAAAGAAAAGAATGTCAAGAAGCTGCTTTTTCTTGGAATGTGACTCAGCATCACAGTAGAGATTATAGAATCATTCATTCAAAAATATTTACTGAAAACCTAATCTGTGCCAAGCACTGTGTATGTCCAGTGATTTAATCGTGCATAAAACCAGATGTATTCTTTAATCTTGTAAAGATTGGAGTTTGGTGAGGAAACAGTCAAATATATTTTGATATTTGATAACAGTCAAGTGATATTCCTCTGTTGTAGAACTAAATCACCTACTATGTGTCAGGCACAGGAGATACTTAATTCCTGCTCTCAAGAGTTCACAGTCTAGTGAAGGAGAAAAAACGTACACAGAGATTAAATCATTAAAATACAGTATAGTGTGTGATAATATGGGGTCAGGGGTTTTAGGGAGGCCTAAAGTGGGCCACCTAAACTTGGGGGTGGGGTTGCTCAATAGGGCTTCATAGAGTAGGGCATGTGCTTAAATTAGCAAGATTTGGGAGTAGGGATTGGGTGCAGGTGGTAGGGAGAAGGCAAAGCCTACCCCCAGGTAGGATACAGTAACAGCATAGGCTTCAGTGCGAGGGAGGCTCAAATTTGAATTCTAGTATTGCCACTTATTAATTTTGTGACCTGAGGGCAATTAACCTTAAAAAGGCCTTTCCTCATCTATAAAATGAAGTTAATAGGATTGTAAGAGAATTAGATGAGAAGAGTATGTATAGCCAATACACATCTCAGTCTGAAAGGTCAGACATGCAGAAAATACCACTTTATTTTCTAAAACTTAACTTTTCTCTCTGAGCCCCTCATTATTCTGAGATGGCAGACAAAGACAATCTTGGTCACCCTGGGTCTCCCCCTTCCCACTTCTTGAGACCAATCAGGGGAGTCAGGGCAGATTGTGTACATCTGGTACTGGCCCCTGGTAACGCACCTTCCTGTCCTCTTGGCACCTGGGCCTGGAGGGTCCCTGCTGCCTCCAGGTCTTGTCTAGTGCTCATTGTAAAGGCTTGTAGTCTTAGCCCAGAACCATCCTAGAGCTACTTCTTCCCACTGCACCTCACCTCCCGAAGAGTTTAGGGAAACTTGGCAGCCTGGGAGATAGTCTCCTTTCCTCAGTGTTTCTAACCAAGGCGTTTGTTGCTAGCCACATACAATTCTGTTTAGGGCCCAGCCTTGCTTCAAACACAAACACGCCAGAAAGATTTGCCGGCTGATTCTGTTATCTGCCCAGGGCAGAGCCCTTAGCTTAGGGCCAGGCACATAAGAATCAATAAACTGAACTCTTATTTACATTGATTACTGCAACTCATCTCTCTTAATTTTTCTCTTTATGTATTTAATTTTGAAATATTTCTTGTCCTTCTTTCTTTTTCCTTTTATTTTCACCTGTATAGAATGCTTTGTTTGCTCTTACCTGCTGTAGTAATTTGGAACAAAAGTGAACTCTGCTTTTAATTTTACCTGTTCAATGAAATCGTAAAGTGTTTCAAAGACAGCTTTAAACCTTTATCTAACTATCAAACCCAATATCAGAACAATACTTTTAATTTTCTTTTACATTATTTGTAGTTTGCCTCAATTTTTGTTGTTTTTCTTCTTGTTTCCCTGTCTTTGTTAATCTACCTGGGATTGAATACCAGTCCTCCACCCCCATTTCAATAAGGACACTTTCTTTCAAAGAAGAAATGTTTTCCTCTTTGGGGGTCTACACTGTAGCTATAATTTTCCAATTACAAATGTAACCCAAAAAAGGAAGCCTGTCCCTCTCTTCCATTCCTAACTCCAGCTTTATTCCCCAGGAAACCATTATTAACAGCTGGGTACCTATCCTTCAGAATGTTTTCAATATATCCCAAACTACATATAAACATGTACCAGAGGTTTTGGTTTTATTGTTTTTAATTAAAAAAAAAAAGGATTGTACTGTATGTGTTGTTCTGTTTCTTGGTTTTGTTGTTGCTGTTGTTTTTAACCTAAAAAATCATGAGCATCTTTCTATGTCAGTAAATCTTATGGACTGAATTGTGTCCCCAAAATTTCATACATTGAAGTTCTAGGTCCTAGCACCTAAGAATGTGACTGTATTTGGAGATAGGGTTTTAAAGAGATAATTAAGTTTAAATAAGGTCATTAGTGTGGCCCCTAATTCAGTATGACTGGTGTCCTTGTAAGAAGAGGAAATTTGGACACAGATGGTACAGAGGGAAGACCATGTGAAGGCACAGGAGAAGATGGCCTTTTTCAAGCCAAGGAGAGAGGGCTCAGAAGAAACCAACCCTGCTGACACCCTGTCTCAGATTTCTTGCCTCCAGAACTGTGAGAAAATAAAGCCCTGTTGTTTGAGCCTCCCACCCTGTCTCTTAAGGCAGCCCTAGCAAACTAATACAGTAAATATGTATCTACTTTGTTTTTTTAACAGTAATATGGTATTATTTTGTCATAAATAGTATGTAATATTTGTCAAAATATAATTAACCATTTCCCTATTGTCTCAAATTTGTTTATATTATGAATAATGCTATAGTAAACATCCTTATACATATACCCTCCCTACTTGTGTCACCAGTCATTAATACTTTCTTAATGATGGGATTACTATGTCCAAGGGTATGTATACTTAAAAGTGAAATTTATATATTCCACATTATCCCCTAAGAAAGTTATAATAATTTACATCCCAACCAACAATATGTACAGGATATCTGTTTCCTTGAACTCTCACAAATGCTAGATATTAAAAATGTTTTTTATACTTATTATGAAAATTATAAATGTGCAGAGAAGTAGAGAGAATGGTGTAATAAACACCATATACCTATCACCTAGATTTAATAATTATCTTAGCATTTTGTCATATGTTTCACTTTTTTTAAATTGAAGTCTTTTAAAGTAAATATAGATATGGTGACATTTCACTCCTAAATATTTTTCCTCCAGTTTTGTTGAGATATAATTGACTAACAGCACTGTAAATTTAAGGTGTACAGCATAATGATTTGATTTACATACATCATCACAATAAATTTAGTGAACATCCACCATCTCATACGGATACAAACTTAGAAAAAAATTTTTTTTTCTTTCTAGGATTTACTCTCTTAACTTTCATATATAACTTACAGCAGTGTTAATTGTATTCCTTTGGTTGTACATTACATCCCTAGTACTTACCTTACAACTGAAAGTTTGCACATTTTGACTGCCTGTGTCCAACTCCCCCTACCCCCACCTCACTCCTGAATATTTTGATATGCAAATTTAAATAAGAACACTTCCCTATAGAACTACAATAACATCAACATACCCAAGTTTTTCCACTTGTCCCCAAAATGACTTTTTGCAGCGAGTTTGTTCATATTAGAATCCAACCAAGAACCACGATTGCATTTGGTTGTTGGGTCTCTAGAACAGATACTCCTTTTCCTGTTCCTCCTTATCTCCCTCTCACATCCTCCAACTTTTTTATTTTTCCTATGACACTGACTTGGAAAGACCAGGATAGTTGTCCTCTAGAACGTCCCAATTTCTGGATTTTTCTGACTGTTATTTAGCAATAATCCCCATATTTTCTATTATTGGAAGTTGGATCCAAAGGCTTAATTAGATTCAGGCTAAACATTGCATCATATAATGATGTAACCCAGGAATCACATAACTAAAGCTCTGGTTATTTCATTATTGGTGATATTAAGATTGACCGCTGGGTTTATGTGGTGACAATCATCTTGGAACTAGCTCGTGATCTATGAGGTGGTAACTTCGGCACTAGGTGAATAATTAGCTCTCTATCAACCTTTTACCTAATGCTTTCAGCATTTGCTGATAATTCGTGTCTTAATTACGTCCTTAGAGATTGCAAGTTGTGATTTTCCAATTCTGTCTACATTTACAGGTGGCATTTTCCTGCAAAGAAAGGCTCTTCCTCATCGACTAGGACTATTATGTTACTCTGTGATTCAATTCCTATTGCAAAGAAGAAATATTCCTGTCCCTCTCAGAGTAAGAACCTGGTGTAACGGTCACCTGTGAAGAGGCTTTCATTTATTTGCTTGCTTGCTTGTTTTACTCCTTTAACTTTTTTTTTTTTTTGCATATCATATGGACTCATGGTTTTTTATATAGTCAGTGTTTTTCAATCAGTTACACTCATTGTTCTTTTGATACTAAAATTGTCTTCACTTTGGCCAGTAGTTTCCTCTGTCAAGCTGGTTCCTTTGTTGGTATTAAAAAAAAGTCCTTTTATATCAATATGATAGGTTGGAAAGTGGTATTTCTTTGTGGTTTTAACTTGCGTATCTCTGATCAGTGGTGATAGTGATCATCTTTCATATTTTACCAGGCATTTGTATTTTTTATTCTGATGCTTGCCTATTCATATTTTGTGTCCATTTTCCTTTTGATATAAGTGTATTTATACCAATTATCAAGTCTCATTCCTACAAATGAAATGTTTTCAGTGCTTACTGACAGTCTCTTCCAGCTGCAACTTCCCCGTGCTTGAATTCTTTCTTTTGATCATCTCTTGCTCTAGAATGTGTCTTAAAATAGCTTATTCATAAAGGGGGTACATTTTCTTAGCTCTGGCATATTTGAAAATGCCCTCTATTAAATCATAACATTTCCTTGAAAGCCTGGTGGGTGTTGCTTTATTGTTAACTGATGAATCTTGGACACTTGTAAAATTCTTATTTTTGAAGCTTAAAAATTCTCCCCAAATAGGCCTTTGTATGACAGTCATTTCTTAAAATATGTCTGAAACAGAATAAACATTCAAAATTTTTTCTGAGTCTTTTCTAAAGATTAGGTAAAATTTATTTCTACTTTAAAATTTATTATTCCTTCTGTTCATCAATCAGCTCTTTATTATTATTATTTTTTAGTTCATTCAGGTAAAGAGAATTTCACTTTGGGAGAGTTTTTAAATGTTAGTACAAGTAATTCAGGAAAAAAATCATCTTCAAAAAATTAATAGTTTAGCTTTTTAAGATCTCCTGGGCTGTACACTTGACTACAGGACAAGTAGGGATTGTATCTGTCTTGTTCGCCAACTCATCTTCTGAACTTAGCATGGGTGTTCAATACAGAATTGCTGAGTTAATTTATTTCAAATGTTATTCTCTCTTGTATCTTTCTTCATCTCATCATATCTTCATCTTTTTGTCCCAGTTGATAGGCTATCTACATTTTGCCTCCTCCCTCTAACTTAATACTTTGATGTGTCTGAATGTAATACAAGTGCTCCATTGAAAACGTTTTCATCTCTGAACAAACTTCCATTAACTCGAAGAATTTCCTTTACCCATCAGATTGTTGCATTATTCACACTGGCCATTAGCAGGTTATGGCTAACACTTTTTAAAGAATGAATATAAGAGTATGGTGCCTCAAGTAGGTGCATCCAAAAATGACCTTGTTAGCTAGTGCTGGGGTTGCCCACATATCATGTCAGGTGGAACTAGGGTCTCCCCTTCCGCCAGCAGGATGGGCTTTGCCCAAGGTTAGCTTCCCAGGATAGCTTTCTACCCCTAGCAAAAGGGGCTGTAACTTCCTAAGGGCGCCTGAGATTCCTGAATAATGGGCAGCTGGCACCTAAACTCAGTCACTCTAGTCTCTATATCCACATTCTGACAAGGCTGCTGTCTCACAATTTTACTCTCTAAAGTATCATCTCAGGGCACATGACTCTCTACTGTAATAGACACAGCACCCAACCATCACATCCCTCTCTCTTGGAGAATGGGAAGATCTTTGACCACATCTTCTCTTGCTGACCTTTGGCTTGTAATTTTCCCCATTAAAGAATGTTCCTTAATTCAAGCTGAATGGCCATGTGCAATTCATCCCAAGCCCTGTTGCATGATAGGTGGCAACCATGAAGGGGCTCCCTCCCTACTTTGAACAACAAAAACAAAATAAAATATATGGTTGAATTTGTTCTCAATGAATTCATGTCCAGTCTTGCTCAGTTGATTTTGAACAAATAGGAGTTGGATGCTGTCAGAAATGGATATGGGTTCTGATTGTGCCTCTCCCTTCCTAACTCATACGTTAGAACTGTAACCCTCATTGTGACGGTATCTGGAGATGGACCCTTCAGGAGGTAACTAGATCTTGAGATGGCGTCCTCATGATGGGATTAGTGCCCTTATAAGAATAAAGGCAAAAGCTTACTTCTCTCTTTGCTCTCTGTTAGGTGAAGATACAATGAGAACATTGCCATCTGCAAACTAGTAAGAGGGCAGACCCCAAATCTGCTGGCACCTTGGACCTCCTAGCCTCCAGGACTGTAAGAAATAAACTTCTGTGTTTTAAGACACCCTGTCTATGGTATCTTGTTATAGCAGCCTGAACTGACTAAGACAGGTCTCTAGCCAAATTTTTAATAGTGGGACATCAGATCCGGATGAAATAAAGAGGAAAAAAGTTGCCAGCAATGACATTTCAGAAATGTAGTCATATTTTGTTATTGAATTGTAGGGGAGGAAAGAGCAGAATGAGGGGGACAGTCATAGTGAAGCCACATTTCTATCAACATGTGTAGTGTCTCTGGGAAAAGGACCTTATTCTTCAAGGTTTTAAGTTTGGATGTCTAGTTTGTGCCTCACTGGGGCTTCAGCCCCAAGGACGTTGAAGAGGGAGGGCCACTTGAGTGTTACAATTCCTAACAGGCCTCTCAAATGGCTTTTCTTCAGTTTTCTATGACAGCGTGGTCTCTACCACTCCACATTAGGGATGTCAGAGGGCACAGCCTAGCATCTTCTGCTCACATCCATAATTTGTTGTCTCCTCGAAGAAGGATCGCTTACTGTGCTTTGGTTTTATTTTGCTACCCAGTTCATTCAGCATTGAATTTTTGTTCAAGTCTTCAGTGTTTCTACTGTGAAATGTCTATTGCTGATGTAGGTATTTTGTTTGTACAATTTATTGCTTTTTTTAAAAAAATAAGAATTTAGTGCAAAGGAGGGGCAAGGCAAGCACCTATTCATTTTTCTTTCTCTAGAATAACATGTGAAGTCCTGGACATGCTTTAAGCAATTCAAGAGCCCACTGATTAGATGTGTTAGCCCCTGAGAGCAACTCCAATTCCAAGTATCTGTATTTTCATGGTTTGTTTGTGGGGTGAGGCCCCCTGCGCCTCTGAGTATTTTCTTGCATTAAAATCCTGCTAGATTCATTGAAAGAGCCCTTTGCTCTGTGCGCTTAGATGCGTCAAACCAAGCAAGATAGCAGTCAACAGCCTTCCTGGGAGGCATCTTAACTGCCTGAAGTTAGGGATCTCAGCAACCCTTCCCAACTGTTTCTTCTCTACACATTCGGAAGGGCAGAAGTGTGCCAGTTTAAAACCTTTTCCTCAGAGCTCAAGGGATTAGCATGTAGACTCAGTGGACAGGGCAGGTAGGTTCCCTGCTTCTGTCCAAATTGAAGCCAAGATTAATTATGGTATTCACCTGTTCCTGAAACAGGCTGGGTAATGGATCCTGGCTGTGCACTCCCTGAAGCAGCACCAATTCCACACGGTTCTCCGGTTCTCCGTGGACTCACTGGCTTTGATCAACTCATTCCTTCTCAGCAGGCCAACATGGTAGCCACAGGACACAAGTGCTTAGTTTACAATCATGTTAATTTTGCCTTTTGTTTGTCTTTAGCAGTTGGAAATTAATGAGTAAAAGGGTGTTTAAATTTTCAACCAGTCTTCTTCTAATCACTTTGCCACACTGTTGCTGACAGTTTTATTACTTTGATTTCCTGAATCAATCAGGTGTACAGTTTCCTTGTCCAATACCAGTTAGGGTGCAGGAAAAGACAGTCCTCCCAGGAATTGCTGCTGCCGCTCTGGATTCCATGGAAGGCGATTGTGAAAATAGCACCTTTCTAGTGACTTTTCATAGGATTTCGTTGCTGAATGCATCCCTGGCATTCTGAACAAACCCAAACATGTTGCAAAGGATGTTCTTATGCCCCTTTTTCATAACTAGGGAATCAAATTAGCCTTTAGCTGTTGGGATGGTGAAAATTAATTCAGAATTTGGAGTAAATTCTTTATAAGAGGAGGTTGTTCTACTCCAGCTCCTAATTCTGTCTTCTGAACCGGGGAAAACAAACTCCATTGCATTGCAGGTTTTCTTCAATGTGTGTTTCCTGGCTTGTGTATAAACAAGCAGGGCCTTAATGATTCTCTTGAAGAATTTTCGTATCAAAGAAATCTCCCTTGGGTCTAATACACTGTAATGGAGATTTTGTACGCATAATGCCACTGAGTATGCATTGTTTTTGGACGTAAGGAACAAGGATAGCTTTGCTTTAACATAGCAATGATTTTTCTAAAGTGCAAACATGATCTTGATACTTCTCGGCTTAACATCCTTTAATGTTCCCTATGTCCTCTGGGTCAGGCTCTGGCAAGTTTATAGATGCGTATCTCCACGGTGAGTTCTCTCTTCCTGTATCGTGCTACCAGCTGCTAACACAGTCCTGGTCAGGAAGAGGCCCTCACTGGGGAGATGCTTGAGGCACTGAGGAAAGAATTTCATCTTGGCACATTGAAATGAAATGCATTCAGGGGTCTGTCTAGTTGTCCCAAAGGCATAATGGCATTTCTCAGGACATCTAGCCTGGGTGATATGTGATACCCATTTCTTCAGCCCCCCTGGGTCTCTTCCTCACCCTCCAAAACTCTAGGGAAGATACGTGAGAGATGGGCCTTAAGAGCAAGCTTGTGGGACTCCACTATGTGGCTGTGGAGGAAGGACAATGAAGTGAAGATGGGCACTATGCTGCTGGGGACAGAGATTAAAAGGAGGTGTGGGACCTGATGGAGACAGGCTGAAGCCAGATGTAATGGCAGAGATGGCGTCTAAGTTGGCTGTGGGACTTGTGGGTTGCTGCTGTGGCCGGTTTCATTTTCTAAAGATGGCCTCACCAATTTATATCACATGTTCTCCTTACAATGTGATTGAAACTCCTCCATTGAGAGATGGGGCCTATGTTCCCAAGCCTTGAACCTGAGTGGCCTTTTGTAACCAGTGGCATGGTGGTGGAATGATGCTGTGTAACTCCTAAGGCTAGGTTGTAAAAGGCTATAGAGCTTCCTTCTGCCTCTCTCTTGGGACATGTGCTTTTGGAACCCCGAGCTGCTATGTAAGAAGTCCTACCACTCTGTAGCTGCTGAGCTGAAGACACACACAGAGTTGAAGGGGAATGTTTGTGGGGCCCCAAGTGTTCTGTAGCCAGCTGTTGGAGTCCCCCTAGCCTAGGATTTCAGGAAAGAAGCACTTAGCTAACTCCAACCCCAACCAATCAGACTTAAATCTCATAAAAGACTGAGCCTGCCTAGCTGCTCTGGGATTCTTGACACAGACACCATGAGAGATAAAAATGGTTATTATTGTTCTAAGCCATTTAAAATAGCATCAAAACCCTCAAAACACATCAAATAGGGAAAACAGGTAACCTTATAGTTCAGAAGCCTAGCAGATACCATTTTAACCAAGGAGGCAAAATGAACATTATCAGCAAAGAGAAAAATTGCCATTGTGTACCTCCTGATACGGGGCACTAAGAAAGACACCATGTCACTTTCATGGTTTTTCCTTCCCCAAAGGCATAATCTATACCTAATCATAAGGAAATATCAGATAAACCCAGATCAAGGATATTCTACCAAAAAAAACCTGCTCTGTAATTCTTAAACATTTCAAAACAAAGACAGACTCAGAAACTGTTCCAGGTTAAAGAAGACTAAAGAGACATGACAACCAAGTGCAATATGTAATTCTGCATTGGATCTTAGACCAGGAAAAAACAAAAAACAAACAAAAAAAGCAAGACAAGACACCACAATGCCTTTTTTCTCTTTTGCTACAGGGGACATTAGTGAAGGAATTAATGATTTTTAAATAATTCATGCAGATTAGAGAATAGTATTACATCAATATTTATTTCCTGATTTTGGTATGTGTATTGTGGCTATATAGAAGAATATCATTGCTTTTACAAAATACAGATTGAAGTATTTAGAAATAAAATAAAATCATATCTACAATTTACTCTCAAATGTATAAATGGAGAAAACACATGTTCATGGGCTAGAATATAATTGTCCTTAAATTGATCTAAATATTCATGCAGCTTCAATAAATATCTTTTTTCTTCTCTGCTTTTAAATTTTTTAATTTTTATTTTTTTAATCTTTTAAAAATTTATTTTTACTTTTATTTTTAGGGGATCAATAAAAATCTTAGCAAGCTTTCTGTTTGCTTGGTAGGTTTTGATAAGCTGATTTTAAAATTTATGTGGAAATGCAAAGAACCAAAGATAGTTAAAACAATTCTGAAAAAGAAGAATTTGCTACTAAGCACCAAAACTTATAAATCCACAGTTATTAAGTCAGCTTAGTATTGTGCAAGGATAGATAAGCAGACAAACTGGGCAGAACAGTGTGACCAGCAATAGACACACACGGACACTGGATTTATGACAAAAACGACACTTCAGAGCAGTGGGGAAAGATGATCTTTTCAACAAATAGTACTGGTACAACTGGATATTTACATGGAAAAAAAAAGGAAACCTGACCTCTACATCATATCATATATAAAATTAAATTCCAGGAAATTGCAGATTTAAATATATGAAGCTTCAAAAAGCAACTAGGAAACAATCTTCATAATCATGATGAAAAGTATTTCTTAAATTGGACACAGAAAGTGCACTAACCATGAAGGAAAATATTGATAAATTGGACCAGACTAACATTAATAACATCTGTTCACCAAAAGACACCAGTAAGAAAGTGAAAATGCAAGCCATAAGATTTATATCCAGAATATATAAAGAACACTTTCAAATCAATAAGACAAATACAGACAAGCTGTTTAAAAAAATGGCCAAAGGTTTGAACAGATTCACAAAATGACTACTAATATGTGAAAAAGTATTCAAAAATCAATGAAATTAAAATGAAAACAATAAAATGTACTGTACACTCTTACCAGAATGACTAAGATTACAAAGACTGACATATAGCAATTCTTGGTGAGGATGTGGAGCTAGTGAGAACTCTCACACATTGATGGTAAGAGGTAAATTGGAAAACTGTTTGGCAGTATATCCAATTGAATATACACATACCCTAAAACCCAGAAATTTCACTTCAATAATTATTGGTATCCGCTCCTCCTGTAAGTTTTCTCAGAGAGCAGCAGACAGAATTATATGTAGTCCTAGCATCAAACTAGTGAACTCAATACAAGGAATACCAGTAGACATAATAAGAGATTCTGCCTTGGGGTATTAGTGTCATACTCCAATGCTGAAGACCAGACTTGGGACCATACCTTAATCTAAATGAGACTGACAGGAAGACAGAGTGTTCAGGTGGACACTGAGTCCAAAGGAGAAGATTTTGTTTGTTCCTTGTTAAGCCCCTTCTCCCGCCTCTTCTGAGTCTTTCAGGTTGTTCTTTAGAAGGAGACCAGAAGAGCTGAGGGGAGAAAAAATAGTTCATGTATTCATCATCTCCCCTCACAGAGAAACAATGATTTTTATAGTACAGTACTTTTTAAAATGTTATTCTCTCTTCCTGTTTTAATGTGAGTCTTCAGTTTAAATAGACTATAAAATAATAGTCATAAATTCATGAAATATGCCTGCAGTAGCAGAAATGGAAGAAGCAAGTTCTTGGAACACACCTGAATAAAATCCTATAGTCCCTGTGCAGGGTTTGAGAGGCCATAGGTCATAGAATCATTAATTAAAAAAATTATTGTTGAAGTATAAGATACATACAGAAAAGTACACAAATCCTAAGTGTACAAATCGATAAATAATAAAAAGTGACCACACATATGTAACCAACAATCAGGTCAAGAAAGAGTAATCTATGAAAAAAGTAACTCATGGTAAATAAAAGGTCAGGAGAGTGGTTAACATTGGGAGCTGTCATTTTAGGGAGACACACCCGGTAGAGTGTTGAAAATGTTCTCTGTATCTTGATCTAGGTGATGGTTATCACTAATGTTTACATATGTAAAAATTATCCTGTACATTTCAGATTTGTGCATTTTCTCTAAGTCACAATTCAATAAAAAGTAAAAATTTTTAAGGATTGTTTTTGCCTGCTTTTGAACTGTATGTAAATGGAATCATAGCACTGTACATATACATATATGTATATACATGTATATAATGTATACATCACTGTACTTTACATTCTTAGTCTCAACTGGTAACCCTTGTCATCTAAGCTAGAAGCCTGGGGGTCATTCCTTTTTTTAAAATTTTTTTAATTGAAGTACAGTCAATTACAATGTGTCCATTTCTGGTGTACAGCACAATGTCCCAGTCATGCATATATATATATACATATATTCATTTTCATTAAAGGTGTTTACAATACATCAAATATAGTTCTCTGTGCTATACAGAAGAAACTTTTTTCAAAAATCTATTTTTACCTATAGTGGCTAACGTTTGTAAATCTCAAACTCCCAAATTTATCCCTTCCCACCCCGTTTCCCAGGTACCATACGATTGTTCACTACGTCTGCAAGTCTGTTTCTGTTTTCTATCAGGGTCATTCTTGACTCCTGCCTCTCTGATGTCCAGTTAAACTTTAAGCTCTGCCAGTTACTCTTTTTTTCTTTTGAAATAATTTTAAGCTTGCAAGAGTAGTGCACAAGAATAGTTTTTCCTTGAACCATTTGAGCATAAATTGCTGACATGGTGCTGTAACACTCCACAAAATCCCTGGAAATGCATCCAAGTTGTGTGTACAATAGTCCATTCTTTCTTATTCCTGAGTAGGGTTCTGTGGTACCACAGTTCGCTGGTACCTGTCATAAGACATCTGGCTTGTTTCTAGGTTTTGGTTATCGCAAATAAATCTGCTATAACATTCATATACTGGTTTTTGTGTGAACAACAGTTTTCATTTTGTGGGAGTAAAAGCCCAGGAGAGCAGTAGCCAGTTTGAATTGTAGTTGTATGTTTAATTTTCTAAGAAACTGCTGAACTGTCTTCCAGAGTGACTGTATCCTTTTACATTTCCATCAGCAATGTATGAGCCATCATTTCTTCACATCCTCGCCAGCATCTGGTGCTGTCACAATATTTTACTTTGGTGATTCTGTTAAGTGTGTGGTGATATCTATTGTGGTTTCAATTTGCATTTCTTTAATAGCCAATGATGTTGAATATCTATTCATATGTTTATTTGCCTTCAGAATATGTTCTTCGATTAAATGTCTGTCTGTGTCTTGTGCCCATGTTCTGATCTGTGCAATCCTCTTTCACATTAAATTTATGAAATCACACTCGACATATTCTTTAAGACATGAAATGTTATATTCTCAGTCTCAGCTGATAACCCCTATTCACCTAAGCTAGAAACTTGAGAGTCATTCTTGACTCCTGCCTCTCGTGTCTTACTCCTGTCTCCAGTTCTAGTAGGGTTGTTCACATTGTAACTGTTGAGTTTTGACTGTCCTCTGTATATTCTAAATACTAGTCCTTTGTACAAAGGTTTGCAAATGTTTCCCCCCAGGCTGTAGCTTGTCTTTTTATCCTTTTAACAGTCTTTTTTCAGAAAAATTTTTTTAAAATTATTTTGATGAGGTCCAATTTATCAATGTTTCCTTTTATAGATCATGTTTTGGTGTCAAGCCTAAGAACTCTTTGCCTACCCTGAGATCCTAAAGTCTTTCCCCTACTTTTTTCCCAAAAGTTTTATAGTTTTACATTTAACATTTAAGTCCAGGATCCATTTTGTGTTAAACTTTGTAGAAGGTGTGAGATTTAGGTTAATTTTTTTTTTTTTTTTTTTTTTTGCTTATGAATGTACAATTTCTCCAGCATCATTTGTTGAAAAGGCTATCCTTCCTCTATTGAATTGTTTTTAAACCTTCATCAAAAATCATTTGGTCATATTTGTCCTGGTCTATTTCTGGGTTCTCTGTTCTGTTCCATTGATTTATGTGTCTGTCCCTCCACCAATATCACACTCTAGATCACTAGCTAAATAGTAAACCTTAATATTGGGTAGAGTGATTCTTCCCAGTTTATTCTTATTTTTAAAGATTGTTTGAGCTATTCTAAGGCCTGTGCCTTTTCACATAAATTTTGGAATAAGCTTGTCTATGTCTACAAAAAACTTTGCTAGGATTTTTATAGACATTCTATAAAACCTATGGGTAAATCTTGACATGTTTCCTATGTTAAGTCTCCCAATGCATGAACATGGTGTAGCTCTCCATTTATTTAGATCTTCTTTGATTTCCTTCAACTGCATTTTATAATTTTCAGCATACAGATCCTGCACATCTTTTGTAAGTTTATACCTATAAATTTCACCTTCTTTGAAGTGATTCTAACAGTACTGCGTTATAATTTCAGTTTTCACATGTTCATTGTTTGAATACAGAAATGCAGTCAATATTTGTGTGTTGATCTTGTATCCTGTGACCTTGCTGAACTTACTTATTAGTTCTAGGAGGGTTTTGTTTGTTTGCTGATTTTTTTGGTAGATCACTTGAAATTTTCTACTTAGACAATCACATCATCTGCAAATTTGGACAGTTTTATTTTTCACTTTCCATTCTGTACATACGCCTTTTGTCATCCATCCTTCCTTCCTTCCTCTCTTTCTTTCCTTCTCATTCTCTCCCTCCTTCCCTCTCTTGCTCCCTCCTTTCTGTCCCTCCCTTTCTGCCTTATTGCACTGGCTACAACTTTCAGTACTATGTTGAATAAAAATAATGAGAGGACCTCCTGATCTTGGAAAGCATTCAGTCTTCTACCATTAAGTATGAAGTTACCTGCAGATTTTTTTTGTAAATGCTCTTTCTCAATTTGGGGAAGTTCTTTTTAAGCCCCATCTGCTGAGAGCTTTTATTTTGAATGAATTTTGGATTGTGTTAAATGCTTTTTCTCTATCAGTTGATACGATTATGTAATTTTTCTTCTTTAGCTTGTGGATATAGTTGATTATGTTGATTGTTTTTAAATATGTTGAACTAGACTTGTATACCTGGAATTAATCCCACTTGGCTATGGTATATAATTCTTTTTATACATTGCTGGATTAGGTTTGTTAATATTTTGTTGGGAATTTTTGTGTCTAAGTGAGATATTGTGAAATACTGATGATTTTCTTTCTTTCTTTCTTTTTTTTTTTGTACTGCCTTTGGTTTTGGTATCAGGGTAATACTAGCTTCAGAAATTTTGTTGGGACACGTTCCCTTCTCTCCTGTTTTCTGGAAGAGATTATGTAAAATTGGTGTTAATTCTTTAAAAAAATGAAATTCTCTAAAAAAATGAAAATACAGCCTATGGACTGGGAGAAAATATTCACAAAGGATGTGACTATGTAAGGAAAATTTACTCAAAATTACATCTAGAAAGCTCACTCACTTTGGAAGGCAAATATTCTAATACTAATAATGAAACCACATCAAATGCCTTGCCTTGTTCGATTGTTGCTGTTACACTGATTAGACAGGATGGTGATCTGTGCTTTCAAAGGATCACTGGTTACACAGAGACTCGGATGTCAGAAATGACATTCAGGGTTGCACTTGGTCAAAGTCAAAGTCAATTCAGATTCTGATTGAATTCTGAGGTTGAACTTGAACTTCAGTCTGTGCCTAATATTTATTTGTTTATTATATAGCATGTCCTATGGCACTAATATATTATGTGCATTATAAAACACACACGAACATTAAAAAATAAAAGTGTAAGATAGAAGTTCTCACATTTTCTACCTGGATTCCAGTGAATGTTCTTGTGTACACCCTGGGTGTGTGCACTTTTCCCTTGGGGACCACTGATCTAAAAGATAAAGTTTCAGCTCTTTAATCTGATGTAACAGAGCCCTTCGGGAGCTGCTCACTGCTTTATCAGTCATCTCTCCTTGTCTTGAACCTGGTACTCCAACAGCACTGAACTGCTTGTAGTCTCTTATGCATCCTGCTGTTTCTTGCCTCTGTGCCTTTGCTCAGGCTGTTCCCTGTGCCTAGCATGCTTGGCTAACTCCATTCATCCTTTTGTCTCTGCTCAGTCACCACACGCTCCAGGAAGTTCCCTGGCACTCCTTTGTTCCTCCTTTGATGCTGTGTTAGGTGCCCCTCCTCTTGTTTTCCAAATTCCTAGTGGGTGGTTCTATTCTTACACTTATTATTGTATTTTAATTACCAGGGGGGACCCTGAACTGATTTAGCTTATATTTTTGCAACCCTGGAGGATTGGAGCTGAAATAGAAATTAAGCTGGGTTATAGAAAAGCAGAAAAAGTTATGTCTTCTGTACACTTACTTGACCTTACTGACCCTAGCCCTTGGTCCAAAGAATCATACTTTAGCCAGGGGTTAGGGTCAAAGATGAAGAAGGTGAAGATAGCTATATATGTGCCATGTACTCAGTTATGTTCAGACATAGTACTAGGAAACAGTACTATGTCAAAGGAAGATATTTGAGGAAAGTTTAATAAGAGAATGTCTAGAAAAAACTCACTGTGTTTTCCTTTACTCTCATACACAACATTTCTGAACCCAGGTTATGGGTTCTTCTCACAATGACTAATTCTCTGACACTAGCTGGGTGTCCTGCTATTCTGTTCAATTCTGACACTAACTGGAGTTAGCGTCAACCCTACAGGATAAGGGCTCAGTCCTACAAGAGTGCCCCTCACTTCAGAGGCCAATCCCAATTAGTAGGTCCTTGGGTTACCCACAACTTCTGTCTGACTTGGCTAAAGATTTGAGGTTCCCAAGACCCACTCCTTGGGTTCAATAATTTGCTAGAGTGGCTCTCAGAACCCAGGAAAAAGTTTACTATTGCTGATTTGTTACAAAGGATATTCTAAAGGGTACAAATGAATAGTCATATGAAGAGACACATAGGGCAAGGTCTGGAAAGGTCTTGAGTGTAAGAGCTTCAGTCCCTGTGGAATTGGAGGGTGACACCCTCCCAGCACATGGATGTGTTCACCAACCCCATGCTCTCTGGATCCTGTACTTTGTTGATTTTTACGCAGGCTTCATCACATGGCTATCATCCATTATGAACCCCACTTCCGGGCTTTTTCCCCTCTCCAGAGAATCGGGGGAGGGGGCACCTGAAATTTCCAAGCTTCTAATCATGGCTTGGGCTTTCTCGTGACCAGCCTCCATCCAGGAGCCCATCCAGAGTTGCCTCATTGGAACAAAAGGCATTCCTATCACCCAGGGAACGACAAAGGTCTTAGGAGCTCTGGGTCAGGAACTGGGATCAAAGACTGAATATTCGAGCAAAAGATTTTCCTAGCACTCTTATTTACAAAGATTTAAGAGCTCTGTGTCAGGAACTGGGGGCAGAGACCAAAATATATATTTATTTCACAGGGACTACTTACCAAGGTGTCGGCTGTGCATAGGTACCCAGCGCTCTAACAGCAGGCTCTGTTTCCACTCCTAGACCTGCAGGGGACAGGGAAGGGAGGAGTTACAGGAACCCAGAGACAGGGAGAGCTGTATGGACACGGCCACCTGGCAGGAGCAGAGACCTCTGAAGTGACCCTGCTGGGAAATAAACACCCTGACCTTGTTCTCCTGACCCTCCATCTCCTGCCAGTGCCCCCCAAACTTTGGCTGAACCCAACTGGAAGCCAGAGGGCAGAGCAGCCTGGTGATGCAGTCCTGGGCATGGAGTACAGCCGGGAAGGTGCAGAGAGGATCAGGAGGGCAAACAGAAGACACTTGCACAGCTGGGAACACAAAGTACCTGTGAAAATTCCTAAAGTATCTACCCTCGGCCCTTCCTCCACTTAGTCTTAAGGTTTCACACATGAAACTTTAAATAAGTGACATAATAAAATGATGGCAAATGCTAAAATCGTTCCTTTACCTCTGAGAGGACTGCTGTCTCTCAGCTGTTCAGCCACTGCTGTTTGGCTGAAGTGGTGGGGAATTCTATAATGCAGAAGATTAGCAAAATATCAGACATCACAAACTCAGATGTCTCGGGGGGCCAGGCAGGTGAAGAAAATCACACTAAATAAAACATCAGTGGATGCAGCTGCAGGCAGCCAGTGGGTGATCGCTGGCTCCCTTTACTAATGATATTGCCTTTCATCAGCCTTCAGTTAATGGTGATGAGCAAATACCAATCACTTCTGGCTTTGTAGAAATCAGTCTCTCCTACGCCCTTCCAAAGGACCGAAGCCCGGGTAACTGTGGGCATAAGGCTAGGAGTGCTTCTGGAGGACTGTCAGGTGCAAGCACTGTTCTAAGCGCTTCACCTGAATTAGCTCCTTTAATCCCTTCCAGGCCCCTACAAGACAAGAATGATTATAATCACTACAGGTGAGGAAACTGAGGCACAGAAATGTTAAGGATGGATGAGGTGACATGCTACATCTCTTCTGCAGTGCATTCTAGGCAGGACTGTCTAGCTGGCAAGAGCTCAGGGGATTGTGTATTAATTTTTGAATCTTATTTCAATCTAACTTGGTTTAAAAAAGATTTGAGGTGTCTAAAATATTTCACATTTGAAACACATTGTATCATTAAGGAAACAGTTAATCTGGAAGCTAATAAATGTTCCTTTTAGAGAGGCCAAATATTTGCACGGCCACAGTCCTGGCTGCATTAACCTCCTGGGTGCAGGAAGTCACAGTAGCCTCTCTTCACTTGTCTGGACACCTGCCTGGGCCTCGTGGGGCCTATGGGTTTCCAGGCGCTACATGTACTCTGCATTCTAAACATACTCCTTTGGAACAGACAAATGGTGGGGAGAGGTAGGCTTTGTAGAAGGTTCTTCTTGGCCACCTTAACCCACCACCTGCTCTCCTCTGTATTCGACAACATATGAGTGTTTGATCTCAACAGTGGGTGTTTACTCCCTTCCAAGATACATCAACATAAGCAAACCATTATTTGCAAACCTCTAGCACTGCACTGGATAAGTGGGGTGGGAAGGGACATCTTGCTCTGTTCCTAATCTTAGGGGGAAAGCATTCATTCTTTCACCACAAACAATAATGTTAGCTGTGGGTTTTTGGTAGATGCTCTTAGAAAGTTGAGGAAATTCCCCTCTGTTCCTATTTTTATCGTAAGTGGGTACTGACTTTTGTCAAATGATTTTTTTCTGCATCAATTAATCTGATATTGTAATTTTTATTAAGTTGTTGATGTGGTGGATTACCTTGATCATTTTTAAAATGTTGAATTAGTCCTGCATACTTGGCAGAAATCGCACTTGGTCATGATATATAGTTCTTTTTATACATTGCTGGGTTGGATTTTTTAATATTTTGTTGAGGATTTTTGCATCTAAGATGATGAGAGATATTGGTCTGTAGTTTTCTTTTTTTGCACTATCTTTGGTTTTGGTATCAGGGTAATACTAGCTCCACAAAATAATTAGAAAATGTCCTGTTTTCTGGAAGAGATTGGGTAGAGTTGGTGTTAAGTCCTATGTAATTGTTTGGGAGAATTCTCCAGGGAAGCTATCTGGGCTTGGAGATTTCTTTTTTAGGAGTTATAAAATCATGAATTCAATTTCCTGAATAGTTATAAGTCTATTCAAATGATTACGTTCATATTGGGTGAGTTGTGGTAGTTTGTGTTTCTCAAGGAATTAGTTCTTCATCTAAGTTGTCCACTTAGGTGTTTAGAGTTTTGTTTTATTTGTTTTTAGTATTCCCTTATCATCCTTTTGATGTCTTCAGGGTCTGTAGTGATATCCTCTGTTTCCTTCTTTTTATGTTTTTTTAATTAACAGCTTTACTGAGGTATAATTGATATACAAAAAAACTGCACAAATTTAATGTATGCAGTTTGGTAAGTTTGGACATATGCATACACCCATGAAACCGTCACCACAAACAAGGTAACAAATATAGCCGTGGCATCCAAAGGTTTCCTTGTGCTCCCTCTCTTTTTGGTGCTTATTACCATTTTCCTTCTATTTCTGGGGTCCGTTCTGTTGCTGGAGCTCTCAGTATGAGAGCTCCCTTTTAAATACATTTTTAAAGTGCACAATACAGTATTGGTAACTATAGGCACTGTGTTATATAGTAGATCTCTAGAACTTACTTTTGCATAACTGAAATTTTGTACCCACTGAACAACTCCCCATTTCCCCCACCCTGCCCACCCTAGCCTCTGGCAACCACCATTCCACTACCTGCTTCTATGAGCTTGATTATTTTAGCTGCCTCCCATAAGCAGAATCATGCAGTATATGCTCGTCTGTGACTGGCTTGTTTCATTTAGTGTAATGTCCTCTGGGTTCATCCACATTGTCACAGATGGCAGGACTGCCTTCTTTTTTTAAGGCTGAATTATCTTCCATTGTACATATATACCACATTTTCATTATCCGTTCATCTGTCAATGGACATTTAGGTTATTTCCATAACCTGGCTATTGTGAATAACGCTGCAATGAATGTGAAGATGCAAATAGTTCTTTGAGATCCTGATTCCCCTCAAATATATTTATCCAAAAGAATTAAAATCAGAAAGAATTGAAATATTTTGTCAGTTCACTGATTTTTTTGCTCTATCCTCTCTATTCTGCTATTTTTATTGGTTTATATCTTTTAAAACAAATATTTTTCTTTGGGGTAGGGATAAAAAAGGGTTATTATGGGATTTTGTGAAATCATGTGTGTGAAACTTTTGAAAATTGTAAAGCTCTACAGAATTCAAAGAATCTTTCAAAAAAATAAATAAAAAATAATTTTTTTCTTGAACTGTATCCTTTTTAAAAAATTGAGTTGATGAACAATTTATGTTAATTTTGGGTGCACTATATAGTGATTTGACATCAGCATACACTATGAAATGATGACCACGATAAGTCTAATAACCATCTATCCCCATACAAAGTGATTACAGTATTACTGACCACATTCCTGATGCTGTATTTACATCCTTGTGCTTTACTTATTGTAAAACTGGAAGTTTGTACCTCTTAATTCCCTTCACCTATCTCTCCCCTCTGGCAACTACCCCTTTGGTTTTCTGTATCTATGAGTGTTTTCATTTGTTTTTGTTATTTAGATTCCACATAGTGAGATCATATAGTATTTATCTTTCTTTGTCTGACTTACTTCATTTAGCATAATATCCTCTAGATCCATCCATGTTGTTGTTTCAGATGGCAAGACTTTTTCTTTATAGCTGAGTAATATTCTGTTATATATATATACACATACCACATCTTCTTTACCTATTCATCTACTGATGGATCCTTAGGTTATCTCAAGAAATATGTCCACACCCTTACTCCAGAACCTAATTTCTTCTCTTGTCCTTATTACCATCTTCTTTCTATTTCTGGGGTCTGTTCTGTTGCTGGAGTTCAATTCATCCTCCCCCTGAACCTTTACAGGCAGAGTGGTGTGATGACACCTTATATGGTAATTCTATTTTTTAATTTTTTGAGGAATCTCCATGCTGCACCAAATTGGCTGCACCAATTTACACTCCCACTAACAGTACATGAGAACTCCCTTTTTGGAATTTGTATCTTTTCAAAGAATCAACTTTGGGGTTTATTGTTCTTTCCCATCATTTCTTTCTTCCATCTATTTCTTTAATTTCTTCTCTTATCCTTATTACCATCTTTTTTCTATGTTTTTTGGGTTTCTTCTGTTGCTGAACTTGAATTCAACTTAACTTGAGTAGTTAGGTGACTAATTTTTAGTCTTTCTTCTTTTCTAATATAAGCATTTAAGACTACAAATTTTCCTTAAGCAACACTTTGCTGCATCTCACAAGTTTTGTCATGTTGTATTTTTATCATCATTCAGTTCTAAGCATGTTTTTTTTTTAAAAAAAGTTATGACTTCTCCTTTGACCAATGAATTGTTTAAAAAATGTTCTAAAATTTCCAAATGTAAGGGGGCTTTTTTTTTTTTTCTTTTGGTAATTGAGTCTTATTTAACTGCATTGTGGGCAGAGATTTTGTTCTGTATGACTGATACCTATTCTTTCCAGTCTGTTGAGACTTGCTTATACTCTAGTTCAGCAGTGCTCAAGTGTAGTCTGCAGATCCCTGGGGATTCCCAAGACCCTTTTAGTTTTGACTATGAGGTCAAAACTATGTTCATAACAATGTTGGGACATCGTTTGCCTTTTTCCTGTGTTGCGTGCTATTTGCACATGGCAGGTAAAACTCCTGGTGCCCTGGCTTGAACCCAATTTGGTGGTGGCACCAAATTGTACCACAACTCATTGTCTTCTTCATCCCCACAAACTTGCAGGGGGAAAAAAAAACCCTGTTTCACTTAAGAATGTCCTTGATGAAGCAGCAGAAAACTTATACTTTTAATAAGTCTTGAACCACTTTTGCTGCATTCCAAAGATTGATGGCTGTCCTGTGGAAAGCACTTATGTGACTCAAGTTGAAAGCAGAATCAGCTTTTTTCCTAAATGAAAACCTTTTTTTTTTTTTTTAAATAGAGAGAACAATTGACAAACAATCTTGGTTATTCAGACTTGGGTATTTGGCAGATATTTTCTTTAAAATTGTCCTATTAAGCCTGCCACTTTAAGGAAAAACTATTGATAATAATTGTCAATGGTAACATTTGAGCTTTCATGTAAAAATTTGAATTTAGGAAATCTTATATACACCACTGTAAGCCTGACAGCTTTCTAATACGTAAGAACCTTTCTGATCAGATTGGTGGTGATATTATTAAGAGTGATTTTTAAAAATACACATTCTATTAAAACAAGTGTCAACATTTGGAAGATCTACATATCTCAGTGAATCATTATTTTCCAAATGATCGATGATGTCCAAAATTATGAATGAGAGAAAGGCTGAGTCAAAGCCAAATAGACTGATGGATTTTCATGTGGCAGAGTGCATTAAAGTTCACTGACATGGTTTCAGATTCTATATTCAATTAACCTTTAAGAAATTATCACATGTCGAATTTGAGTGTAGTATCAGAGAAGAACATCCACAATGGTCTGAAAAAGCTACTAAAATACTCCTCCCTTTTCGAGCTACAGATCCATGTGTCAATGCCTTCCAGCCAAACACTGCCAAGAACAGAGCTGTAACTAAACAAGCTGGGTTTATTACTCATTGCAGGGAAGGAGAGTATATACCAGGAGAGTCTGGCATCTTGGTGAAATGGTTAGGTAACTGGTTAGGTAATTTTGGGGAAGGATTTAAGAAAGCAGAGCTTTATTCTGGACAGGATGCTGTAAGGAAGTAGGAGTAATTCTATGATTGGGTTTCTTAATAAATCTTGTTTTTAGGAAGGTATAGAGGTTGCATGGGGACCTCGAAAAAGATATGTCCACATCCTTACCCCAGAACCTGTGAATGTTAGCTTAATTGAAAAAAAAGGTCTTTGCAGATGGTTGTAATTAAGTTAAAGATCTCCAGATGAGATCATCTTGGATTATCTGAGTGGGTCCTGACTCCATGACAAGTCTCCTTACAGAGAAAGGCAGAGGGAGATTTGAAACGGACACAAAGGAGAAGGCCACAGGGAGACAGAGGCAGACACTGGAGTGATGTGACCACAGAAGTGGGAAGAGATGGGGAAGGATTCTCCCCTGGAGACTTTAGAGGGAGTGAGACCCTGAAGACACCCTGCCTTGTCAATTCTGACTCCAGAACTGGGAGAGAATAAAGCTCTGCTGTCTTAAGCCCCCAGGTTTGTGGACATTGGTTTCAGTAGCCACAGGCAACTACCACAGAAGGGCCGTGTGGAGAGATGCCCGAGCTGTAGCTCTAAAGACGCAGTGGTTACTCACATTAGCCAGAGCAGGGAAGCGTCTGGTCACTTTTGTGGCTTAGACAAGTTCATGGTCTTGTTTTCGTCTCCGCCCGTCATGGTCACAGAGTGGCTCTGTCTGGGGTGGACGCTCTGTGACCTTGACCACCAAGGCCAGCTGGGTGCCAGACCAGCTCCCAGCAACACCACGTCCTGCTGGGCCCCAGGGGCTGCTTTTCTCATTCTCATGGCTGAGGCTGGACTTTCTGCATAGACTCCAACCTAAACAACCAATCACAGCCGATGGAAAGCAGAAGCTGCTGTGAGAACCCAGCTGTTTTCTATTAAGCGGGTTTTAAAGAGATTTGCCAAAATGTGAAACAATAAAGTTCTTCTAAGTAAGAAAAGCTATTTTTCATAAAAATGTTATTCACATTAACACACAATGGTATTATTATTTTT
Source organism: Camelus ferus (assembly GCF_009834535.1). Lineage (NCBI taxonomy): Eukaryota > Metazoa > Chordata > Mammalia > Artiodactyla > Camelidae > Camelus > Camelus ferus. Next base: position 44,006,023 of record NC_045710.1, on the reverse strand, counting down.
GTTCATTTAAATAAACATTTGTATTTATTTATTAAGTTAATAAATGCATAAAACATCTTTCAGTTTTAATTTCTAATCTTGTAAATATTGGTAAATATAGCCTCCATAAACAAAAGTATTTTGGAGTCTTCAGTAATTTTTAAGAGTATAAAGCGGTCCTGAGACCAAAAATGTTGAGAATCACTGGCCTAGTTCATTGACAATTTTTGTAAATATACCATATATACTATCTAACTTTGGGGGGCAAGTTTTCATACATGCCCACTAAACCAACCTTGCTAAGTGTGTTCTCAACATGTATATCTGAGTTCTGGAAAGCCTAACTAATCAATAATTTGGAGGCGTAAATTGAAATTCTCCACTTTGATGATTAATTTGCAATTTCTTCCTGTAGTTCTATCAATTCAATCTATTTTTTCTTTACATATTTAAAGGGTATCTGATTAAGGCAGACTGGCTTACTAGCTGTGTGGTCTAGGACAGTTCACTTATTTCCTCTGGGCTTTATATTTCTCATTTGTAGTATGTGAATAATAATAGTACTACCTCATAAGGTTGTTATCAATAAGTATTTGCTACTGATATCTTCACTAGCAGCAGTTAGTGTAGGAACAGAAAAGAGGAACAGTTGGATTTATTCAGTTGTGACTTTGGCTGGGGGAAAGGTGGGGGAAGGAATATAAATGGACAAGGATACTAAAGCGGAAAAATAATAGTGCGAGGATAGGCTGGATGGGAAAAGAAGTGACAAACTTGAGCAATAGGAATAAAATGCAGTGGGCATCTTAATGAAAGTGCAGGACGCATAGGGGGAAAGGGGATACTGAGTGAGCTGGAGAGACAATTACCGGCATAAATTTGAGGGCCAATGGAAGATCCAGCTGTGGGTGGAATGAAGGGGCTAGGGTGATGGATTGGTTACCCCCATGATTGCTGAAGCCACACAAAACGAGTGGTGCTGGATGGAAATGAGCCCCCAAAGTCTCCTATGCTGGCCTGACCAGCAGAACAGGTGGCAGTGGAGCAGCAGGATGGCACATATCTCAAAGCAGAAGTGATCCTTGGAGAGTGGCACAGGGCAGCTTGAGGTCCTGGGGACCTGGGAGAAGTACCACCTTCACTGGAGGCAGATGCAGGGTAACCAGGTCTTTAGGAGAGCCAGCTTTCACGGCAAGAGGTGCTTCCAGGACAGGGCCGAGGTGACAATGCTGGGGAATACATTTACTGTGGAAGAGGGTATAGTGTAAAGCTTGCAGGAGAGACCAGTGGGCCAGTGGATTAAAGGAGAGAAAACACAAAACACAAGGAGGGAAGACACCTTCCATCTGGAGCCATGGCCAAGGATGAGAAACGTGTGAGGCATGCTGGGATTGGCCAGATGCAAAGATCCAAATAATCTTCTAGACAATGAGGCCCAGGATCAGGCCCAAGATAGTGTCAGTTTCTTATGATTTAGACAAGGAGGAGGACAAGGAAGGGCAGTTACAGACAGATCAATAAGAAAGAGGACTTTTTAAACGAGCTGTTGTCTGACTGTAGTGTAGTCTGCCCACGGGGTAGTGAATTCCCCATCATAACTTTTTTGGTTTGTTTTAAAAGAAGTTGGATAGATGGTCTTTCAGAGAAGCTGAGAGAAGGGTTGGGCTGCAGGACTTCCAAAACTCTAGGGGAAAAAAACAACAACTTAGAATTTGAATGTAGTATTTGACTACGTCTCCCTCTAGTGGTCATCCTTCAGAATTAACAAAAATGAATTAAAAATCTCAAACCGAAAGGCTAGGGTTGTGGCTTTCAGAATACCCTAAATTCCATTTTATGTCAATTCTGCATGAAATCCAGATAATAATCTGTGCATTTACTATTTGAATCACAATGATGATTTTTCTAAATCAAGAAGATGACATTAGGCTAGTAGTAGACTTCTGTGCCAGGTCAGAGAGTCTAGGGATGAAGCATAAAACAAATTAGATTCCTGACTTTATGGGGCTTCCAGTCTAGCATGGGGAAATAGATCATCAATAACCAGTAAGTGAGAAAGTTACAGCCTCTGATTAGTGCTGTGCAAGAAATCAACAGAGTGCTGGCACAGGGACTGAGAGTGACTTACTTTAGATAGGGTGGTCAGGGAAGACTTTTTTGAAGAGGTGATATTTAAGATGAGAAGAAGCAAAAGCATATTCTGGGCAGGGGGAAAAAAAACAAGTGCAAAAGCCCAGTGATGGAAAAGAGCTTGGCGTGTTCCAGCTGCTAACAGAAGACTGGTACTAGAACAAAATTGGTGAGTGGCTTAAGGCTTGGATTGTGGTTGGAGGAAACAGAAGGGAACATATCATGCCAGCCCTTGTAGGCCTGGCAGGGGGAACCTCAAAAGCCATGGGAAATTCACTAATGACAACTTTCATCCTAACTTAACAGGTTGCACTTATTTAAAAAAAATTTTTTTTGACATTATCTATGCCTACACTTAGCTTCTAAACAATGGAAGAACTATTTTAAAATGGGAATTTGCTTTCACATTAACTGATTTGTTCTACTGGCTCATGAGACTATAGACTTACTTGGCACTAAACATTCTTTCTGTATGGGCATTTGGTAGTGAATTGAAACAGGATGTTGAATTGGAAACAGCAGGTTCTTTGTTGAAAAACATTTCCACTTACATTGGCTATTGTTCTCTTGAAGGAAGTGAGCATCATGTACAGGGCACTTACCTCCTCCTGAGGAGAAATTGGAGACAGCTTTCTCTTTTCATGAAGATGATTTCTGTATGTGAATTACCTCATCCAAAAGGAAGACTTACCTGAATTAGCCAAGCCCCAAAGTGTGATTGTTCTTCTTCTGCAATGTGAAAATGTGGAAAACTTAACATCACTTATACTTTGTCAAGTAATTTCAGGAGAGAGTTAAAAATGTAAGGCTCAGTGTAGAGCAGTCAGTTTTTTTTTCCTTTTGATCTAAATATTTCTCACTTTAGAAGAGGCACTGTGAGAAATGAGGACGGTGGATGCTAGACAAAGGCAACCCTGTTATGTGTATAAGAGGAAAGTGTTCATTGAGACCCCACGGTTAGCCAATGCTGAGCACACAGCCAACAGTGCAGGCAACTGCGCGGTTGTGCCAAGGAGACAGCCTTACCTACCTGTGTAGCAGCAGCCTGGGCAGTGTCAGTCTAACAAGATGATGATGGGAAAGCTCACTTCATCAGATGATGCAAGATGTGCAAATATGTTAGTTCTCCAATCAAAAGCACAATACTAGACTCTGGTTCGAAACAGGCAGCTGTAAGAATGGTACTTGGCCAGAAGGAGGAAGGGAAGAGGGAGAGAAGAGGCATGTGACTGGATCAGCAAAGGTAGTATGTCTATTTCCACCACCACCCAAAATACCTCCCGCCACCCAAAACACCACCCAAAATATAGGGAGTGGGAGCAATAGTCTCACAACTGGGGATATTTAGATTCTAACCAGGATTAAAATTTTTCGTTGTTGCAAATTAAATCATATTCTAAAAAAAAATTAGTATAAGCATAGTTTGGAATATCTGAATCATGTATATGACACCTTTGAAAGTGAGTATTGCCACATGATTTTAACGCCCAAGTTTGCATTTTTATATATAATCAAGATGGTGCTAAGAATAGAGGGACTTATGGAGAAGCAATATTTGACGAGATAATAATTTAAAATTTTCTAAGCGGGGTTGGGTATAGCTCAGTGGTAGAGTGCGTGCCTGGGTTCAATCCCCAGTACTTCCATCAAAAAAGTAAATAAATAAACCTAATTACCTTCCCCCTGCAAAAATAAATTTAAAAATTTCTAGAATTGAAGAAAGATGCATAGTCTCAAATGAAAGTACATTCCAAATACTAAGTAGTATATGCAGGAATAAATTCACACAGAAGGCACATTGTGGTGATACAGGAACAGATAAAATGTATCCAGAAATGTGTTTATGTGACTGAAAAATCCCCCATAAAACAAATTTTTGCTTGTTTTTATAAAAAAAGATAAAAATGAAAACTCCTTAACATTAAGATTGTGTGTGCACACGTGTGTGCTTAATATGTAGTTAAGTAAGCAAAGTCCTTTAAAACAGTTTAGCATACAAATGTGGAATAATTTTAGAGTATATTAAAATTTTATGGTTAAGAATATCTGCTAAATATTTAAGATGGCCTAAACAAATAGACAGATACATAATCTATACATTCTAAAACTGGACTGAGTCTCTGAAAATTTATCAGTCTAATAATGACAAGAAATAGATGACTGATAAAAAAAGGATTACAAGCAGGAAATAAAAAAAAGATGGTAGAAAAAAGTCCAAATAGATCACCGATAACAACAAATATAAACAAATTCACATAATGAAAGATAAGCTATCAGATTTGATTATGCTTCTTACAAGAGATACACCTACAACAGAATGACATAGAAAGTTTTAAATTAAAGGAAGTTAATAACTCAAGAAGAGCATAACCAAAAAGGAAAGGGTAAACAAAGTAAATTATATCAAAATTAAGTACTTGTTCTCATCAACTGCTGGTGTAAAGGGAATAAAAAGAGAAGCCACAGTGAAAGGGATTAAGAGGTGCAAACTTCTGGTTAAAAAAATAAATGAGCCACAGGGATGTAATCTACAGAAGAAGGAATATGGTCAATAATACAGCAATAACTTTGTATGGGGACAGGTGGCTACTAGACTTATCATGGTGATCATTTTATAATGTGTGAATATAGTGTGTGCAAATGTCAAGTCACTATGTAGTACACCTGAAACTACAGTAATATTGTAAGTCAACTATACGTCAATTAAAAAAGAGAGGGGGAGAGAGCAGCCACAAACTGGGAGCAGCTACTTGCCACATGTATCCAGAATATATAAAGAAAACCTGAGAATCAGTAGGAAAGAAACAACCCAATGTAAAGAGGGGCAAAAAGCATGTACAGGCATTTTCAAGAAGAGGAACCAAAAATAGTGAAAACGCATATTAAAAGATGTCTTACCTAATTAGTTACCAGGGAAACGCAAAACAAAAAATGCAGAGCTTCTATTTCACACTTACCATCTTGGCAGAATTTGAAAAGTCTGATCATTTCAGTGGAGCAACAAAGACATGTATATTTTGATGACAGAATAAACATTGTTATGACTTCCATAGTAAACGATTTGGCATGACCTAGAAAAGATTTCTCATCTGAAATTATGATATTTACCTCATAGAGTTGTTTTGAGGATCAAATGATTTAACATCTTTTGAGGAAGATATTATTATTATGCTCATTTTTTTTTTCCATAGTAGGAAACTGAGACATCCAAAGATTTAAGTAATCTGCCTGTGGACTGGGAGAAGCTATCTGCAATGCATATGAGCGACAAAGCATAATATCCAGAATGTGTAAATGTATCTTATTGATAAGAAAAAGACAAATAACTTAATAAAAAAGAGCATATTCACATACAAAACAAATGGCCAATAAACATATGAAAAGATACTCAATATTTTTAAAAATCAGGGAAACACAAAACAAAAAATACAATGCCAATGAAAAATAAAAGTGATGTTGAGATACTATAACAAACCTACTTCTCTGGGAGTATAAACCGATTCAATTGCTTAAGAAGCAGTTTGTCAATATCCAGGGAAGTCTGCAAATGTGCAAAGCTCAGGACTCAGTAATTCCTAAGTATATGCCCCAGAGCAATGGTCTTCAAACTGGGGTATGCATATCCTTGTGGTTATATGAAGATTTTGCCAGGGTACTGGGGTACTGATAGTTAAGAGAAACTTCCAAGTCCCGTGTATACTACTGACCCCCCACCCCCACCCCGGCAACTCCACTGTGCTTCTTTTCCATCTTCTCTCTTATAATTGCCCCTCCGATACTCTTCAAAAAGAAAAACAAGGCATACTTTTTCTTTACATTGCAATGACCAGGATCATGAATTTTAATACATGATTTAATATTTGTTTTATTTACATTTATTCTATTTGGACTCTATAATAGTTCTTGAATCTATTAAGAATCATTCCTTTTGGAAAATTCTGGGAGGTGGGCACCCAGGTGTTCACCATGTTATTCTATGGGCTTTGCTATTTACTATGAATATTTCAGAAAAAATGTTTTAAAAGCAAAATGACAGGTCTTGCCTCAGGTGCTCACCTCGGACGCTACTCCAACTTTTTTTTGATTAAAAAGGTTGCTCTTCACTCTTGAATTCCTGGCTTATCATTTTGATTCCCTAGTTTACTTATTTAACAGTAAGATTTTCAAGTGTTCTCCCCATGAACATGTATAATCAGGCCACCAAAGATGGCTTTTCTCTTGCTCTCTGTACATCCCCTGCTCGACCAGTCCTTGCCTCACCTACACCCTACTCACCTGACTGACCTTCCTTCTTAATTATAGAGCCTAGTCAGTAACTGCCTCCATGTTTGCCCCCTAGCCTAAGCTAGTGATTATTCTAATCCTTAGGCCAGAAGGGCTCCACAGTTAGTTTATCAAAGGGAAGTATCTGCCCCATGGCAGTCTAACCTGAGGGGCTATGAGGGGCATGCCCCTCAGCTGGTTTCCCTGGTAACTCATGAGCCAACCTGACATCAATTCCCCTGTAAGCAGTAACCTCCTCCCCAACCCCTTCCCCAGGGAAGGCTGCTGCTGTGTCCTGCCTGCTGTCTACGCAGTGGGGTGTTGCTCCAGGACCTTGCTTCAGACACGTAAGATCCCTCTGTCCAATAAGCCATCGATGTCTGTGTCACTGTCTCCAGGCTCTTTCTTCAGTCTTAAGTCTGGGCAACTACAAGGCTTGCAGGCCTGCAGGATGAAGCCCAACAGAACAAATCTGAGAATTACTATCTAAAGTTCAGAAGCTTGAAATATATCTTGAAAGCTAACATGAATGCAGAAGTATCATGAAGAGGGACACTTGAAAGAAAGCAAGCCTTGCCAAAGATGATAAGGTCTAGATGCAGGGAGAAGGGGAGAAGGCACTGTTATAAGGATTGCGTTCCTAGAAGCAGCTGTAGGAGCAGAGAACTGTCACAATGATCAGATTCAAGGAAATCATAGAAGTCTGAGAAATTCTGTGCTGACCTTAAGCCCTATTGAGATTCCCAAGAAACAGACAACACATGTCTAGGACCAAAAATTTTTTTTTAAAAAAAGAAGAAAAGAAGTTATCCAGGATCATGACAGCTAATAGATTGCGCTTTAAGTTATCCACAGAAGAATTTACTAATTATCTGTAAGGAATACATGGTCAAACAAGAATACATTCATGTATACATATCGTAATCAGCTAGGGTGTGACATATGGATTCAAACACTCTTGATTTCCACTTTGTCCTATCTAAGTGGCCATGGCAAATCGCATGCCCTCTGGGTCCTTAGTTTTTATAAAATGGAGAGAATAATAACGATAACTTACTCTACCTCCTTCACTGGGCTATAGTGAGAAACAGTACTGTGAACTAGTGGAGAACATGGGCTCTGGAGTCAGGTGGGTCTGGGTTCAAATCTTAATTGTGATACTTACCTGGGTATATTGGGTCAGTCTCCATGTCTCTAAGCCGTAATATGCTCATTTGGAAAACAGAGTTAATGACGGTACTCTTAGGATTCACCAGAGTACAGTGAGATTTTTGCACAATGACTTATATATGGTAATTAATATTTCCTGTTACTACATAATTGAGGAATTGAGTAGAAACACTTTGAAAATGATAAAGAGTTATACAGTTATGAACAATTACCATCTCTATAATGTCTCATTTTGGTTCTTTAAACTGATTTTCTCTATTATTTCCAGAGTCCTGAGTAAAAGAACCTAACCAGGAACTGACTACATGCAGTATGGCCGATCTGAGGTGGACTGAACAAATCATTCAGACGTGAGCTTCCTGTGATGAGGTCTACTTGATGCTGGTTCCATAACTGATTACACACAATGATTACACGTAAGTCTTAGGGTACGAAGAGAACTAGATTAAGAGAGCTACTTATAGTAGTACTGTAAGTCTAAGGCACCCCACAACTGGGATCCTTTGATGGAGAATGCTAGAAAGAACAAGAGACAAAGGGCACATGAGAACCACTCTAGTAGCTTTATTCTCTTTTGCCTAGGCTGATTCTAGAGTGAGAAAGCATACAAGTTCCCCTTTCCCCTAACTTTAAGTCCCCTGTGACATGCAAAACTTTATAAATATAGAAAGCAAATCTGAACCTATTTAAAGAAAAAGAAATGAAGGGTAAATATTTCTGTGTCCCCACATGCAAATATGAGAAAGATAATTGAAGGAATTTTTAAACATTTCAAATGCTTATTTTTTTGAAACATGTGAGAGATTCACATGGTACAACACTTAAAAGCACAAATGGTATGCCTTCCTTCCCCTTTTCTAGTCCCCTACTTCTTTTCTTCTCTAGATTCAACTACCATATCATACCCAATTTCTTAGATGCCCTAGATATTACGTGAGTATGTGTGTGCGCGTGTGTGTATATGTATATAAATACGTACGCGTGTGTGTGTGTGTGTATAATATATATATACACATACACCCACACAGTTAAAGGGATTTAAACTTATACAGCTGCAGAAGTTGGCTAAATAGTCCCTGCAAGGCTGTTGTCTTCATGTCTGATGCTAAAGCTTGAAATCTGCAGGACAGGCAGTTGAGGATAGAAGATAGAGATAAAACAGGAGGGAGCAAGCTGGAACCCACAAGCATGGGCTGGAATCCGTGAGGATGGACTGGGAACTCTATCAATTCTCACTGCCTCTGACTTGCTGTGGGTGTCCTGCAGAAGAAGCCGGTACCCTTCACAGAGCTAAACGCACACCTGGGCGCAGGGATGGAGAAGCAGAAGGGGAATGCAGGGGAAGGTGCAGCAGTTGCAGGCCGCTGCTGCCCTGTGACAAAGAGCTGAGCCAACAGGTAAACAACGATGTGTGTCAACTACAAAAGTGTTGTACCTTGTAAGCAAAACAATCAGAATAGCTGCAGCTTTACCTCTGCCTTGCAAATCTCATGCAAAAATGTCTCTTGAGACCCACCCCAACTGGAAACACACAGAGAAAGGAATTTGGGGAGATATTCAGGCTGGTCAAGTCAACACATTACAAAGGTACTATATAGGTACCATTTTTCAATTCTTACACAAATACTACCATTCTATATACACTCCTTTGTACCTTGCTTAGAGGGCTACCATGTCATTATTTATAGGTTTATGTCATTCTTTTTAATGGTGGTATTGCACTTGGGCTGTTCCAGTCCTTTGCTATTTCAAATGATGCCGCAATAAATAACTTTGTGCATGTTATCATTTTGCATGTGTGCAGGTGTATCTGTATGGTAAGTTCCTAGAGGTTCAACTTCTGAGCCAAAGGTTTTCTGCATTTAAAATTCTGACATGTTGCCTAATTGCTCTGTATAGAGGTTGCATCAGTTTGCTCTCCCACTGAGCAAAATATGACAATGTTTGTTTTCCTGTATTTTTATAACACAGTTATTTTCAAATCTGTTTGTCTTTGCAAATATAGGTAAAAAATATATTTCAGCATGGCAGTGTGACTGTAATTTGTACTTTTATGATTATGAATGGGTTTGATCCTTTGGAGATACTTTCGGAAAAGGAAAGGAAAGGAGACGTCTAGAAGTTTCAATTTAGGTTGAATTCAATGTCCATTTACAAAGTTATCTTTAAAATACTGGCCATTCCTCCTCCAAAACACATTGGATGTTAAAGAACCTCTCATTGGTAACAAATGAAAATACTCTAAGGTTCCATCATTTTAGCAGGAAGCAAGAGAGTAAAGTACAAACTGGAAGTTACCAAATCTGCTTTTTTCTTAGCTTACAGTGGAAACATAATATACATGGGATTAATTGAGAACAATGTCTTACAAGTATCTCATTTAATGTAATTATCCATCTTTAGAACAATCTTGAATTATACTAATACAAAAAAGAAGGCTAGATACTGGAAATAAATTTCCCTCCTAAACTACCCCTGGATTGTCATTAATAGCAAAATATTAACTATATCTACATCCTAAGTGTTCTTTGTAGATCAAAGTTATCTAACACAAGTTTGAGTCAGTGTCATAAGTCTGTTACTTTTGGAGATGGCTGGATTCTACTGTTTCTTTTTCCCTTAGTTTTTTCATTCTTCAAAAAGGATGAACACTTTAAATGGAAAGTAATTGATTTTTAAAAAGTTACAGGATGTTCTTAGTTACAGTTGGCATGGTATTAATGGTCCATTTTATAATTCAGATATCTGTGTATAGCTTTTGGGTCTTTTACTGTTTCCTAGTCAAGGGTTATTTGATTTAGCAGGAATTTTTCAGTATCTCAGCTTTCTTTTCAGTATCTCTGACTTTTCCTGGAGGAACTCTGATCTATTTCATGAGAAAGGGACTGGCTCCCTCCTGGGAAAGTTCCTTGCAAAAGTACGTGTGTAAACTACTACATACAGGATAGATAAATGACAAAGTCCTATTGTATAGCACAGGGAACTATATTCAATGGCTTGTAGTAATCTGTAATGTAAAATAATATGAAAAAGAATATATATGTATAACTGAATCACTATGCTGTACACTAGAAACTAATAATAAATCAACTGTACTTCAATTTTAAAAATGTTTAAAAAAAAGTATGTAGCTAGTCCACATCACTGGTGTTTATGGTAGTGTTACATTTGTTAAAGACACTCAGGGGGCACTATTAATGAATCTGGGCAAAGCTGATATTAATTATGTCTTCTGGTAAGTATAGGAGACGTTTAATATAGCAAGTCATCAGAGATAAGTACATATGAATGGAAGGCACACAGTAATATTAGCCATCATACATACCTTATGTGCTTTGCCTGTGAAATCAAAATTCCCTTTTACTGTGGTTAAGGAGAGTCCTCATCTTAACAGTGAGCTAACTCTTGTTAGAAGAGTCAAGAATTATGAAGAGTTTAATATTTTAATCTACTTTCAAACTAAGAGTTTAGTCTGCCAGTTTCCTGGATGTTGGAAGAAGACATGAACTTCCTGGGTCAAAAACAAAGGACTTCGTTACTCATGTCACAGTAGGCAGTATGATCTTCTTGTTCTCATCCATTCCCCATGTCCAACACATCCCATAGCAGCAGCGTGGATGCAGGCCCCAGGGAATGCTGCATATCCAGTGGGTTTATGTCATGGCTGAGGGACCGTGAGCTTAGGACACTATCAATCTTACAAGGGCGTTGCTTGCAAACCTGCCCAAACATTGTCCTGGACAGAAACATCTTTATGATCCTGCACAGCAAACAAACCTTCCCTCTATCCTAGAGGGAGACACTATCTCTAACTCCTAAGATTGTTCATTTGAACAGATATTCCAGAATAAAAGCTGTCACAAGATGAATAGGAACACAAAGGACCCAAGGATAACTGTCTGTCAACAAGAAGTAGGAACATTTTCCTGACTCATTATCAGGTCTGAATTCCTATTTTTAATTCTGTATTATGTTTTCTATAACCAAGACATTGTTCTCTAAGTATTATCTTCTGCTAGTAGGTAACTTTCATATATGTTTGGAAGGATTGGCTGGGAAAGATACTGGATTACAAACACTGGGCACGGAGAACTATAACAATTCTTTGCCTATGTCTCAGGTCAAATTATCAGAATAAAATGAGGGTGAGAGCCCTGAATGTCTGACTTTGCCTCTTGCAGAAGCTTCAAATGCCCCTAAGTTTTCTTAGATGTTACGTTCCACCCAAGTAGGTGAGGCAAGAACTCCCTGGCACCAAATATGGCCGCAAAGACAGATGTTTTAATGAACCTGAGAAATTGTGGGTTTGGATACAAGTGGCACTTTTTGATACTTAGTGATCAGCTTAAGAATCTCAAAGACATTCAGGCAGTTGGAAAGACCTTGCAGAAAAAGAGTGATTTTCATGGACAGAAGTACATTGTCCATAAGAAAACACATCACATACACCAACCTCCTGAAATGGCTAACCTTAGCCCAGGGATGCAAAACAGATTTCTTGGAGTTCTCGGTAAATCCCTGAGGTGATAGGGGATGCTGAACACAGTGAATGTTTAAACAAAGGATCTCTTAGGAGTTTCTGCCAATAAAATGTTCTCTAAGTCAAAGAGTATCTTCACCTCTCAGCTTCTTAATAATGAAAGTGCTGGTCAGGGTAGCAGGCTTCAGGCATCCTCAGTATTAGGAAAAGACTGACCAGTACATGTCCTCTAGGAAAGTGTTATTTTCTCACTCTTTAAAAAATTAATTTCCCTCAGTCCTTATCAGGGAACTGTAATTTTTTAAAACCCTGCACTGTACTTTAGAACTACTCACTCTGCCAAACCAGACAGAAATGGTAACTGTTTCTCACTAGAGAATGGAAGGCTTGTTACAGTTGTATTACAAACAGGAAAGAATTCTCCTTTTTCTTCATTTTTGGCAATAAATTATATAAAAATTATTGATAACATGATGTAAAAATATTGGAGGACATTTTGAAGAGGTGAAATAAGTCACCCATCATCATATTGCCTGAACATAGCACCCTTCTCATTTTTGAATGTTGCCTGTTGGTCCTTATTTAAATACATGCATATTTTTGGCATAGTTGCAAGAGATGTGTATAGCAAGGAGCAACTCAATTTATGGATATATCATGCTAGAGTCCTAAGGAATGGGATTTTTCTTTAAAAATCATCAGATGCTGCTAATGTGTTTTAAAAGCCATCCATGCCTTAATTTATCTTACAGCTTAACTATTGTTTTATTTTACTAGAGGGAATAAATACACTTTCTTCTGACTGTAGACACTCATACCAATGCTTTTGGGGTTTATTCTGAGTTTTGATAGACAGACTCCATTACTACCCCCTTTTTATCTGGTATGACATGTAAACTTTCATTCAGTTAACCTAAAAGTTGTATCAGACTAGTAAAGAATACATTAAACAGAAAAGGGCCCCAAATCATAGGCCCAATTCCTGCTGCTCGAGATTGTGATCTGATCTGTCGGAAGGTAATGCTTGCCCACCATACCATTAAAATACAAGCTTCACAAAAGTTTTGATAGCTGGGGAATCTGTGTTTGGCTACATTAGCAGACCTTAGCTGACACCTTTCTATAGGAGCAATGGGTGAAAGCTTCAAACTGTCCTACATTACTTGTGGTTTTTTTAAACTATAAGGTTATAAAAAGCATACGGGTAGGTAATAAGATGCAATCCAGAGTATTGGGGAAAAAAATCTTCATTTGGTGATTCATCCTATCTACTTAATGACACTCTGCAATGACTCAAGTCTCGGGCTCAGGAAAGCTGTGAAAACACGGGCAATGCAAATTGGATGGGAAGGCCATTATGGCAGACACCGCCATGCACTCACCCCAGACTCATTTTCTCATTTCCTAGGCACCCTGGTTGACACTTTCCAGCCTCTTTTGTGGTCAGGTGTGGCCATGTGACTGAGTTGTAGCCAATGGCGTGTAAGCCCATGTACTGTGCGCTGCCTCCAGGCCTGGCCCATAATGACCTCTAACCAATGAGCCTCCATGCTCTTTCTCTTCCCTGCCTGATCCTGAAGAGCATTCTTAGAAGCCATGTGTTTGTAAGATGGTGAGGCCATAATATGGAAGTCCATCTGTGATCCTCATTAACTGATTAGGAGCAGCTATTCTACACTTTAGGAAGATTTAGACTTCAGTTGTGTTAGGCAAGTGAGACTTCAGGGTTGTATCCATAACAGCCGCTACTTCTACTCTAATTAATATAATTATGAAATAGAAAGTTATTTGACATATATAATCACACATGCAGAAACACACATTATTTTTGTTCCCCTGTAAACAAGCCATGATGATGGCAGAGAGGGTACTAGCTCAAAAGATTTGGAAGTTAAGCACAGTTGGGGACTGAGATACTACCCAGAGGAAACAATTATCTATAGGATCTAAGAAGCAGCAATAAAGTAGTAAAGTTAAGCACAAGGGATCTGGGGCCAGACTGGCTGGGTTCTAATCCTGGCTCTTCTGCTTGTTATCTGTGTGACTTGGACACATGATCCAAACTTTTCTTGCCCCAATTTACTCAACTATAAAGTGGAAACAACAATAATAGCATATATGTACTTCACAGACAGCTTGTAAAATTTAAATGAAGTAAAATATATAAAATGCTTCCAGCAGTGCCAGGCAAAGTAAGCACTCGACAAATGTTAGCTTATTATTATTAGCAAGTAAGAACCATGTGTCAAGCAAGGACCCAAGATCTGATGAAAAGAGAGCCTTTGTGTGTAGAGATTCAGGCCATGATGGCTGCTCAATCTTCGGGCAAACATTGCCCATCACTGACGTGCTTCCCAACTGGGTGGGTCAAATTTTGTGGTAAGATATCCCAAAATGAAGGAACACTTCAAATTCCTGCAAAGAATGTCCGTCTTTCCTGCTCATCTGCCATGAGCATGTCTTGCCATTGTTAGGACTCCTTCCTTCGTCAAGCACCAAGTGATAGGTTATACATCTTTCTTCATTTTTCCTCTCAAGTCTCTTCTGTCCTCCACACCTCCAAAGCAGAGAAGCAAAATAGATATTTAGCGAGCCACAAACCTCTGCCTTTGCTTAATATTGGTTCTATCTCTGGTTAGCCTTGGGATAAAAAGGTAACTTGAGTGGCGAAATAGAATTCTATTTAAAGTCAGTAGCATATTGAATCTTCAAGCAAAATATAGAATTGAGAGATCCAGATTTGCAATTTGCTAAGTGAAAAATAAGCATTAGGTTTTTTCAATCACTTCTTTAAACATTTAAAAAATTTTTATTTATTAATTTTTTATTGACTTATAGTCAGTTATAAAGTGTCAGTTTCTGGTGTACAGCATAATGTTTCAGTCATACATATACATATGTATATTTGTCTCCATATTCTTTTTCATTATAGGTTACTACAAGATATTGAATATAGTTCCCTGTGCCATACAGAAGAAATTTGTTTTATCTATTTTTATATATAGAAGTTAATATTTCCAAATCTTGAACTCTCAGTTTACCCCTTCCTACCCCCTTTTTGCCCCGGTAACCATAAGATTGTTTACTATATCTGTGAGTCTGTTTCTGTTTTGGAGATGAGTTCACTAGTGTCTTTTTTCTTTTTTTAGATTCCACATATGAGTGATATCATATGGTATTTTTCTTTCTCCTTCTGGCTTACTTCACTTAGAATGATGATCTCCATGTCCCTCCATGTTGCAGCAAATGGCATTATTTTATTCTTTTTTATGGCTGAGTAGTATTCCATTATATAAATATACCAAAACTTCTTTATCCAGTCATCTGTTGATGGACATTTAGATTGTTTCCATGTCTTAGCTATTGTAAATAATGTTGCTATCAACATTGGGGTGCACGTATCTTTTCGAATTAGAGTTCCCTCCAGATATATGCTCAGGAGTGGGACTACTGGATAAGATGGTAAGTCTATTTTTAGTATTTTAAGGAATCTCCATACTGTTTTCCATAATGGCGACACCAAACTGCATCCCCACCAACAGTGTAGGAGGGTTCCCTTTTCTCCACAGCCTCTCCAGCACTTATCATTTATCGTTTGTGGACTTTTTAATGATGGCCATTCTGACTGGTGTGAGGTGATACCTCATTGTAGTTTCGATTTGCATTTCTCTGATAATAAGCAATATTGAGCATTTTCTCATGTTAGGCATAGTTTTTAATTCATATTTTTATTGTGGTAAAATATATATAACATAAATGTAACACTTGAAATATTTTAAAGTATGCAATTCAGTGGCACTAAGTACATTCACAATCTTGTGTAATTATTACCACTATCCATCTCTAGAACTTGTTCATCATCTCCTACATAAACTCTGTACCCATTAAACAACAACTCCCATTCCTCATTCCCCTGTCCCTAGTAATTTCTCTCCTAATTTTTGTCTCAATAAATTTGCCTATTCTAGGTATCTCATATAAGTGGAATCATACAATATTTATCCTTTTGTGTCTGGCTTATTTTGCTTAGCATAATGGTTCTAAGGTTCATCCCTGTTGAAGCTTATATCAGAACGTCCTACTTTTTATGGTTTAGTGATATTCCATTGTGTGTCTATTCACATTTTGTTGATCTACTCAACTGCTGGTGGCTCCTTCGACTGTTTCACTTTCGGCTTTTGTGAAGAATGCTGCTACAAACATGAGTGTACAAGTATCTGTTAGAGTCCCTGCTTTCAGTTCTTTTGCATGAATACCTAAGAGTGGAGATACTGGTAATTCATATTTTTAAGGAGATTTCCATATGTGTCTCATTGACCAGACTGTGTTTCATGATGTCTCCTCACTGCAAGGGGATGAGATGGGGCTGAGAACATGAAGTTTCAAAAAATTTTTTCCCCAGCCTCTGTAGCGGAGGAAGGCAAGAAAATGTGGACTGGAAAAAACTGGTGAGTGAATCCACCTATTGTGTCTGCCACAATATACATGCTGGAAGATGAATCTGAACTGAGACTTTGCACTCCCACAGCAGGCAATATGGATAAGAATTGATTCCCTATGGTAACTATAATGTTGTTGGTATTCTATAAATTCAAATTCAATGCTGTCCTTTTTTTCCTGGATCCAATTTTGAATGATTTTATGACTTAAAGGAACTGCCTCACCTAGTTTCAGTGGGACTTTAGATAAATCTACTTTTGATAGGTAATTACCCATGGTTTGGTTTATATAAAATAGGCTTTCCAACAGAAGGGGGGGCATTCAACTGTAGATAGAGATAATTAAATGATAATTAAAATTGGGTGGTTTAGCAGTAACAATACAAATGGGGAAGGGGCAAGATGGCATCTTGAAAAGGAAATCATTTCTATTAGAACACTCAACTAGAAAACACAGCTAGTTCTGTTTAAAGATTACTATTCAAAATTACTGTTCAATTACTCCAACATTTGCTATTTGACTTACACAAGGACAGTCATTTATCACCAGAAGTTTGGGAATAGGATCTAGCCATTGCATTTGTAGAGATTAGACCTTCAGAAAGAAGATCTATCCTTATCTTAGATATAAATTTTAAATCTCCATTACTAAGGAGAAGATCACCAAGGTGACAATCTTATCAATGATGGATTCGAGTATGGAATGAAGGATGGGAAGATCAAAGCATGAATTAGGTATTTTGTACTCGTCTGACATATACATCATTAAAGAAAGAGGAGGATGAGTGTGTTAGGATAGTTTCAGATGCATTAACAGAGCCCCCCAGTGACAGTGGGTTGAACAAGAGAGAAGTTCATCTCTTGTGAGCATGGTTCAGGATGGGTATAGAGGCTCTGCTCCATAGGATCATCTCGGGTCCTTGCCGCCTTCTCTCCTATTTCTTGGCCATTCCAAGCAGCAGGATGAAAGCAGGGGAAAGGGTGAAGGGATGACACGTCCCTTACCTTTTAGAGTGTGACCAGGAGTCAATCCCCATTGTACCCAGGATTTAGACATATGGCCCACCTTGCTGCCAGGGAGTCTGGGAAATAAAGTTTTTATTTTGATGGCCATCTGTTCAGCTAAAAATTTGGGGTCCTATTATTTTAAAAGGAGAGAGTGGATTTTGAGATTCAATGAATAGTCTTTGCTACCATAAAAGTGTTGCCATGATGGAAAATAGAACAATGACTTTAAAGCAAACTGGAAAAGTTTGGTGCCAGAGGAGATCTTGGGTTTGTGCAGAAGCAAATCCCTCCTATCCTCTCGACAGATTAGTAATCCATCCTTATGAGCTTTGGGGCTTTTCAGTGCAGTGGCCAGAGCCAGCTATTGCTCTGAATTAGCCATTCTCCTGAGCAAGACAGGTTCCCCAATAATTATACGATCATGGGAGACACAGAACAAAGCTCTCTTTCTGACTGCACGTGCTATGGCAGACTGGATTAGTTCTTACTACTGCCAGTTATCTTCTGTGAAGAGGATGGCAGCCACATCCTTCCCTGGTAACCTTTATCTGTACCTACTTACCATTCTAATGTGATGCAAAGAAAAGTAGCCAACAGAAAACTTAGGACACAACCAGGGTACAGGAGGTACTGTAGGGAAAGGAGTCAGTCGGTCAGCTAGAGAAAAATGTTTCTACTGGGCCTCAGGGTAGTCCATGGAGAGAGAGGTGGCTGTAAGGGAGGAAGGTAACCAAAAGAGGGGATGACAGCTGATCATGAGCAAAAGGAAATGCTTCCCTCTCCCTAGTGAAAGTGAAGTAGGTCCGGGGACCTGTGGCTTCCATGTATCAGAGGAATCGAAGCAGGCATACCTCCGAGGGTGCAGAGATGAATCATCTAACTTCAAGGTGGCCTAACAGAAAGGTAGGAAGTGGAGCAACGCCAGGGAATTACAGCAAGAATGGGGGTAACAAGTTTGCTGCAGTGAGAAGGGAATCTAAATGCCTAGTCAGTCTTTGATAAGGTCCAGCACTCTTCAACCCCACTGGGACTTCTGACCCACCAACCTCAGCTCGCTTCCCCACTCCCCCCACCCATAACCCTCCTCTTGTCTTTACTTCCCATCTTGCTCAGTTTTGATTCCATGGTTCATCCCTAAAATCACACCCTTACATAGTATTCAATCTGTCTGACCCTCTCTCCCTCCATATTTCCCTGGCAAAACCTCAATTCTGATTAAACTCAACAGCCCTCCCACTCCCTGCCTGGCCCTGAGCAGCAGAATGTGGCTGGAGAAAGCCAACAATGGAGGCCATTTTGCTGAAGCTCCAGAGCCCGCAGTCTTGCACAGCCACAGCCAGCCGTCCTGCACATCACCAGGGTCAAGTTAGTCTCTCTTCCTGAAATGATGCTTTCATACCCATTCTTCTCTCATCAAACCATCAATATCACTTCTATCCTCACTCTTAGCTGTTGCCCTGGCTCCTTTTTTCACTGAATAAATAAAAACGATCAGCTTAGAATGACCTCATAATCTTCAAACATACCTGCATTGGTGACTGCGTGTGCGCTGCTTCCCAGTAGTTACTTCCCACCCTGCTCCTACCACAGGCACCGCCGGTGCTCTGGTCCCTCCCTTCTTGCCAGCTCAAGGTCTTGCTCCTGCAGTGGTTCCCTTTCTCTGTATCATTATTGTCTCCCTTCTACTGGCTCATTTCCATCAGCAGACTAAAATGTGGTAATATTGCCCAGTTATAATACCTCCCTCAGCCCACATCCTCCTCCAGCAACGGCTCCATTCCTCTGCGCCTCTGAACAGCAACACTCTAGGAAAAGGGTATCTTTCAAGTACCATGTTGACTGGGCTGTTTCCTGCCATTCTGGAACTGATGATCAGGGCTAGAGATGGGGACAGAGGAGAGCAAATTAAGGGATGATTTAACTGTCTCTGTTGTTCCAACTATCATTTCACTTTCCTATCCATTATTAGCCTATTAAAAAAAAAAAGACAGCATCACATGGGTTGAGTTGTCAGCCTACTGGGAAGATCTGTGCTTTTCCCTCCCCTCCCCTTAAAGCAATGGAGTGGAGCCCCAGAGATTCACTTGTGACTTCAAGTTGGGGAGAACAACATCCCATTCTCCGGCTGGACGTCTATCTCCCTCTGCCCATCTGAAAAGTGGGGAAAAGGGGGTGGGAGGGATGTCAGGCCAGGGGTGAGGCTGCAGTGGGACAGTCTGTTCTCCCCTGCTGGAAGTGTCAGATTTCCATGGGTCAAGGAAACCCAGGGGAAGGTTTTGAGCCCACCCACCAGGACTGTGGGGAGTAGAAGAGATCTGAGCAAAGGTCATATATCCCATCTCAGGAAACTGACAATTGGGAGGCTCCTCTGGGATCCCCCAAGGAACTCATCATACATGTACCCTGGAGAGAGCTTAGATGCCACTTAGATGCCAGCCCCACAGAGGACATCTGTGGCCAGGAGGAGGCAGCTAGAGAGGCACAGACAACCAACAGAGGGAGGAAGCTACAGTCTCCTCTTCCCCTTCCCTCTCCCACTCCTGACCCTGGGGACAGGGAAGAGGAAGCCAGGAAAAACCCCTCAACTCCACATCCCATCTGCAATCTTAGCGGGAAGAGTCGGGGACAAGAACAGACCCCTTCTAGTCTGCAATCCAAACCCCTGAGCCTGGCTGCCTCGTGGGAGTGGGGGAGGGGGGCATGAGATTTAAGTCATTGATGAGCTTGGTGTTTTAAACTGGATAGAGTTAGTAACTGAAAATAACCAGAAAGTTATGAACTCTGCTCAATATTGCATTAAGAAATGGGAAAATGAAATTCAGCTGGAAAATGACTGAAAGCAATGATTAAAGGAAATTAAAACTGCTGTTTGTATCTCACAGAGTCTGGACTTCTCAATAAACCAGTTGCATCTATACTTATCTCTCTTCTTTTATATCTTGTTCTCTTTCTCTTTATTTATTTAAAACAGTTAAATGTATTTTTATCAAAGTGACACATGTAAATAGTTTTAAAAAGTCATAAATAGTTCTAAACATTTAAAAAGTTTTGAACAATCAGTTTTTCAAGGCTTACAATAAATAATCTAATTTCTTTCCATTCGAGGGAATATTATATATTTTATATATATATATATATATAAAAGATAAAGCCTTAAAAAAGTTCAAAAAAAGAAAGTAGTTGCCTCTGAGATATAAATATATACATATTTCTTGATTTTTCAGTTTTATATATTATCTATTTATTCACTTCCTATTGTAAAAGATGAAGAATTAGCTTTTTAACCCTCTTTCTCTTCCTACCATCCTCCCAATATATATTTATTACAATTTCAATTAATATTCATTACTATTGTGACTAGTAAATAGTCATAATTGAGCTCTTTAATGTACTATGATTATGTTTCCTTGTACAATTTGTTTCTTTGAAGTCATTTCCTCGTTTTCTTCTTTGCTTGGTTTTCTCTGTACTTATTAACAATTTATCCCCAGACTGTCTACCAGAAGCATAAGGCAGCTAATTTATGTTTCTTTTCATTTCTCTCTCTTGGACACAACCTTCTTGGGGTTCTCCACTCTCACACCCCAATCTGAGCTTCTTGTTCTTTAGGCCTGCCACATGGATGTTGACCTGGGACGTCCCTTTGCCGTTCTGCTGGGAATTCCCTCTACAGCTTCCTGTGTTGGGTCCCTTGCCTCTTGGTTTACTTTCTTGTTTTGATGGAGTACATCCTCCAGTATGTCTCTAAGAAGGTATATAGGTAGTAAATCAAGGCTTTGTACATTGGAAATACTCTTTATTTTATTCTCACGTTTGATTTTGTTCTCCAAGCCCAGAGTTCCTGTGGTTCATCCTCTCTAGGCTAATAGTCTTTTGATGGGGTCGGGGAGGATCAGTTACTCAGGTGTGTGGAGGTAGAGGAGAGGATTTAGGGGACTTTTTCTTCTTGTGGAGACTTTCACTCATTCTTGCTTTTAACTCTAGCACCGCCACTGCTTAAATGCCTGGTACCTTCAATTCCTGAAACTTCCTGAAGATCTTTTGCATGAATGAGACCGTTTCTTGTTTCTCTGTATTATATGTAAGCAGCTTTCAATTTTCTTCCAGGTTGCTCAGTCTGTTACCACTCATCCATCTGCTTTCCAGATTCTAAAATTTTATTGACATCTCTCATATTCTCTCATCACCTCTCCTATTCTCTCTCTTACATAGTTTTATATAATTAAAGCCCTTTATTATTTTAGTGGGGAGTCAATAAAAAACAGAAGTAAACGTGGCTATTCAGTCCTCCATTCAGCCTAGAAGTCTCCATTCTCTCAACCCACTCCAATCAGACTTATCTCAAACTGTTCTCATATAGGTCAAAACCTTGCCGAATCCAGTGGTCAGTTCTCGATCTTTATCTCACTAGAATTCTCAATAGGATTTGGTACATTAAACACTTCTTTTTGTACCATACCCTCCTGTCTTTCCTGCTGCCTCTCAGCCTCCTTTTCTGCTTCTCTCTTTCTCACCTCTAAATCCTGTAGTGCCGTAGGCTCCATCCCCTACCACTCCTCTCCTCTTCTCTATTTATATTTTCTTGGGTGACATGTGGTCCTGTGGGATTAAACACCATTTACATGCCAATATCTCCAGATATATATCTCCAGTTCCAATCTCTGCAACACCCTGGAGCTCCATACTTACATAAGTCCACCTGTCTATCTGACATTTCCAACTGGGAGTCCAATAAGTGTCTCAAATTGGACCGCTTCAATCTAGAGCTTGGTTTTATCCTTCAGACCTGCTTCTACCTCCATCTTCACCATCTCAGTGTAGTCACCTAGATTTTGCTCAGAGTGAACACCCAGGAACCATTGTTGATTATTCTATTTCCCTTATCCCATGTCAATTTAACAAGTTATAACAATTCCATCTTCAAAATATATCCTGGTTGGACAACCTCTCATCACTTCCCCATCTCTCATTTGGACTCCCTATAATAGCTTCCTGTCTCTGGTCTTTCTGCTGTCATTCTTGCTTTCCTGCTATACTTACAGTCTGTTTTCTGCATAGCAGCAGGAATGCTCTATATAAAGAGCAAGTCAGCAATGTCACCCCATTCACAACCATCCAGTGGTGTCTCTCATACTTTGAATGAAGCCCTCTCCTTACAAAGGCCTATGAGGTTGACATGAACTGGCCTCCACCTCCCTCTCCACTTCACTCTCACTCTGTTCCAGCCACACTGGCCTTTTCTGGATATCCCATCTAAGATAAACTCTCTTCCCCCGTAAGTCTCCATTCCCTTAAAAAGCCATCTGCTTCCCAAGGTCCCCATGCCCCTGAAGACAACTATTCTCAGCGATGACCACTGGTGGGTTTGCCATGGGGGAGGGAGTGGCCATAACACCTGGCCCTAAATATCCCACCAAATATGAGGGAAAGTGGCTAGAAAGTTGCATCCTGAGTCAATGGAGCAAAACTCACATCTGCTGATTAATGGAGCACTGTGATGAGAGTACACATCCTTCCTGTGTTTTTTTCCAAACATTACATGATGTTGATTGACCAGAGGGAGACAAGACAGAGTCAGGGTGACCTACCTGTATTGTAGACCTAGGGAGAGCAGAGGGACATTCTGGAGGGAAGAGTGTGTGTCAGGTGGGAAGGATATGCCAATCAGGAAACATCCTGTAAAACTGACTTCATAGAAAGTTTAAGAACAGAGCTTAGTGGCTTCACTTTCTGGCTCTAGTAATTCTTTTCTTGGTTGCACACTAGGGTTGAGATTAAATAAATTGTTGTAGACTCTAGTCAGCACTGAAGCACTTGGACCCTGGTTGAGTTCAATCAGTGAGGCGAGCTGCAGGAAGGAGACGTTTCTGCCACACTCTGGTTTAGGGATTGTTACCTGGGCCCGAGGAACAGCCAGGATTTCTCTGGGATCTTGCTGTAGGGCGACCTTTTAAGCAACCCCGGATCCCTGACCCTAACCTGGACTGTGAAGGCTGTCAGGACCCTGGAGGATTCCAACATCAAGCACCCTCTCTGCCATGATGGAGGGGAAGAGAATTGACTGCAGGACATGGACTAGATGCTCTGCAACATGCTTTACTGTACTATCTCAGAAGTCCTAGCACTTGCCTTAGGAGGGTCCATCTGTATTAACTACCTCAGTAATGTATTCATTGTTGTGACAAATAGTCATTGTGCACAATTATACCCCAGATACCACTGTTCTAGAAACTATGGTTATGGGGTAAAGAAGACCAAGTTTTGCTCTTGTGAAGCTGACTTTCAAGTAGAGTACATGACCAAGTAGACAAGTGAATCGATGAATAAATCTATCAGACAAGATAAAAAATGCCAAGTCATTCAATAGGTTAGTGACTGTCTAAGTGTGATCCACAGACCTCTGGGGGTTTCTGAGACATTTACAGGAGGTCTGGGAGGTCACGACTATTTTCACAAAAGTATTAAGATGTTATTTGCCTTTGTCACGCTCATTCTGTCCTCAGTATACAGTGGCATCTTCTAGAGCCTATGTGATGTGATGATGTCATTGCTCTGGTAGGTAATGGAATGCTGGTAAATACTGATAGATACATAGCCCACATACTGCCCTGTAATAACCCCATATTGGGATCCTCAATAATTTTTAAGAGTGTAAAGAAGTTCTGAGACCAAATAGTTTGAGAACCACTGTGAAAGACAGAGCTTAGGGTGGTGGGGGAATTTATATATTATGGGATCTGTGCAAAAAAAAAAAAAACAAAACAGTGCTTTTCAGTTGGGTGTGCCATGGACACTGAAGTGCAAGCTGGCTCTCCGGGTAGGGTCGTGACGTAACTCAAAGGAGGCACAAGCCCTGCGCCTGAGGAGGGGACTCTGGGAATCTGGCCGCGAGGCATCTCCTTTGTAACGAGGCTGATGCTAAGGCTTTCGGGGGCGTTGGCCAGTGCCAATCATGGGTATGAGCTGGGGTTTCCATCTTTTACCCCAACTCTTACAAACACAGGATTCCCATTAGGAGCCTGGGAAGGTAGAAGTGGGACTATTTATGGCCACAGCTGTGAGAAGCAGGAAAACCCAAAGCCTCAGTGTCCACTCCCCCAGCCCCACCTGTCTCCTCATGCCAGGGTCTAGGGTACTGGATTGCTATGACTTGCTTTATCCCGGCAGAATCTTGGGAGACATGGGGCAAGGAGCCCAGGAGGCTGGATCACTCCCTAGGTGAGTTGTTGGGGCTGTGTGTGGCATGATGACATCTGCTGGGCCACTCAGCAAATTGTTCCCGATGTAGCTGCCTCAGCTCAACAGCCTGTCAGCAGCACTGACTGGGAACCTGCCAGCAGTGTGCTTCGGCAGGCGATCCAGGCAAGGAAGTAGCAGTTCCCAGGAGGTGAGGGCTAAGTTATCTATCTATCAAATCCTGTCTCTCAGCTGACATCTGGAAAAACCAGGTGACACCCACACACCTGAGGCCCCAGCAGCAGCCCAATTAAAGGTTGCAGTTTTTCTTTAGTTACTTTCTGAACCTGGAGTTCGAGAGTGTGGGTATTAGGCTTTGCTTCTGATCAAACCACATGAACATTCCAGTGTCTGAGTATTTGGAAGTGAACATGCATACGTGTGTGTTACACATTTTGTTGGGTCCCTTTCAGTACGACCTAAGATTGATCATGGACGATGACTGATCACTGAGTACTCACTTAATTCCACAGGCAGAAGCAACCTGTCCAGGAAAAACCCCGAACAAGCCACCATTTAAAGGTTTAAATGGGCTTTCTGCCAGTGAATTGCATTTGATAGTTGCGTGGGTGCCGCCCATGGCAGGAATCCACACAGCTCACA
Source organism: Camelus ferus (assembly GCF_009834535.1). Classification (NCBI taxonomy): domain Eukaryota; kingdom Metazoa; phylum Chordata; class Mammalia; order Artiodactyla; family Camelidae; genus Camelus; species Camelus ferus. The sequence continues at coordinate 43,980,715 of NC_045710.1, read as the reverse complement.
GGAGATCTGTGGGGCCCTGGGGTGTTGCAATGTCACTCTGTCTGGGTAAGTGACAGCCAGGATGTGGGATTTGGTGATTATTTTTGGTTTGGTTTGTTTCTAGCTCAGAAGAAAGACTATATATAACATTGAGAGAGGCATAACTTCTAGATTGTCAAGGTTGGTTCTAATAGTGAATGATATACTAATATATGTTACATGGAACCACAAACTTGCAAGAGCAATGCTCATGCACTAGATGAAAGGATAAATCTTCTGCTGTGTAATGGGAAAAGCAAGCTGGCAATGTAAATGCAGTCTTAATATTTTTTTTCCAGCATTGCATGTGTAATTAGGCATTCAGTGACTTCCTCATCTAAGGAAATTTGACTTTAATGGGAGCTATGTGGCTAACTATGAATGGAGTCTTTTGAAAATGCAGGGGTGAGGATGGGAAGGTATTAACTGTTAAGGTAGATTATTTCCTTGGCCTTGAAACAAACAAAACAAAACAAACAACCCCCCCCCCCACACCACCATCACCAATCTGCCAGCACATAAGCTATATGAATACATGCTAGACTAATTTCCCAAGCCCTGGAAATTAAACCAGGAACAGAAAGGTCTGGTAATTTTCATCCCCTCATATTTTGATCATGTAAGGCTCCCTTCCAAAAGGGCTTCTGCTTAATCAATGCAGTTTCATTGGTGTCTGGAAACTGCACATCTTATGATGCAATCTCATGTCTTGGAAGATTAAGCCATATCCTTGGGTAAATCCAAAGTTCACCATTAGGGAGAGGACGTTTCAAGCACATAGTTTAACTCCAGCTGATATAATAGAAGCACACCCCACCCCCTCTCCCAGCCCCCCAATGTCCAGAGAATCACTGGGAACAGATCAGAGCAGTAACAGCCTGACCAGGGTGAGTGCCAGATATGACAGCACTAAAAATGTTTGCTGGGTGCCATGGTAGAAAGGGTTAAGAAAGTAAAGGCAGAAACCGAGTATGAAGATTGTAAGACTGTGGACCGTCCTCAAAGGCAACACTCACTTCCGAAACCCTGGCTCCTGGTGCGTGGTTCATCCTGGGGGAGATCTTTCAGAGGGAACAGTGACAAACTGAGTCACCCCCATTATATCTTCAGCTTAAATGGCCAGGATTCCTACGTGGTTTCAGCTCATCGGGCTTAACAGTCTATTAGGGAAAGGCATTCTTTCTAACCAAATTTAAAAACTGGTAATTTTTAAAAAAAGTTTTGAAATAAAATATACTTGACTGTTCTTCTCCTGGCAGATTACAGAAAATATTTTGAGCTGTCAAAAGGGGGCATCCTTGCTTTTCCAGATGAAAGAACAACTTGAGTTTGTTTTTCAGAGAAGAAGCCTCAGTGGGAGTGGCAGGCGGCAGAGTGCATAGTGATTCTTAACACAACAGGTGTGATTCTAAGGAGACACCTGGGGGCGTGGACCCTGGCTCCTCTAAGTGCGGCCACCAGCCAGCAGCAGCAGCACCACCACCAAGAAGCCTGTTATAAATATGGGATCTCACCCTAGCCCAGACCTACCTGATTAGAATCTGCATGTAACAAGGCCCTGGGTGGTCAGGGAGCATCTTCAGGTTTGAGCAGCTCTGCTCCACAGCCGTATTTCTTAACCTTCCCAAAGAACAAGAAACACCTGGTGGGGTGGGGAGCAGCGGGAGGCTTGTTAAAAAAGATTCCTGGGCTTCCAACTCTCACCTACTAACCCAGAATTTTCAGCACAGAGTTCTGGTAATTTGCATGTTTAACAGATGTCCCAGGTGATACTAATCCTGAGTGATATGTAAGCAACATTACAAGACTACTTTTATATTTTGAAAGAAATACATACTGATCTCAAAAAGAAACTGCTTTCTGCAGAGCACATCTTTCTTTTGGAAAGGTGCAGTCTCCCTTTTCCTTCCCACTTCTACTCTTGAAAATAGAATGCTAAGGACAGGGAAGTGGGAAGCAGAAGGGAAACCTCAGAATGCTGCCTGCACGGGTGTAGCAGGAGAGGCCCGAGGGAGAGGCTCTGGGCGCTCTGTGACACTGTGGGCACGGGGATTGCCAGCAGAGGGCAGCAAAGTACGCCCTGCTGCAGGGACCTACCAGAAAGACTTGCTTCTGGGACTTTCTGGAACTGTTGGTGGACCTCAGGTATGGCCAGACTGACCCTATGCTGAGGTCTCAGTAGGCTCCAGTCCAGTCTGAATGGGAGCCAGGTAAGGTCTGAGCCAGTGTCGTCCAGTAGAAATGGAATGTGAGCCACAATGATGATTTTAACTTTTCTAGAAGCTGTATTAAAAACAAAACAAAAAACAGGTGACATTAATTTTAATAACATTTTATTTAACCCATCTAAAATGTGATCATTCAACATGTAATCAATATAAAATGATTAATGAGATAGTTTACATTTTTTTCTGTACTAATTCTTTGAAATCCAGCGTGTATTTTACACCCGCAGCACATTTCAGTTTGGACCAGACCCATTTTTCAAGTGCTCAGTGGCCAAACGTGGCTAGTGGCTACGGTACTGGACACTGTAGGTCTGAGTTGTTGAAGGACTGAGGGAAAAAGATAAGGCCGGGTAAAGGGGAGATTAGGACCAGAAAAGGGAAGGATTAAAATCTGGCCTAGGGACAGATTCTTGTGTTTTCATCCACAATCAAATATTCCCTGAGGGGCTACATTTCAGTTCATTATTGAGGACCTATTATCTGCCAGGAGTTGGGCTGAAGGCTGGAGGTACCTAACCCCTTGAACATAGCCTCTGATGCTGAGGAGCTGGGTCCAGACTAGTGGGGAGACGGTCTGTTTCCAGAATCTCTCAGGTTCGCGTGGGACATGCCAAAGCAAGTTTCTGAGCAGGCACTGGGTGGACCCTGAGACAAATCATTTGACCCACCCTGGGGGAAGAGGCTCTGAATGACAACTCCGTCAGTATTGGTTTTGCTTTGTTTTTTTCCTTCTCATAATCATTTCCAGGTTTACTCAGAAGTTGTCTGAAATACACGTTGGTTTGGTCTGGGGAAAGAAAGTCTGGCGGAGGGGAAAATCCCTGAGCTGGCTCTAAGGCTCCCTGAAAGGAAAAGCCAGCACATCATCAGCTACTGTCATACTGAATCCCACCCGCGGCATCCCAACCTTTTACCAGAGGTTACACCTACCACATTCAAGGTCTCTTATTCCCCCAGCAGCACTGTTCTAGGTTAATGCTATTTTGGGAATGCAGTTCTTCATTTCAGTGTGAATTTCCTCATCTTTCCGCACAAATTGAGTGAAATCCTTAGTGCATTTTTTTTTTTTCTTAGATGGATGGAAGCTGAAAGAGAATGGAAGGCCTCCAGCTGTTTGAGGCTCTGTCCTCAACGACAATCAAAATTCTCCATCTTTTCTTGTTCTTGGCACTTTCTGATTGAAATAAGATTCCAGCATTTATCTGCACCTGCAATTTTGACAAGAAAGGAAAATTTAAAAGACAAGTGAAAGAATTCTCTGAGGGAAGTCAATGAGTCGACAGTAGTCAGACGCCTGCAAATCTCTTTTTGCATTCCTCCGTCAATTAAGCTACAGTCACATATTGGAGAGCAGAACTTAAGTCTGTGAGTAGAAATGCAAAAATGTGCGTCCATCAGTAGCAGGAACCTTCCTTTGGAGCGAATATTACTTGGAGAGCAGCTGATGATCCATTTGGCATTGAAATGGAGAGGATTTTGAGTCAAAGAGGCCACTTTAAATTATAGATTTGAGTTTAGTTGAAGGTCAAACTTACCTTGCATGAATAAAATCTTCAGAGATTTTGGAATATACTCAGAAAATGCAAGCTATCTTGAGCACATAAGCATGTCCTTCAGGGGATAAAAGCAGTTTAATATTATCGCCCTCTGCATAATTATTGACCATATTAGCATAGGAGATACTGAAAAGGAAGGCAGAATAACAATCTGATGACCGCTCTGATTCTCAGCAGCTACAACCATAAGCTTTGGCAGGAAGTTGCTTGGAGACCAGGGAAGATTGGTAAGGGAATTTGGAAGTGGCCAGCAATTTCACTGTGACTCAACAGATGGCCAAAATGACCCACCAAGAAGTGAGAGATTATTTACCCAATCCCATATGACATAAATAATCTCCCATCTCCAGGAATTTGGGGACCATCTATAGCATCATAATGATGGTTTTGTTATCTGGATTCATCTGTCATCTGACTCAAAGCTTCCTGGCAGCCAAGACGAAGAGGGAAATGTAATGAGTTACAAGCTCGTCATTTAGGAGGAAGAAATGTGCTCAGCTCTCAAAGGAAACTCAAAAGGGACATTGAGAAGGACGTACTCTAAACATTAAAATTATTTGGCTATAATATTCTTTCCAAAAGCTCCTGGCTCACCTTGCAGATTTATCATTAGGATTTAGGAAAGTGTAAATGCACTTCAAAGGTTTGCAAACCTGTTAATATGAATTGACTTCTTTTCTCAACTCCTCCCCCAATGCTAATCTAAAGCCTATGTCTTTTTTTTCCCCCATAGCTTGCTGTGTTAATTGGATTACAGAGATAATCCCCCTCCCATAAGAAGTAATCTCTGCAGGTTTTGGAATCTACATTCTGCTGCATTTTGTAGGATTATCTCTCAAAGGCAAAGATTAGAAGCATTGGTTGGTGCAAATAAACTCAAGTTTGTACTGTAATCCCTTCCAGTGAAGATGGGGCCTGGGGAGGCTCCGAGGTTATAAGTGAATGAAAGAATGCTAGATTGGCAGTCTGAACACCTGACTCCTAATCTCAGTATCATCACTAATTAGTGGTGTAATTTATGGCAAGTCTACTTCTCGGAGACTCAATTTTCTGTGCAAAATGAGAAGTACTAGATCAACATTTCTCAAAATTCAGTCCAAGGAAAACTGGTGCTTCAAAATGTCAATGGATATCCCATGAATGACAAATTGGAGATGAAGCAGATTTGGGGAACTCTACACACCATCTCCCTCGAGAACACCGCGCCCATTGGCACATAACATGATTCTTCAGAGTTGTGCGGTAAAGAGATGCTCATACATGTTTATGTGTGTGTGTACGTGCATATGATGTATTTTACATACATTATATATACACATATTTTTTTAATGCAGGGTTTTTCGAACTTATTTTGGCTGTAGAGCTCTTTTTTCCCTAAAGAAAACTTATCTTCAGGAATATGGGTGGTAAATGTTGAACAAGATCAGAGGTTCAGTTCAAACTTTTTGTTCTCAGGACTCTTAAAAACTATTGCAGGGTGGAGGGTATAGCTCAAGTGGTAGAGCGCATACTTAGCATGCACAAGGTCCTGGGTTCAATCCCTGGAACCGTTTCCAAAAATAAAATCTAATTATCTCCCCCTCCAATAAAACCTAAAAATATATAAAGTCACCTAGAAATGTAAAGAAAAAGATACTTCAGTAAAAAACTATTGCAGACTTCAAAGAGATTTTATTTATGTGAGTCATTCTATTTTTTTTCATATTATACATTGAAAAGGACACATTAAAATATTTACTTATTAATTCAGTAAATATAACAATAAAACACATTGCATGTTATCATTAACTTTTTAAAAAAGTAACTATATTTGCAAAACCAAAAAATACTGAGAAGAGTAGCACCGTTTTACATGTTTGCAAATTTCTTTAATGTCTGGTTTGGTAGGAGGCATCCGAATTCTCGTATCTGCTTCTGCAGTCTGTTGTGATATGTTGTTTTGCTGAAGCATATGAAGAAAATCTAGCTTTATGTGATAGGAAAAGGGGGAATGCTGATAAATGTGGAATATTAAATGATATCAATGAACTTTTCAGATCTTTTCCACTAAAATCCATTGGTCTATCTTATACTTTGAATGAGTTGTTTAGTTACACATGATTTTATAACATCATGTGTTCATCATTTGGACGATATTTATTCACTGATAAGCAGATCTTCCAATGGATGATACATTCCATTACATAACAGCAACTATACAATATTTAAAAAATCACATTTGTCAATATCACCACAAAGCTATCAGAAAAGTCTTTGAGTATCGGGACGCTGTCAAGCTCAGTGTGGGAGGTCCAAGTTTTTCAAGCTTCAAAATTCTATCTGAAAGCTCAAATTTTATCATTGGCAACAAATACTGTCAATTGTTTCCCAAGTCTGAAGAACCACAGTTTGTCAATTGTTCTTTCAAATAAAAATGACGTTGCTGGTTCAGCTTGCAACTCAACAGTCACACAAGTGCTTTTGCTCAGGATCACTGTGCTAGACATGTATTTCTCGTTTCATCCCATAGCATGTTAACTCAAGGGTCGAGATTTAACAAATTTAGTAATTATTACCATTTTATTAAGGACATTCATAAGGGACATTGGCTCTTTTCTTTTTCACTGCCTCTGTGTAGTGGTGAAGAATGCAGTGACCACTGGTACAGTCTGGTGCCACTGCTTTGATTCATGCGAAGGCACCAGCAGTTTTACCTGCTGTTGCTTTTGTGTCATTAGTGCAAATCCATCACAGTGAAAAAGACAAACAGTGTCTTAGTATTATTATGAAGTAAACTTTGACCTCTCAGATATCCCTGAAAAAGTCTTGGGGACACCCAGGGGCGTGTGGGCTTCATTTTGAGAACCACTGGCCTAGACTGTCTTGAAGATCCTGCTCAGCTTTAAGGTCTAAGATGAGGACAAATTTAGATTCATTTACATTTCCCACCTAGTCCCTCTTCGTGTGCATTTTTACACATTTGTCTGGAAGTTGGGGTTCAGCTTGTGAACCTGGAATAAAGAAAAACAAAGCCCAGTGGTTAAGAGCATAGACTCTGGAGCTAAACCAAACTATTTCAGTTTGAATCCTGGCTCCATCACTTCCTAGCTGTGTGACCTTGGGTAGAGTTGCTTAACCTCTCAATGCCTTGATTTTCTCATCTCTAGAATGGGCATAATAGAAGTCTCTACTTCATAGATTATTGTGAGGATTAAATGAGCTAATTGCCCATAACGTGATTAAAACAGTACCTCCGTTAACTCAGCATGACATAGGGAAAGGGTGGAACTTGGGTGAGGGGAGTAGAACTTTCTGACTTCTGGAAAGAGATAACCTACGTAAAAAGAAGAAACTGGTATTCTGATTTATAGTTCAGTCTCTTGTGAGTTTAGTTAGCTGGAGTTTACTACTGAAAGTCTGATCATCTCTGGGTTTGTTGATCAAGTCCATTTTCACATACTTAAGGTTAAGAGTCTTACGCTGATCAGTGATAGATTCATCAAGACCATTCAAGCCATGAGGTCTCTTGAAGGTCCAGGAGCTGACTTTCCCTGGATGACACCCATGACCTTTCTGTTCACACATCTTTCTAACTATAACCAATGTGGCATCATGATACATGTGCTGACATTGATTTTTAGTAGCCCAAGCAAGAATCCTGCCAGTTCTGTGGACCAACAAGCCAGTTTTTAAGTGAGACCCTTAATTGCTATTGACTGATCTGACATCGCGAGTGTGGACCTGTGGTCATTTGTTTGGCTGCTTTGACTCAGGAGGGTGAAAAATGCAGTCAGAAATGGAACAGTGTTTGACCCTGTTGGGACACTCAATGGCCTAGAACTTGTTACTAAGGCAATTTGGTGCATGTCTTTTCTGCTCTCTGCCCTGCCTTTGCCGCTAGTGAGAGAGTGGAGCTGTAGGCACAGGAAGGCACATTCTCCAAGCCAGCGATGGAGTGGGAGAAGGATGGACAGTCCAGGAAGTGGGCAAGGACCGTGAAAGGCACATTTTGAGGCTGTACTATCTTCTTGGGGATGTTCATTTATCCAACAAATACTTACTTAGTTCTAGTACTAGACAGTAAAGAAGACAAACTATTCACTTCTCCCCTTTTCAGTTCACATTCTGAAACAGAAGTAAGGTAACCATATTACTAATCTGCTAATGGGGGCATCTAATTGTTTGCAATGTTGGACACATGGTCATTGATGCCAAGTATTTAAGCCAGGGTGCTACCCTGGTATGGGTCTGGGAAGGGTGGAAAGGACAAAAAATTCGTGAGCTTCAATACTGAGGATGCGCACTCAGGACAAGTTCAAGCAGCAGAATCTGGGTGTGAGATTTGCATATTTGCCTGCATATGCATTGGACTATACCCTTCCGCTTTCTCCTCTCAATGCTCATCTCAAGGTATCCCAAAGGGCCCCATGTTTTGGGAATCCTGTGGAAATCACCCAACTTTAGCTAGAGTGCATATCGGGTGCCACATTGAGAAGACAAAGTCTGATTTTGGAGGAAGGACAGGACCTGCAGCAGTGACTTCGGGCCTGTCAGAAAGAAAGAATTAGAGGGAATGTAAATTAGCAGAAAATTTGGGGACAGAAGGGAAAGAAGGAAAGGAGAAGCCAGAGAGAGGAGAAGTGGGTCAGAGGTTGGGCAACAGGGGGCAGAGGGACCCTTGCAGGCTCTCTGCCAGCAGAGAGCCCTGCCACGTGGTGGCTGGGGTCTATACAGCGTTCTTCTGTTTTCACTTCACCAGACTCTGTTGTTTACACTTTAAAATATGGGGTGCAGCAGAGAGAGAGGGATGGTATGAAATGAAGCAGAAGTTTGAAAGTAACAAATGTAACTAGGTGGCAAAAAGAAAACAAGAAGATAAGAATAGATTAGGCTATTAAGAAAAACAAGGTATTTCTTAAAAAAGATAAAAGAGGAAGAGAAACTAAAGTCAAAAGAGGAATTTAAAGAAGACGAATTTTACTAAAGGGCTAGGAATTGGAAGCTGGCACAGAAAAACAATTATTATTCACAGGGGACAAATCTAGGTTTTGGAGGCCAGAAGCTTAAACAGTCTGGGGAGGGGGCTTCCTAAGAGAAAGACTACAAAATTATACATGCAAAATTAGAAACAGGCCTTGGAAGGGGCCTCTGCTAAGGGTGGGCCCTGAAGCTTAAATCAATACTGCACAGTAAATCATCTTGCAAGTTTGTGGTGGGGCTCACTGATCTCCCTGGTTCACCTTCCAGATGGCCTCCAGCACCATCTGTGGCGGGGCCCAGCTCACCATCCTTCATGAGCAGTCCTTGGCTCCTAGGCATAGGTGAAGCCCCTTAGCGGGCACAGCAGGCCCTCCCTGGGCCAGCTCGGTCCCTCCCCTTCCCTTTTGCACGTTCCAAGTCACCAACTCCACATTACTTGTCATACCCTTCATACTCCAGCACCAAATACTCATTCTGTTGACTCTGCTTGGAATGTCCCCTTACTCACACTCTCCACCTCCTCTTTCTACTCATCCTTTAAGAACCTCCAGCTCCCCCCATCCTGAGGGTTGGGGGCTGGGTTATCTCACGGCACTGTGCATACTTCCAGCATAGACCTCGTCTGTGGTAAGGTATGGTACTGGCTGATTGCTGCCTGCTGCCTGCCCTCCACGGCCTCCACACCGTACACCCCAGTAGTCAGGAGCATGGGCTCTGGAGCAGACAGAGCAAGCAGAAGCTCTAAATTCTGCTTCTTCAAACTTGAGCGAGTAGCTTAATCTCTCTGATACTACCTCCCTTATAAGAGGGCAATAACCACAGTGCTTACCTCAGAGAGTTGTTGTGAGGGGTAAAGGCGATGATGCACAGAAAGCCTTAGCCTGGTCAGTGGTGTTGAGCTCTGTGGCTTGGAGAATGGACATCACTGGACCCCCTGCTCCTGGCACAGGGCCCGGTGTTTAGGCAGCATCACTGAATTGAACCAAAATATATACTTTGCACTAATCCGAGGATGGTAAGTTTAAATGACTGAGAACTGAACATTATAAAATGCTTCCCCCCGCCAAATTAAAATAGCTATTGTCCTAATGATAAAAAGAAAAGCATTCTAAAATGCAAAAATACAAGAATAAAGTAAAATAAAGAATAAAGTAAATAAAGTAAAAAAGGTGACCATATAATTTATCATATAAACAGGAACACTTTTGAGAGTGAACAGGCATGCTCTTGTAATAGACTGTCCCAGGCAAACCAGGAAATATGGTCACCCTACCTATAAGCTTCACTCCCCAAAGATGACCATGGTTAGCATTTCTGTTACATGGTCTTCTAGTCTCTCTTTTTTTTTTTTCTTACAATTATGTTGTAAATACTATCTTCTAACTTGCTTTTCTTTTACTTAACAATATGTTTCAAAATCCTTTCATCGGTAAGTGTAGATTTTTACCACTATTTTTAATGAATGCATACTCCATTTGGATGTACCATAATTTATTTAACTCATCTCTATTGATGGATATTTAGATTGTTTCCAACTTTTGAGAACTATAAAATATTTATAAAGAAATTTCAAGTTGCTTTCTATCACCCTGTAGATTGGAATTTTGCAGGGACAAGATCCAGGTGGCCAATTTTTTTCTCTAAGGTGCTTTGCCCTTCACAATGAATGTGTTTGTCACTTCCAGACTCTTAGTTACATCCTGTGGGCTGGCTAGCTGTTCTCCCTATGGGCATATGGGCATATCCCCTCTGTTAAATGGGATTAAAAATAGAGCTTTTTAATTAAAACAACCAAGCATAAACAGTAACTAATATTACTGACAATTGTATTTAAATGGGTGACACAATTTAGTCAAGAGGTAAAGCATCATGAATGCATGTCTTTAATTAGGTACCTTCCTTACTGGCCCTTAATTCTATTGCTGCTTGAATAAAATGTTCTGTTCATTCATTCATATGTTCATTCATTTACAAACAACTGATCACACTCTTGTGCCACAGAGAAGCTTTCTTCAATCTAAATCAAATACAGTAAAACCTCATTTATTTGGACGCCTCTGGTTCATTAGAGGACTTTTACTGTATTCATGCTTGGTGTCATTCACTCAAATCCCTCACTTTAATTGAGGATACTAGTTACTATCTCTGCCACTTGTATCCCGCCTGGAACTCCAAGGCACCTGAGCCCCTGGAGGTCCTCAGGGGATATAGTCAAGAGAAGTCTGCAATCTCCAAATGTGGGAACTCCATAGTAGCGCTTCTTGGGGAGTTTTGGGGAGAGGAAGACAGGTAGAGAAAAACAAAGCTGTGCTGAGATGCAGGTGCTGGCCACCACACAGAGACTCCAGCAGGTCACAGTAGCACAGGATGCTGAGGATTTCTGGATGGACTGAGTATTTAACAATTGTTTCAAAGCAGGATAATGAGCCAAGACTTGAAAGCCTACTGGTAAAAAGACAATGAGAGTTCTAAGCCAAAAATGAAGAGATGTGTGAAAAGTACTTGGAGGAAATAAAAGCAATAGATGACAAAGTCAAACAGAAACGGGCTTATATTAGGCCCTATCTTAAAACTGATGTGATATGAAGAAGCCCCAGGTGAGGGTATTCGTTTATTTATTGCTGTGTAACAAATTACTTCCAACTTTGTGGCTATAAACAATACCTATTTATTACCTCACATTCGCTGTAGATTAGAACTCTGGGCACAGAAGAGTTGGGTTCTCTGCTCAGGGTTTCTTGCAAAGCTGAAATCAAGGTGTTGGCAGAGCTGTGTTCTTCTCCGGGACTCAGGGTTCTCTCCCACGTTCATTCAGGGTGTTGACAGAATTCAGCTCCCTGTGGTTGTAGGACAGAGCTCCATTTTCTTGCTGGCTATGGCAGGGGTTACTCTCTGTTCCTAAGGCAGCTCTCACCTCCAAGCTACATGGCTCACTCCAGAAGCAGTTCCCAACATGGCTATTTGCTTTCTACCAGGCCAACAGGAGAGTGTCTGTGGCTGCTGCTTGTCTCTTTTCGGGACCCAGCTGATTAGGTCAGGCCTATCCAAGATAATCTCCCTCTTGATTAACTCAAAGTCATCTGCAAATCCCTTGTGCCATATAATGTAACATAATCACAGGAATGAGATGTCATTGTATTCACAGGTCCTGCCTAAACTCTAGGGGAATGTGTTATGCAGGACATGTACACCAGGGGGCAGGAATCATGGGGGTATCTTAGAATTCTACCCACCACAAGATAATGCAAAACAACTGGAAAAAGACTCTTATTGTGGGACTTAAGGTCACTTGGGTTTTTAAACAGGAATGCAGGAAACACAATGCATGCTGATGCAAATGTCCCTGAAATAACAATTATGAACCTTTGAACAGCAGAATGAAAAATCTCCAGGAACCATATCACTGGGCCATCCCCTTGGTTACAAGTCTCAGGTTACAGGGCAGTAGAGGAGAGGGAGTGTGGCAGGGTTCCAGTGGGAAAGGCATTCCAGTTCTTTCTGCTGGGGCTCAGTGAGCTCATTATCTAAGACTTCCAGTGAAGTCTTGAGGGACCATTCAGATTAAAGACCACTGACAAGGCCTAGGCCCCCTAAGAGAAGGTCTTTAGGGAGGGGGCTCTTAGCAGAGGATGGTCAGGATGGTGTGTGGCTTCTGGAGTCATGCAGGTGTGTGTGGGAGTGGGGTGATAGGGAGATGTGGCCAAATGTCAATTTAACCCTCAATAGCCAAGATAAGAGTGCGTACCTTTATCCTCCATGCTCACTTTTAAGGGATAGACACCCAAGATGTTGCATATGAAAAGGCGGCTCCGTCCCAGACCCGCTCCCCTCTTGCCCACCATGAGGTTCCTGTGTGTGGACCAATGCAGTGCCCTCGTGGAAGCTTCAAGAGTATCAGTCACCATGTTACACAGGACTACCCTTTATCTCACAACTCTCAGGCTGCTAAGTGCTCCATCATCACAATCATCCATGTTCCTTCAGGGCTCAAAGTCAAGGGAGAGGGGAAGCAGGGGGTTGTCAAGGTCCTTCCCATTCTGAAGAGATGCCCTACTCAGCTAGACTCCAGCAGAGGAGGGGAGCAGGAATCCTCATAACCATGGGAACCAAGTAGATACATCCAGATACAGAGACTTGGGCTTCCAGTTAAGGACATTTGAGGTCCCCGCCTCTGAAACTCATGTCCTTGGTGGCCACTGTCCTGCGTTGGGGATTGAACCACTTAAACTCATGTTCACAAAACTGGTGGACAAACTTTCATTTGCAACTACTGAATGCCGGCAGCATCAGGAAAAGGCCATGGTGGAACCAAAAAGCAACAACATTCTGAAACACCAGAGCCCAGAGGAACATAATCCACCCCCACCCCGCCCCCCCTGGGAAACTACAAAGTGGTGGAGCAGTGCTGATGCCTGCTGGGTTTTATGGTTGCCCCAATGCTAGGTGTACTTGTCAGGGACATGAACTACCCCACGGTGCAATGCTCAAGACTTAAATAAATGCTTCAGTAGAGCGGCAGCTGACACTGTCATGGCCTTCAGCGTCACTCAGGAAGATTGCTCCGTTATAGGCAAGACTTAAGGGTCAGCTGTTTTCTCTGCAAGGAGGCCTGGGCTGAAAAATTAGAAGGAAGCAGGGCCTAGCTCCATGCCTGTCGTCTAAGTCCTACTATCTGCCAGGAACTACTTTAGGTGATGGGCATAAGTATGGTGATCACTTGTTTACAGATAGGGAAGCTAAGGAAGGCTTAGAGAAGTCAATTGCTTGAGGTCGTATGAACAATAAGTGGCAGAGCTGGGATTTGCACCAAGTCAGCAGAGGGTCAGCACCCTTGTGCTTGGGGCCAGGCTGCTCTGGCCTCCTGCCATGTGCTGTGCTGCCCGGACAGAACACTCACAGAATCTGGCACTGTTTTTCAATGCAGGTAATACTCATAAATTGGGTAAAGACGTCTAGTGCACTGAGGACAGTAAAAGGGAATGTGGGGTGTCTGGGTCTCTGCCTGCAGGATTACTGATCAAAGTATTACAGAAATGCCACTCTCCACTTCAGGGCTATTGGTACTTGCAGCGCCAGATGGCTGTCCTCAGAGTTCACTGCAGCTGAATATAAATATAAACCCCACCATTTCCAAGGGTGGTGCCGATGATGCCCAGGTGTGTGGTTCTGGAGCAATTTTGCCACAAGTAAATCAGTAGGTCCATATTAGAAGACACGTGTTAATTTATTGCAGCGAGATTTTATGTCTTAGTCATTAGCAAGGTTTCGTACCAGAAATTCTTTCCTCTTTAATCTTGGTGGGATTGGTATTACACATAACTAGACTATTAAGACAAGAATATCTTGCAGATAGGGAGGTCGTTAATCTAAAGGGTTTCTGCAGTGTGAAATGCAAATGCTCGGTGACAGGTATGCTGAGATCCCCCAAAGCCTGCTTAATCTGCCATAAAGGGATCTAAGGAAAGGTTTGATTGTTTTGTTAACACAAATAAGAAGCCCTTCCGCAGCTCTGCTCTTTGCAGCTCCAATTCTTTTACCATTTGTTCAGACAGACTTTCAGCCCCTAGAGGGCCAGTTCATCAACACCTCCTTTCCCTCTGTGTTCCCAATGACAGACCTGGGATTTGGGTCTACATTCACAGAAGGTGAGGGTAAAGCAAAGACACTCTCTCTCCGCTGTCTTCTCTGCAGGCCCCTGTGACCAGCTCTTCCTTGTCTACGCCTCCCTCTGGGGCAGCACATCTGGATGTTTCCACACATGGCTTCTGGGTTGATGGTGCCATTGGTCAACTCTGGGAGACAGCAAGGTCCCCCCTGAGTCATCCTTGCAGGAAGCCAGGAGTCAGGCGGTTCTGATTCCAACCCAGCTCTGCCACAAAGTAGCTGAGTCTCCTTCGCCAAATCATCCTTCTTGCCTCAGTTTCCCAGACTGGGACTAATGGTTGCTGAAGTCCTTCCAGCTTTAAATATGCTCCAGCAACCTCTGCTCTGCACTGTGCAGAGGCCCTCAATAAAGTCTCATAATTAGTTCATTTTACTCAGTGTGATACACCTCCTAATGTTTGTCACAATGGCCCAGGGCTCTGGTGTTGGACTTAGTTCAAATCCTGGCTCTGAGTGACCTTGGGCAAATTTTGTAACCTGTCTATGCATAAGTTCTCTCATCTAATAACAGCACCAACCTCATAAAGAACTTGTGAGATTTACATAAGGTAATGTGCATAAATTACTTAACACAATTCTTGGTATACACTAAATACTACATGTTAGCTGTTTTATTGATTTTATTGTTCTCTAGAACTTGGAAAAACTACAGGCTTAAATTTCAAGCAAACCACGTGACCCACCAAAAAATAATTAATCTCTATTTGGAGACTGGTATAGAAAGGGGTCGAACCCCATCTACTCCCTGTACCCCACGTTCTTACGAGAGTATTTCCTTCACTTGGGAGGATGAAGAGGCGGACGGGAACTTCTCTGGGCTTTGCCGCAAGCCCTCCTGAGGCTGGCCCATGATCTGTTCCTGTCCTGCCTTCTGGTGCCCATAGACGCCTCTGTCCCCCAAGTGTCCAACTTTGCAGTGCAGCTTTCTGGCTCTCCCACCCTCAGAACCCGTGGAGCACTTGTAGAGCCTTCAATATTCTTGTGGCATCAAAGGATCTTTGTGTCTTTCTTCTCCCCACCCCCCAGCCCCTTGTCATTTTCTCTCCCTCCTCCTTGGCTCCACCCTCTCCCATTTCCCTCCTCAGGGAGCCGCTTCTGGTTCGTCTTTCCATCTTCTTCTCATCCCTAAAGAGTCCTCCAAGGACTCATCCACAATGGTCTCAGCTTAGTGCCTTGCAAAAAAAAAAAAAAAAAAAATTCAGTCCCTTTGCACCTTTCAGGAAAACCATCAGCCCAAAAAGTTTAGGGAAAAAATTCATTATCTTTAATGGGATTTCGTTACCAGGCCCAGCCAGGAGGGACCCAAGTTCCCAAGAAATCTAAATTAATAAATGCCCTACTGAGGGGTGGGGGTGGGGGTAGGGATGAGGAGACATAAACTGAGATACGATCTCTTTTTGAGCTTTGCAATGAAGGGTGAGAGTCTTGCACAGAAAACCTAAAATGCCGTCTAGCTAGGAAAAAGGATTTAAAGCATCCCTGAGAACCCCAGGACTGTTTGGAATCCATTTTGAGCAAAGTGGAAATATTTGGATGAGCGAAACGGCTGCTCTCTTTTAATTGGCATCTGGTTGATCAGGGACTGTTATCTACGACCATGAGAGGGTTGTCAGGAAAATCAGCATATAGAACATTTCACTAACAAATTCCTAATTTCATCTGTGCCAGCTACAAAACTTATTGTACTCATTTTGGCTCTTGAATGAAAGAGCAACTGGCGGGTACCTTTGGGGTCTCGGAAGATTTAGAGAGGTTTGTTAGTCTATTAGAAAGAGGAGGGAGCGGTTCTTCCCTTCAGCTGTAAACTGTAGAGAAGTCTATTAGAAACTCTCCATGCAGAGCTCGAATCGCCCTCCCCTCTGATTCCATCACCCCGAGTCATTAGGCTGGTTGAACACCACTTCAGACTGTGCGCTATAAATAATTAAAAGGTAGAAACATGTGCGGTCACCTGACTCAGCCCCACGAGGAAGCGGTAACGCGGAGGATGTCTGACTTTCTGCCGAGCTTCTTCCTGATGGCCAGGATTTTCAAACGGCATCTCTAGTCCCAGCCTCATCCTCTAAGCAACAGCCCCACATTTCAAACCAGCACCATCCTGGCATTTGCTGCACCCAACAAACTCCATGGAGCGAACTGTGAAACTAGAACCCACCCCTCTTGGCCAGCTCTTCCTCCTTGATGTTGTATTTCAAGACTGTACTCCAATCTTGAAGCCACTGAGCATGGCAGATGGTGTTCTCCAAAAAGGGTCATGTAATAGTTCCCTAGGTCTGCTGTAGCAAGTGACCACAAATGTGGTGGCTTCAAACTACAGAAATATATTCTTCCACTGTTTTGGAGGCCAGAAGTCCAAAATCCAGGTGTCACTAGGGCCGTGCTCCCTCCGAAGTCTCTAGGGACGGGCTTCCCTTGCCTCTTCCAGCTTTTGCTGGCTCCAGGCATTCCTTGGCTTGTGGCAGCAGAACTCCAGTCTCTGCCTCTGTCTTCACATGGCTTTCTTCTCTGTCTGTGTGTCATCTCCTCTTTATGTAAAGACATCAATCATCGGGTTTAGGGCCCACCCTAATCCAGGATGACTTCACCTTAATTACATCCACAAAGATCCTGTTTCCAAATGAAGTCACATTCTGAGGTGTGGACAGACAGGAATTTTGGAAGGACACTATTTAAACCCAGACAGGCTACGTTAGTATTTCCTGTCCCATGTACACTTCCAGAACCTTGACACTCTCCCATTAGAGGTGGAGTCTACAGCCCCTTCCCTTGAACTGGGTGGGCCTTTGTGCTGGCTGTAATGACAGAGAACAGCAGAAGTGATGATGTGTAACTTTAGAGGCTGGGCCATAAGACATACAGCTTCTATGTACCTCTCTTTCTTATGACGCTTGTCCTTGGAATGAAACACCACGCTCTGAGGAAGCCCAGGCACATGAAGGAGACAACACGAAAAGAAACTGAGGGCTCCCACCCCTCAAGCCCAGCTGAGCTCCCAGAGACTGCCAGCATCAAGGTGCCAGTCGTGTGAGTGAGCCATCTGGAAAAAGGGTCCTCCAGCCCTCAGTCAGCTGCCTGGACTGAAGCTGCATGGAGCATAGAGGAGCCTTCCCTGCTGAGCCCTACCCAACTGCGTATGTCTAAGCAAAATAAAGGATTGTTGTTTTAAGCCACTAAGTTTCAGAGTGGTTTTTACACAACATTAGATACCTGGAACACACAGCATAAAAACCTTTGCAGCACTGTAACTCCTCTGTCCTCAGTGCCCTCTAACCAGTGAGTCTACAAGTCTGTTCTCTTCCTCCTGTGCCCACTTAGCCAGGCATCTAATTATTTCACTCTGGATTGCATCTTTAGCATCTTAACAGGCCTCTGGACTTTGGTCCCCCTTTCCTCCATCCTACCAAACGATATCTAGTGCATTTTGATCTTGCCACTGTCTTGCTCAAAATCCATTGATGGATCTCCATTGTTTATAGCCTTTCCTTGCATTTCTTAACTAAGAGATAAGACTTCTTTAATCTGGCCTCAGTTTACCTTTCCTACCTTATCTCCTATGTCTTCGCCATAAGGATTCTCTGCTCTTAACAAATCAGACTATTCACCATTCCAAACACATCTTGAACTTGCTCTTCTCCCTTGGTACCTTGGTTTGCTTTTTCAACTTGTAATAATGCTTTTTATGCACCTATTCATGCCAGGCAATGTGCAGTAAACTAAGGAATACTGGAACACTGCCCTCCCCTGCCTTCTCACTTCATCTAACTGAAATTCTACTCTTATTCCAAGGCTCTGTTCCAAACCTCACCTCCTCCATGAAGCTTTCCCAGATCCCTCAGCCAAAAATGATCTTTGCTTTCCTCTGAACTCATCTTACATCTTCTTCTCCAATCAAGCCAAGTCTGTGACTGCACTGAGCTTTCCCAAGCCTCTTGG
Organism: Camelus ferus; assembly: GCF_009834535.1. Classification (NCBI taxonomy): domain Eukaryota; kingdom Metazoa; phylum Chordata; class Mammalia; order Artiodactyla; family Camelidae; genus Camelus; species Camelus ferus. Next base: position 43,962,357 of record NC_045710.1, on the reverse strand, counting down.
CCACTGCATGCGCTGCATGTTTTTCCTTCACCCTTTTCCGACTGGCTAACATGCACTAGCCTTCATACCTCAATTCAGATACCATTTCCTTTGAGAAATTTTCTGTGATCCACTTGCTCTGTTTTACATTTCCCAATATATGATTACCCTAGGCACAGAAGAGACCCCGTGCCTATATCTGTGGTTCTGGAAGGGCATGGATTAGGTCTTTTACTCCTGTATCCCATGGACTCAGCCCATAGAGAAGGCTCCATATATGTTTGTTGAATGACTGAATGTTGAATACAAGAGGAACTCACTAGGAATATCTCAAAGGCCTTTCAGTATGGCTGGATATAGGAAAACTATTTGGAAATGAGGCTTTGCTTAGCTTTAAAGATTCATGGCTATATTTCAGGTTCCTTGAGTTGATTTTTGAGCTAGGCTCCAGGTGAAGGAAATCTATACATATTTTTTCATTGTATCCCAAGCATACTTTGGTAATGAAGAAACATTTCAACTAGAAGACAACTCCTTTAACGTTTTGCTAATTATCCTTTGTTCTCTGTGTAAAAGACTTATCCTTTTCGACTAAATTATAAAGTTTTCAAACACAGAGACTGCATATTCTTTATCTTTTCATTCTCTTAGAGCTCCTATTTTGTATTGGGAACATAGAAGCCCCTCAATATTTATTCAGCAGATTTTTGTGGGGAGATATGACTAACCCTCCTAAATTTGTCAGTTTCCTTTGAAAAAACTGCTTTTGTGTGTATCAGTCTAAAAGATGCTTCCTTCCTTTGAATAGATGGATAGTGAAGCTCTTGGACTTGGACTATTAGAAGAAGTGAACGCTAAAGAGAATTTCATTTTGGGAAATCCCATCTCATATTCTTTAACTTGTCTTTCCTTTTGGGGATAGGATTGTGAACCTTGAGTTTCCCGGGATGTCATGATACATCCTGGGGTTCCATCATACAAGGCTCTCCCCCTCCCCTCCAACTCCTGATGTGTCCCTGGAGACTGAAAACATTACTGTGGGAGAGAGGTAAGCTCTTTAAAGCATCCAAGTTTCAAGCTAGATTTAGATGACCTCTCTTAGGCTCTAATATTAAATTTGAGACTCTTGAGAGCATCTGTTGAGGGAATCCATCATCCTTTTATTTTGTATTTCCTGGGTTTCACTCAATATTATGACTCTAGGGGAAAAAAATACCATGACTAGTACTTAAAATGCTGGCACCTATAGTATCTTGAGTTAATGTTACTTGCAGCTTTATCCAGGAACAATTCTGCCATGAAACACTCCGCTCTAAGAGAAACGAGACTACTGAGAAGGATTCTTTTGAGTGTCTCTGGTATGCCAAGAGGCGATGGGGATCTGTGTGTGTGTGTGTGTGTGTGTGTGGGAAAGTGAGGGGGTGATAAATTGTGTGCTACCTTTCCTTTAAGAGCATGTCCTTTTATTCCTGACACTTAAAAAGACACTGTCAAAAAGATGTTTTACTGATTTGACTTTCTGTGCAGGAGAACGTGCAACAGTTACCTAGTAAGTGGTTTTATAGGGAGTTTCACCCACACGTTATAATAAACTGAGCCCAAAGATAACATATCTTTTGTGCTTTTACAGTGCTTGGATGATAACTGTGAAAAATTATCTAGTGGAGGTTAGCAAACTGTACCTGTGGTCTTTTTCTCATGACCTCTGTATGATAAAGTTTACTATCTTGGAGCATGATGCATTGTCAAATAATAGGTTTGCTTGTCTGGCCAACAAGAAGTAATTGAGGAGTGTTATAGTTTTACAATCCGTGTTTCAATGACTCTGCTGCTTTTGAGTTGTTAGACCTGAACAAAATGGGTCAATGTTGAAAGAATAAAGTTTTTTCTCTCTTTCCCCCTCCCCCATCTCCCACCTTCTTTATGGAGGTGTTTTGAAAGGGAAGGGGGCTGGACTACGATGATTCTCTCCCCATGCATCCCAGCTTTCATCTGGGGCTTGAGGTGGGAGATCTTGGTCCTAGTTCAACGACTGAGAGCAAATTTGGATTCGACTTGCCAACAAATATCTATTGAGCACCCTTGCCTTCCTTCTGTCCTTGGAAAGAAAACAGGCTAACAAGCTTATTTTGGTTTAAGGATTCTTTGGACCTCAGATCTATGTCTTTACAGAACAATTTTCCCTGAATGTTCTTGTTGGGAACAGATTAAAGTTGAGTGACCTGGATGATCCAGGATGGGTAGCACATTAAAGAGCATTTGATTTTGCAACATTCCATTTTCTCTGGGGTTAGGCCTCGCCTGACATTTTACAACGTGTATTCCATATGGCACTAGTTCCATGAGATGCTTTGTGGTGAAGTGAGTTTGGGAAACACTGTGCACCTATTCTAAATTCTTATTTTAGGTTTGCCTCATGGTGGTGATTAGCGTATTAAAGGCTTGAAGAAGTCTAATAGCAGAGAAACATCTTAGTTTTTGCATTTCCCAAGGATGCTCACAGAATCCCACCCCACCCCCCAATACCCTGCAGAGCTAGTGCACTGCACAATGTATTTGGGGGAATTCTGAAGAACCAAGCTTTTGGTTTTTTATAAAGACAGCAATCATACTTTCCAGAAAGAAACTACTGACAGGCCAATCTCTGCTTCCTCCCACCAACACTATACACATACGCACTTGTCTTAGAAATGTTTTTTTTCTTCCAATAGCCTATTAAGATAAAAAATTCAGAGCTTTCTCATGCATAGGAAGAGTTATTTTACTGCTTTGGGGGCCAAGGAGATCTTAGGAAAATAAATAAGATAAATGACTAGGATTTACATTTGTGTAGGAATGTTTGATGGACTTATTTATATTTTCTGATGGTGTTGGTTACTAGAAATGCAAGGGAAGTATGATGGACTGGTATTCAAAGTAAGTGAAGAACTCTTAAAACTCAACAGTCAGAAAACAAACAACTCAATTATAAAATAGTAAGGCCAAAGATCTTAACAGACACCTCATCACAAGATATAAGGATGGCAAATAAGCATATGAAAAGACGCTCCACAGCATATGTCATTAGGGAAATGCAAATTAAAACAACGAGATACCACTACACACCGACTTGAATGGTCAAAATTTGGAACACTCACAACACCAAATGTTGGCGAGAATATAAAGCAACAGGGAACTCTCATTCACTGCTGATGAGAATGTAAAATAGTATACCCACATGGGAAGACAGTTTGGCAGTTTCTTACAAACTAAACATACACTTGCCATACAATCCAGGAATCGTGCTCCTGGGTATTCACCTAAAGGAGCTGAAAACTTATGTTCATGTAAAAACCTGCACACAGATGTTTATAGCAGCTTTATTCATAATTGTCTAAACTTGGAAGCAACCATGATGTCCTTCGGTAAGTGAATGGGTAAACTGTGGTATATCTAGAAAATGGAGTATTACTTAGCACTAAAATGAAATGAGCTTTCAAGCCATGAAAAGATACGGAGGAATCTTAAATGCATTACTAAGTGAAAGAAGCCAGTCTGAAAAAGCTATACACCATATGATTCCAACAATATGACATCCTGGAAAAGACAAAACTATGGAGACAGTAAAATCAGCACTGGCCAGGGGTTAGGGTGGGGAAAGAGATGAAAAGGAGATGCACAGAGGATTTTTAGGGTGATGCTACAATGATGGGTACATTTGTCCAAACCCATAAAATGTACAACACTAAAGGTGAACTCTACAATCAATTATGGGCTTTGGGTGATTACGATGTGTCAGTGGAGCTTCACCAATTGTAACAAACATGTCACTCTCATGAGGAATGCTGATAATGGGAGACTATGCATGTGTGGGACAGGTGGTATGTGGGAAATCTCTCTACTTTCCTCTCAATTTTGCTGTGAACCTAAAACTGCTCTAAAAAAAAAAGTCAGAAAAAAATGTAAGAAGGGGACTGCTAGGTCTGGGGGAGACTCTACTCTAAACAACAAAAGTATCAGTTATGATTAGCTAAATTCAGCAACAGGGCTCTGGGGATTAAAAGGGAACGGTGGTCTTTTTCTGGTGTGCTGGCTACTACCTGCATGTGTCCCCCTGGTGGTGGCATCCTCCCTGCAGAAGGAAGGCTGTGTGCCTCAAGTTCAAGGAGCCTTAACACTGCTTTAATACACCTCTAAAAGATACTAACACAGGGAAGGACAGCTGCTAGATAGATAGAGAGACAATGACAAGACCCCAGAGTGTGTAACTCAGTGGCCAAGAAGTGGACAATGATGGCAGCTTGGGCAGTGGTCTGAAGCATGAAGGTGGGGCCTTGGAGATGAGCAGTGGCAGCAGTGAGGCATGCAGGAAGGCGATAGGATTAAATCGGCAGTGCTGTGGGCACTGCCCCCTTCTCAGGGGGTTGGGAATCTTGAAAACGGGCCTTGGGTACAGTAGAAACTAGCTCCACTATATTAACAGGACTCAATTTTATCCACAGGGCAAAGCTCATGGACATCCTTCCCGTTACTCAAATAATTACACACCCAGCCAGTCCAGCCCAACTATTTCAGAAAGAAGAGACAAGCACCACAGGGAGAGCAGCTGGGACATCCTTTCAGAACCCTTAGGATGGCTGTATTAGTCACCTATTGCTGTGTAACAAATTACCCCCAAACGTAATGGCTTAAAACAACCATAAATATTTACTATCTCCCACAGTAGGTCAGGAATCTGGGAAGCAGCTTAGCTGGGTGATTCTGTCTCAGAGACTCTCATGTGGTCCAAGTCAAGAAGTTGGCTGAGACTGCAGTCATCTGGAGGCTTGACTGGGGCTGGAGGGTCCACTTCCAAGAGCTTTTCTCACAAGGCTGTGGGCAAAATCCTGAGTTCCTGGCTGGCTGTTGGTAGGAGGCCTCAGTTCCTCACCATGTGGATCTCTCCGTAGATCTGCCTGAATGTCTTCATCATGTGGCAACTGGTTTTCCCCAGAGTGAATAATCCAAGAAAAATCAAAGAAGAGGCCACAGTGCCTTTCATGACCCAGCCTGGAAGGTCACACACTGCCACTTGGCTGTGTTCTCTTTGTTACAACATGTCACTAAGTCCAACTCACACTCATATTAGGCTCCACCTTTTGAAGAGAGAAGTGTCAAAGAAATTGTGGACATATTTAAAAATCATCACTATGGTGGTTCACTGGTATTTAATCCCTTCAAGAGGTTAAAGGGTTAACAAACATGTGCGAGAAGGACTTTATTCGAAGAAAGGTATAGATAAACTTGCTGGCCTGCCCAGAGGTGAAATCTATTGTGAGTCATAGAAATTCTTTATTTATTTTGAAATCAAAAGAAGGGCTCCAGACATGACTGCTTGTTAAACTGGATGAAATTAAAAATAGCTTAAACGTTTGGGAAGAGGGGGGAGATGATTAGTTCTCAGGATATATTAAATGTCCTCACATAAGAAGGGAGTCAGCTATTGGGAAGGGCTGCTTTGGAAAACATATGCTGTGTCAAACTCCACCAGCAGATGCAGATTCTGCTGCTAAAGTTAGCTCCCTGAGAACAGAGCTGGGTGGGCTGCCATCACAGATGTCTCTGGAACCAGCACCCGAGACAAATAGAATTCTTACCACTGGAAAGCAAGGCCCCACACAAGAGCCTTCTCACCCTGGTGGAGGGGTTGAAGGGAGGTGTGAAGGCAGATTTATGACCCCAAATGCTGACTCTTCTGTGATTCTGGAGGATAACAGATGATTTTTAAGCCACGAGGTGTCCTGGTATTTTGCATTTCTAAATTTGAGAATCCCTCATAAGGTGAATTCTTGTTACTTTAAGCAGAACCCATGCTATGTAAAATCCAAGGCCGGATTGGAAAGGTTTTGAAACGAGTATTTTGAGATTTATAGTCTGAAACGTTGGAAGCAGAGGAGCTAAGTATTCCAAATGCCTAAAACACTAAAAGAGGAGTTAGAAAATGACAATAATGAGAAATGATTTAAATTGTTTCATTAGTGCAGGAACCAAATGCCTCTCTCAAACAAGAAGGGGACCCTGTTTCATGGCATATGACAGACGGATGATATCACGTGTTGAGCTTCTAGTAGGTAACAGCAGAATTTTTCCTAGTTTCACAGAATTGAGTCCACAGGGATGCCTCACAAAAGAAGGATTCTCTGATAAATAAAGCTAGGGAATGATGCACACACAGTTCCCCTCTTGGAGAGTCAGGGGCACATCAGCATTTTAGTGGCTATGAGAAGCCCTTAAATGAAGGAATCTGTTTAATTTTGTTTAGCTCCTTAGTTCTCAAACATATAACCATTGACTTTTTTTCACCTCTAAATTCTATTAATTTTCAGCTATCTCTATCCCTTTAGAATGTATGTTTTACAAGGGAGGTCTTTGTTTAGTTCACGATTCTAGCCCCAGAATTGGGCTTGGAATTGTTCACAAAAGCACCATGAAGTAATGGAGCTTACGCTTTAGGACAGCCTTTCTGAGTCCCTGTATCTAATTCTATGTTCACAGTTTTGTGTTCTTTCCCTTAAAGAGGACCTCCAAGATCATTATAAACTTCAGGTCCCACAAAACCTGGATTTACCCTTGCCTGGAATACATGAGGTACTCAACAAATATTAGTTGAATAAATGAACAAACAAACAGATATTAGTGTTCCTTGGAATACACATTGGGAAATACCATTGTAGAGACAGGAGACGCCAGGCAGGAGGGCCCAATCATTAATGTTCACATTAGATTGAGGAGGTAGGTGAGGAGAATAAAATCTCTCCTCGGAAAGAAAATGACTGCAGAATAGTGGAGCTGGAAATAAAGTCCAACTGATTTACGATTGACAACTGGGGCTCACCAATGTCTTGTGCTCTCATAGGTTAGGATTTATCTGATGTAATGTTGGAGAATTTCACCATGAGGGCTCGGAGGGCAGACGAAAATCACAATACAAGCGTTAGTCATCTCACTCAGCCACAGACTTTCCTGAGGAGAATCCTGGTGTTCCCAGACAGAGACCCTCAGCAGCTCCCTGGGCTGGCCACTGCCCTGTCAGCCTGGAATGGGTTCCCTCTTAGATGCGGCAAATTGGATTCTGACAGTGCTGGATCATGAACAGAGTTCCACACAACTCAGGGGTTGTCCCATCTGACCCTTCCCACCAGTTTTTCCCCTTCCAGTTCTTAACTCGGGTTTGATTCTTAAGCAAGGAGGTAGAGTTTTAATAGTCCCATTAGACCTCAGATGCCCAGATGAACATTGTCTTTTAAAGACAGTACTTTGGGGAGCAGCACATGGGCTCCAATACAGCTGTTACTAATAAAAATGTTTGTGGCCCTCTTTTGGAATTGCCTTTTGTGTCAATTAAGAGGTGCACGAGACAAAACCATCTCCTTGGCCATATGTTGTTTTTGACCAAAAATGGTCTCACTCAGCTTCTCCTGAAAAATGTCCCAGCATATTCAGCTGGATTGATTTTAGAATCATGTTAGGATTTTTATTCAAATTCACACAAATCTGCTGTCAAAAGACAAAAATTTGCCAGTATTGAGACTGTTCCAAAATATATGCCATGTGATGTGAAAGCAACTCCCTAAGAGGAGACCAAAACCACAGTGAGCCTGGACAGCATCTCCACAGAGCTTGCAAGCTTCTGGGAGAGCTGCCTTTAAGGGGATAGCCTTTGCTGTCATTTGTCATTCAAGTTCTGATAAGAGTTTTCATTCGTCTGAATCCTGACTGTTCATCAAAATCACCCGGGGAGTTCTGTAAACCCTCCACACTCAGACCCTCTTCCCAGAGGTTCAGATTCAACGGGTATGGGGCGGAGCCCAGGTATCGATTTTCTAGTTGCGTGTGTGCACGTGTGTACGATTTGAACGTTCAGCCAGGATTAACCTCTATGTTAAAGAAACAATCTTATTAACTATGGTCACAGTTGTTCCTGTTTTAATTTTTCTGTTGAGATAAAAATCTGTTGCGACTCGTCCAAGAGGCACCACTGAGGATTAATCAAACACAGATGGGGGAAAAGTTTTGTGGGCACTGTCATTAGCAAACCTGGCACTGTGTGCCACGATCACTAGGGGGCAGACTAACACATTAATAAGTGCGCAAAGAAAGTAGTTTTCAAGAGGAAAAACAATCCCAGGAAATAAAAAGAGAAGTGGTAGGAGGTTTTGTTTGTGATCCTCATTTTACTAAGTCTCTCAAATACCACGACTTCTTCAAAGGTACCGCCATGGAACTGTCAGTGCAAACGCTAGAAGAGGGGAAAGGTGCTGATGTATTTTGAGCACTGTTGGGTGTCACGCATGGTGTTGAGTGCACTGCATCCACCATCTCATTTAATCCTTTATGACCCTATGGAACCATTATCACTGCCTTTTTATAGGTAAGGAAACCTTTTACACATGACCGAGGCCCAGAGAGGCAAAGTCACTTACTCAGTGTGACACAACGAGTAAGTATTAACAGTAGATCAGAGTTTAAAATTCATGTCTTTCTGATTCCTAAGTCCATGCTCTTTCTTTATGCACACAATCTTTCTAGAGAAGGATGATGTTTTAGTGTATGAATTTTCGTTTTTGTTTTTGTCATCACAGATCAGATGGATTAAGTTTGGTGCTATTTTTGTCATTTTGGTCAGAATGACTGTAAGTGATGTGGATCTAACCTGCAGATGTATCATCATCTGTTGATGAGGAGAGTCAGAGTCTTTGTCCAAACATCAGCTGTGAGGTTTAAGGGAAAGAGCTCTGGGCTATTACTGCATGAGAAAATGGTTCATTCACTGTCTATGTCCCCAGAGAGAATAAAACCTCTGTGAGGGCAGGGCTCTATCTCACTTATCTGGTGCAGAAATATCTGTCAAATACCCCAGCTGAAGAATGAATGCATGCATACATGAAAGTCTTGAGATCTAAATTACATTCTTGGATCTGAAACATTAGCCATAGAATCTTGTCTAAGTCCTGTCTCCTCTTTGGGCCACATCTTCCTTAACAGTAAGTTGGAAATGATGGTTCTAGATGATACAAAGATTCCTTCTGGATCCAACACTTCTAGGACTCAGCTTTTACCCACTCATTGGATAGATGAATGTGAGGGGAGACCCTGGGGTTCAGTTGGGGTGTCAGAGATCTACAGACAGAGGGAAATGGTAGGGGAGACCCTCAGAACCTGAAGTGGCTATAAAAGAGCCCAAGAAGGAGAAACATTACTGCTGATGGCGAGGAGGCCTGAATGTGGGAAGAGGAAATGACATGAAAGAAACTGGAGAAACATATAACTTTAAATGAATCTTTGTTGCTTCATCTTTTAAAGTAAAAAAGAGATGGTCGGACTCTAGAGGGTGAATTAGTTAAATGAATTAAATATAATTACAGAATTTCACCATGATCTGAGAAAGAGGTGATTTGTTTAATTCTTTGTTTTATGTATCATGGAAGGGGGGTGGTAAATTTCTCCCATCCTTGGCTTTCCTGACTGCAATCACAGGGCCAAACCATCCACAATGGGACTGTCAATGAAGGCCTAGTCGGAGGGAGGGACAGAGAGAGCTTTGCTTATTGTACTGGCTTAAAATAGCTATTCAGGTAAGTTTTGTATACAATCCTCAGTCTCCAGCCGTGTGCAACACATACTGTGCAATCATCACTCTCAAAGAGTATGTGTAAACACACACTGATCACTAATGATACTTTTGAAAGATTAATTTTAGTTCTTAGGGACTTTCTGATTTGTCTTCAGACACACCAAAAATAACTTCACTTACTGTCCAGTTTATGACCATGATCACAAAAGCACGTGGAGCATGGCTTCCCATCATTTAGGGAGGAACCTCCCAGGGAGATCCCCCCAAACCCAAGTAGAATATAATCAAGAAGACATATTGGTCATTATTCACCTGTGGATGAGGAGCTTAATAATTCAAGACCAGCTTCTGAACTCAGCCTTGTTTCTGCCACAACCACTACTGGGAAATCATGAGTAGGAAGAAAAATCAGTATCAGTCCTTTCCTTGCAGCTCTGTGTCAGGGCCAGAAGAGTCCAGAGAGTTAGGGTCCCTCCGAGGAGCTGTCGATGTGGCTGGGTCAGATATTCTATCCCTTCCTCCAGATCTCTGCCTTCATCTGTGTCCTGGGAGGCTGTCCTTCACAGACTGATGACCCCAGCTCCTTTGTGCTGTGGGTTGGCCAAGAGGAGGCACCAGCAGGAGGTCAGAGGGCAGGAGAGAGAGCTTTGGTTCTGGTAGGGGTTGTGCCTCTCTGTGAGGACAGTTCCTGCTGGGCAGCCCTCCCCTCGTGGGGTGACTCCAGCTCTCACTGGCTTCTAGTAATACGATTCCTCAAGCTGACGGTTGGAAACTGCTGCCCTCTCTTGCTGCTCCTGGGGCCTCTATACCCCTTAGGGTTCATTTAATCCCAACTATGTCTCTGTAAAGAGCCCCTTCATTAAACTCCTTAGTCAAATCCTTGAAGTGGGTTCCGATTCCTGCCAGGCCTTGCCTGATATCCCAGTCTTTGCCCCTCTACCACAGCTGTCTCCCCTCCAGGTCTGAACCCTCATCAGCTGAAGCTGCTCCCGGCTGCTGGTCCACTCTGGGGAGCACCTACACTCCTCTGGGACCTCTCTCCTCTGCCCTGCCACACACTTCAATCTGTCTCTTCTCCCAACTATCTCCGTTCCAGGCTATCACTCCGTTTACTGGCCTTCCATTCTGAAGTTTCTGTCCTGGTTCCTGACTTGGTTATAACTCCTTACAGTGGATCAAAGACGTCTATAAGGCTTCTGCTATGTGCCTGAGATTATACTAAATGCATTCATACATGTTATCTCAATTAATCCTCATAATTATCTGATGAGATTAGTATTATACTAAGAAATGAAAAAACAAGCTTCTGCCTTACCAGAAAAATTCCCTCCTTTTCTGCTAATAGCACCCACGTTTCCTCTGGGACACCACTCTTCTCCCACTCTCAGTCCTTGTAATTCAACTGAGGCCAACTCCACCCAGCTCCCTGGTCAGTTAGAAACACCATGACTGGCTCAGAGATATACAAATCACATACCCATGTTGGGCCAATGATAGTTAACTCTGGGTCTTTGATGGGACCATCAGAAAAGGAGCTTTCCTTCTTCTGGAGTTGCTAAGCAGAGAGACTTGCTTCTGCTGGTGGACTTGCTGCCACCTGATAAGAGAATCTACCTGGGAGTGATGCCAACCCCAGAAGGAAGCAGGGTTAAAGACTGAGATGCAGCCACGTGGTGGCATGAAGTCATTCCTTAAACTTCTGGGTTGAGGTAGAGGCAGCAAATTCCCTTTGCAATTTAAGCTAATTTGAATTGGGTTTCTGTCACGTGAAACCAGAAGAGTGTTGAATGATACAGAGATTAAGTAACTTGTTTAATGTCACATATCTGGTAACTGGTGGAACTGGGCTTGGTTTGCCAAGGAGTCCAAGTCTCTCAAGGCGCCTGAGGCTACTAATAGCTATAAGAGCTGCACACATGTTCAGCATTCCTCCCTTGGTGTTTTGCATTAGAGCTTGAAGTAGGATGCATCAAATGAATCATTTCTTGCCTGGGTGTGATCTTGCTTCCAAGTTGCAATGTAATCATTATCACGCCCATTTTTAGTGACTTTCTGGTAGAAATCTTCATGGTCTTCCTCAAAGGAACTTGAGCTCTATGGCTAGTTGTTTCTTAATATCCATCTTCCTTCTTCTTTAGTGACAGAATCTTGCACATTTAACTGTTTACATGGTTACCTTGCACATTTAACTGTTGCACATTTAATACAAGACCGTATTTCTTGATGGAGCCGTCTTTCTTGATGTTGACTAAATTCTAACCAATGGGATGCAATCATAAGAGGTATGTGAAACTCCCAGGCAGTATCCTTAAAGGGAAAGTATGTATGTCCTCCAGCTATTTCTCCTTTATGTTGGCTGGAACATAGACAATTGCTGGACTCAAGCAGCCATCTTAGACCATGCGGTAGAAGACATGTGTTAAGGATGACAGAGCAACAAAATAGGAGCTTGGGTCCCTGACGATCTTTAGGTTTCCATGTAAACCCCAAACTGCCTATATTGTATTGAGACAAATGCCTCCTTTCATTTATGCCACTGTTTTTGTATTGCTACTACTGTTGTCATCACTAGCAGCTGAACCTAATCCTAACTAATACAGGTCCTTTCTATAAATCATGTCAAGGGGAAGGGCAAGAACCTTCCACAGCTTTGGTGACAGATCAGCAGATGGGTCCTGAACAGTCTGAGGGAGGGCTTATGAATATCAGAGTGACTGACCCCAGAGGTGGGTTTATGTCATGCTAAAGATTTGTAGGGACCAATCCCACAGGACCTGGGGGGATTTTGTGTTTATAATTTGTATTCTTTTTCTTCAGTGTTACAAACTTCAGACTCCACAAAAACCTGGATCCAGTGATGGCACTGCTGTTTTTTGTCTTGACTTACAAGGGTGTAATTCAGGGAAACCTCAGGACATCTCAGGAAGGAGGGTCTGACCTTGTGCCTAAAAACATCCTGTTTCCTCTGTCTTACTCCTATCCGCCCTAAGGATCTCCCCCAAATCTTGTCTCCTTCAGGAAGCCTTCCCTGAATGTCAAGAACAAGCTTGTGTCTTTCTCCTCCACTAGTGGTCCTCAGGATTCACTTCATTTCCTGTTCTCAGCTGGATATTGTAGAAGGTGCACTGGCCTTGGAATCAGTAGGCCTGGCTTGACTTCTAACGAGACACAACACTTTGACTAAGTAACTTAGCCTCTCTGGGCTTCAGATGTTTTTTATCTACAATGAGAGAATGATAGCACTTGCTTTAACTAGTTAGCCGGAGGAGGAAATTAGATAAAATACATGTAACTATTTGCTTGATGATGAAGTGTGATAAAATCAAGCATATTATGATTACTAATAACACAGCCCTAATTCCAAGGCTGGTCCTTCTCTTAGCTTTAATGTCATCAGATGGGGCCCACAGATACTCAGTCACCTCCTCTGTATATTGTTCTCTAATTTTTTTGTGTCACATTTTATTTTTACAAGTAGACTGGCATGTCCCAGAAGGCCAGGACCATGTTTTATAACCTGAGCACCTAGAACAGGGCTGGGCATACAGAAAGCATTTTAGGTACAAAAAGAGGCATAGAGGGAGTCAGAGTTGCTATCCAACAAAAAATAACTTGTTGGTAAATGTACTATTGCCTTGGGTCTAGCTCTTTGCTATATTATTTTCAGGAGCTGATAGGACTTGGTGAGGCAAACTCACATCAAACAAGCTCACAGGAGACTGATGTATAGCAGCCAGGTGTCAGCTTATTAGTTTAAAGTGGGGAAGTGCTGCCTGCCTAGCCCCTTCCTGGTACCTGCATGCCAGGGAGGACAGATTTTTGTTGAGAAGGTTGCTTGGTTAACCTGGAATCACGCTGTGGAGAAGTAGCCTGTTTTGAGGAGTATTCAATCTTGCCCGTTGTGTGGCTTCATGAGTCATGTCTGACCAACAACAGAGTCCACTTCTCCTGGGAACAGAAAGTTCACTTCCCCTGGACATAGTGCCTCTCCTGCTTGAACCTCAGTGAGTAAACAGGGTCAACTTCCCACTCCACAGACTTCCCTTTTTAAACATAGACATGTTTTCTCTTAACAGTGAACAATATAATTGATTCTTCTGCTTATTAAGTTACAATCATATTAATTTTGCTTCCCCAGAATCTTAGCTCAAGCTGCTACAACAGAACTCCATAGACTGGATATTTATCCAAAGAACAAGAGAAGACTAATTTGAGTGTATGTATATGTATATATGTATGTGTGTGTGTGTATCTCCCTATATTCATTGCAGCATTACTTACAATAGGCAGGATATGTAAACAATTTAAATGTGTCTATTATTGGATAAATGGATGAAGATGTGGTATATATACTCAGTGGAATACTACTCAGCTATTAAAAAAGGATGAAATCCAAAATCCTGACATTTGTGATGACATGGATGGACCCTGAAGACATTACTAAGTGAAGTAAGTCAGACAGAGAAAGACAATAATGTGTGATTTCACTCATATGAATCTAAAAACAAACCAAAAAAACCCAACAGAAGCAAAGAAACAAAATAAAACCAACACAAACTCATAGATATAGAGATCAGATTAGTAGTTACCAGAGGGGAAGGGGGTTGGGGGAGGGTGAAACAGGTGAAGGGGGTCAACTGTACAGTGAGGAATGGAAACTAGACACATGGGTCACTCTGTAATGTGTATAGATGTCAAATTATAATGCTGTACACCTGGAACTTACATAATAACTTTAAAAAATGCCCTAGACTGAGTGGCTTAACTGAAACTGATTTCTCACAGTTCTAGAGACTAGGGAGTCCAAGATCAAGGGGCCAGTTGGGTTCCTGGTGAAAACTCTTTTCCAGGCTTGTAGACAGACTTCTTGCTGTAACCTCATAGTGGGGAGAAAGACTGAGAGAGGAGACAGCTCTGGGGTCTCTATCTCTTTTAATCCTATCATGGAGGCTCCACCCTCAGGACCCCATCTAGACTAAGTACATCTCAAGGGCCCTAATACCCTCCCACCTACCTCATAAGACCATCACATTGGGCAGCTGGGGCTTCAATATATGAATTTGGCATGGGACACAAGTCTGCAGTCCATAGCACTAAGATTATACTCTACTTCATCATCTCAGGTAGTGCTTGCATATCTATCTATCTATCTATCTATCTATCTATCTATCTATCTATCTATCTATCTATCATCTATCTATCAGCTGTGACTTGAAATTCCTAGTATTTTCGGTTTCCTCATTATGCTGAAAGCATGGCTTATGTGTGCTTTATTTGCTCTCCTTGTGGGTGTTTGTGGCTTTGGGGGGATGCGAGGGAAGATTCTGATTTAGGGGCCGCCATTATCAATTGGGCTTCAAGACTCCCAAACTTCTCAATCTCTTGGACTTCTCCCATAAATAACCATATCTGATATACGCAACTTAAAACAAAAAGTTTAACTAGTTTAACTCTTGCAGAGAAACCTGATTTTAAGTTTTTGAGGACATGTCATGGCTGTCCCACATTCAGGGATTCTGGGACTATCTGTATGTTGAATAATGTTTGTGGTGCTGATCCTTGGACCCTATCTTATGTCTTTCAGCCTTACCAGTAGGGACTGACTTGTTGATTTTTATTGCCACCTGTTTTCAGCACACCTGAAATGGATCATCTGAAAATTCACTGAGCCTTGAACCATAATCCAGTGCAGTTAAAAGGCACTTTCTCTCCTGCTGAGAAATTAACACCTTCTCCTTTGTCCCAGCTTTCTGGGATCATTTCCAATATGTCCTGGCTGGGAGTTAATTAAATCTGTGTTGACACATACTCAATTTCAAGTGGCTTTGCACATACAGGAAACCTGTTGAGATTTTCCCCTTTGGGGTCCGAAACCACTGATCCATCCTTTTATCCCAGTTTTCAGGGTAAGTTTTCCACTCACTAGGAAAGGACAGAATTTAAAGTGAGAAATTTATGGGATTCACCACCCTAGGAAAATCATGGTCTCCCACTTTCCTGTAAAGCTTTCTAAATTTCAAGACTTGCCTTCTGCAAGAAACTTCGTATTTTCTATTAAAACAACTGGATTTATGATTACACGAAGCTCTCAGAGGCAGGGCAGAAGCAAATAAGTAAGGCTAGAATCCTCAACTCCACAGCACCACAGCAGCTGTTTCAAGAACACAGTACTCAAACCAGAGTCAGAAGATCTAAATGTAGGTCAAGTAATTTAAAATTCTGATTGGATATTGCATATGCACAGCCAGGAGCTGGGTTTTTTGTTTGTTTTTTTTTCCCCCATCAAGAGTTAGAAATTTGGGTGGGTTACAAAAAAAGTTATTAGCAGCAACATCTAGAATCTTTGGTTCACCCCAAGAGGCCCATGTCAGCCTCATCTGATGCCATGGGCTTATTTTAGTGTCTAGAGTGCCACTGGTGCACAGCATGAGCACTCCTCCATACTGAGCTGTGGCCTAGGTGCTAAAATTCTCGCATATGTTGGTCCTCACCTAGCTGGGTCTGCCGACACTGCTGTGTTACTGTGGTGCTGAGGTTCAAGGTTGCAAACCGGCAGCTGTGGGATATAATTGAAATGCAGGTGTGTCTTGTTTAGCCTGCCCAATATTCTATCCCTCTTTTTAAAAATGAGCCAACTTAAAAAAATTAGAACAGGATTTTGTGTTTTTCTTGAAACTCAGGTGCTCTAGCAACACCAACATCCCTACTTGGTAACAACGGGGTGTCGATGAATGGTGCTGCCCCCTTAGGATGGGGTATGTATGTCCAGTTTACCAGTTCCCATACAGCTTACTTCATTCGTTTACATTTCTGGTTAGATGTAAGATGTGCCACTCCCCATCCAGCAATGTCCTACACCAAAGGCTTAGTAAATGGCCTTGAAATGTGTCTGAAATGTGTGCCTGTGTGTGCGCATGTGTATGCATGTTGCATGTGTGTGTGTGTGCCCATGCACAACTGAGTGTGGGAAGGAGCAGGAGTGGGGAGTGGATGAAGGGTGGGCATTAACAGAGACAAGAGGAAAAGTGTCTTGGGGGAGGGTATATAATGCATGCCAAGAAATACAGGGCTTTGTCATCAGATGACAATGGTTCATTTAGAAATATTTCCCCCACTTCCCAAGGACAAGGAGCAGGGTTGGTTAGTGGATTGCATTCTTGCCCCCAAGGCCCAGGAATCTGCAGCGACAGCTCTGAGTAATGAAGGCTGGGGTGAGCGGCCTCATTTAGTGAAACACTGGATACCCACCAACCCTTCTCTGACATCCATTTTCTTTAAGTCTGTCCCTGTTTCTAACTCAGAATACTCGGCACGTCACATGGCATGGATGGGAACGTGCAAGGCGATGTAACAGAGAGAGTGGTAAAGAATATTGGACCTGAAGTCAAACAGGCATGGGTTCAAGTCTGCGTCACACTCCCCTCCCCAAGCTTAGCTGTGTGACCATAGGCAATCTGTTTAATCTCTCCTAGCTTTGGCTTCTTTGCTGAAAGTGAGGATAATCATGGTCTACACCTTAGAGTTTAGAGGAGTAAACAGTGCCTGGCATTTCTAAGTGCTCTGTACATGTTCCCTATTATTATTCCAAAGTTCAAAGCTAAGCAAATTTCCCAATTTGTAACTTTCCTGAAGATGGTTTTTAACACTGTGTTCTGCACAATCAGAAGACTATTGGCTTAGATGTTTCAGATGAAGTGCAGTACTCAGTTCCCCAATACTACAATTATTTTCCATATTTTGGGGTGTGGCTATGCAGTGGTGACCCACGGGGAGGCTACAGAACAGACTTCTATTTGTGTGCTGTGGCCCTCTTTATTTTGGAGTGAGGAGCTGGCTCTGGTCCCTGCTGTGTCACACCAACTCTCAGATCACTTACCCTTGTTAAAAAATGCCATCTGCCTCAGTCCTCTCTGCAGAAAGCCTCCCTGACTCCCATCAGGGTGTCCAGGGAGCTTCCTGACCACGCTGCTCAAACTTAACCATGCTGGCTGCCCACATCACAGCGGGAGGGGTTGGCTCAAAACCTCACACCAATTTTCCTCTCCTCCTCCCTCAGAAACCTGGAACTTCTCCCACGTGTAGATAGAGACCCGCTTTGGACCTGATCTAGAGAAAATTCCTTATTGCCCAACATATGAAATTGAAGACTCCTTGCTTCTCCCATCTCCTCCCCTCTCCCTCCCCTTTCCAATCGTAGAAAGGCAAGATGAAATGCAGCATTAGCCCTTGTTCCTGCAGCCCAGCTCCTTGGATGAGCATGTCAGGCTGGATACTGTAGCTAAACATAAATGAACGGTTATTAATGATGGTCATAATGTTTTCTAGCAGTTAGCTGGCTGTGATTCTAGGATTTTTTTTTTCCACTGTGTTTTGAAGGGTTAGGTTATTTAAACTTACCATCAAATAGAATCAAATCAAAGTGAGCTAATTTTTCTTAAACACTAATCATTTTAAGGCTATTGAACTAAATATAGAGGCAGTTCATTAAATCATTAAAACAGCCTGCAATAATGCTCACAAAGTCATTATGGAGCTATTCCCTAGCCAGAGAGGTAGTGTTGCCTTAAGCACAGTTTAATCAAATTAGATGGTGGGCTATGTCATGGGGTTTCTCCTATTGATATTCATTAAAAATACATGATTTATCACTAATCTCTGTGAGGTAGATCCCACTCTTCCAAATGAATTTTGTAAATGTCAAGGGGAAGAAAACAGAATGGCGTATTGTTATAATAATTTAAGAGTCGTGTGATCACATTTACATTTTATATACTATGCAATTTAGGAACAGATAATAGCTTTAACAAGGCTAAACTTTTTTCCTTAGTTAAAGTTAGAACAGAAAGGCTGAACCCTGAGGATTAGCCATTATATTTTATTGTAGAATGGGCCCCAACATTTGAATTATCTTTTCGAAGAATGGTAGCTTGGCCCATTGTTCAGCTACTGCTTCTCTCGGATTCTTTGGTGGAGGGATTTCTACGTAAATTCACACTGTCCTGATCAGTCAGAATAAGATTCCTGTTTTCAGATCCTGTCCTGATTTGGCAGTTGGGAGAGGCGGCTGGTTTTCTGGCTCCCACTTCATCCTCCACCGCTCTTTGGCCTCAAGATCTCGCCCTCTCAAACCCTAGTGAAATTTGCTGGCTCTTTCTTCTCAGTGGACTGTAAAGGGCTGATAACAGTTTAAAAGGGTTACCCCACCCAGAGGTATTTGCATGTTAACTGGGATCAAAGCTGAAACTAAAGGGATTAAGTTCTAATAGTAGAATTATAAGCATCAACCCATGGGTGGAAGAGGATTTTTCTACTGCCAGAGGGAAGCCTCTAGCCTTGATGGGTGAAGAGGATGGTCCACGGTGGGCACAGACGGGCCAAAGGTGGGTGGAGTGAAATCTGGTAGCAAGTAGACCGATACTGCTTTTCCCTTTTCCATGTTGTGCTTTTTCCTTTTTTAAAACTGTGAATTGAGCTTTCTCGGTTTCAAGAACTTCCTTCCTAAACAGGTATCTTTCTAGGGGGTATACTTTGAAATACTGATATTCTGACTAGTCCTTTAAAGATTTTTTTCCCCCCAAAACTGGGGACTAACACTTGAAACTCAAATTTACCAGTTTGGTTTAAAACTCTCAATCTTGTCTTTAAAATACCCCTGAAGGAAGAAAGACACTTAAAGGAGCAGTACCCCTCTTTTTGATACGAAAATGTGCCTGTTCATAGCAAGACACATGAGATGTCTCCCTACACTTAAAACGCTTATCAAAAGCTTTTCAGAATATGACTTGCAGCCAGAATGGTCAGAATCACAGACAGAGGCACTCGATTTGTGTAAGATAGGAGGCTTTTAGCATCTTGGCCATTTAACCTAATATAAAAGAGAAACACAGCTTAAATGAAATCCTACTTATTTTACTCTGCTATATTGCAGAATAATGGAATGCCTACCCTTTTCTACACAGGAGATCTCTAACTTGACTCTTGGCTCAGTGGGAAGCTCTCAGAACCATTTCCAATGCCAAACTCAAGATACAATAGGGTCTGGCCATTAGCCATGGAATCTCCTGCCTGTGAAATAATGGAGATGTGAACAGGATGGTACTGAATTATTAGCAGGAACTGACTTAACTTCTCGAAATAATAAACGAGGGTCCTAGCAAAGCCTCTTGTTAAGTAGCTAAGTGTCTAATTCACCTGGGATATTGTTTCGAAATTCATTTCATCTTTGGTAATTTGATGAAAGGAAGCACTGTACTGGTGGTTTCTCTCGTGCAAGGCTGCACGCACCTAAGGGCAGGGCAAATTTATTTTGATGATTTATGCCTGCAAGTTTTGTGGCTTAATGGGAAAATGCTAGATATATTTGAGATGATACTGCTTTCTCCTCCTTCTTCATTCATCAGGTAAACACCTTGATTACCTGCCTTCCAACTTTGTGCTCAATAGAACTTATGTTATCTGCTGACACTCTGGAAACATTATTCTTGCATATTTGTGGTTGGAGAAGCCCAGCAGTCACACGGTGACTGATTTCAGGTGGGCAGTGCTCGGTGTGCATTGTTTAACTCACAGCTCTTTTCAAAGATGGATAATGGGAGGCTGGGAGAGTAAACAGAATGAAATGGAATATTTTCCCTTATGCTCCCATGGTACCCCTAAAATCTCACCAAGAACTGCAGGAACAGCTTTGCTGCCATTCACTTGAAGGATAGGGAACTTATTTTCATAGGTTTATTAAATCTGTTAAAAATGAGAGGACTGAAATTAGAGATCATGGAATGAAGAGAGTTGAACAGGATGAGTGTAAACGGCTCATCCTGGTTTTCCCGGGTCTGTCCCCGTTTCAGCACTGAAAGTCCTGCCTCCTTGGAAACTCCTCAGTCCTGGGCACCCACATGGATGGTGACCCTAGCATGCTCTTGCCTTTGTTCTCCTTAACCCTTTAAAAGACCTGGGTGAGCTAAGAGCCACTTGCATTTTAAATAAAGAAATATATATGTATAAACTCTTTACACCGAAAACATCTCCTTTTAAAGCATTCCACTCTTAGGGGAAAGGGGTGGGGGTGTAAATTAGGAGTCTGGAATTAACATATAGACACTACTATATGTAAAACAGATCAACAACAAGGACCTACTTTGTAGCACAGGGAACTACATTCACTATCTTGTAATAACCTATAATGGAAAAGAATCTGAAAAACAACATAAATGTACATGTATAACTGAATCACTTCGCTGTACACCTGAAACTAACCCAACATTGTAAACCAACTATACCTCAATAAAAATAAGTAAATTTTTTAAAAAGAGAGAGAACGTAGAGAAGTTACCACAGTAGCTTATGGGTGAAAGGAAGGGAGAAGATGCAGATTCTAGGGAATACAAGGTTGTAGTGATGATTCTGTGAGTGGAGGACTGATAAGCATTTTCAATTTGATTCATGTAAAATTCTGGAGAATGCTAGTACTTTTTAATGTCTTAAATCAGTCAAGTGGTTGCCTGCCAATAGTGTTGAAGAGGGGGATGTATTACAAAAAGATCTGGGAAAACTTTGGGGATGATCAAATGTCATTATTTTAATTGTGCCACGATTTCACTGGTGTATATATATGCCAAAGCATCGAATTCTGCACTTCAAATATGTGTAGTTTGTGGTACATCAGCTATACTGCAGTAAAGTTGTTAAAAAAAAAAAAAGCATTCCACTCTTACTCTTAATAAGTTGAAACATTTAAATAGACATTTCACCTATTAATAAAAATGATTTTTTTACATCTTAATAAGTACTGTTGGGTGACAGAATTGAGTTGTCAGGACCTCTGTTCTCCTGGCTATTAATTCTTTTTCTGTCATAGTTTAAGAGATAGGATGAGACAGCCAGAAAAATAAAAAAACAATTAATTAAATAAATTTCAATTATTGTCTCATATAATCCTCAAAATTGGGGCAATAACCCCATTTTAGAGAAAATAAAACTGAGGCTGAAAACAGTTGTCAGTTTTCCTAACTCCACTTTTGTCCTGTCCTCAGGGTGTTGGAGAGCCACGCTGCCCACCTTTCCTAGCTTTGAAGCCTTCATTTAGCAAGTATCCACAGAGCACACCCTCCACACCTAGAACATGGTGAGGAGGACACAGCTTTCAAATCTGCCCTGTTGACCTTCTGCGCCAAGCCTTCTTCCAGGTCCAACTCAGAAACTATAACATTGCCTTAAATCCCACAAACAAACCAACAACCAGAGAACAATTAAGTTCTGCAGATTTTAACTGATGCCATGGTTCTTTGAGAACCCAGAGACAGTGGAGCGAGTCTCCTTGGCAAAGTGCTTGGGATGTGCACAGGTGTGCGGAAGTGTGTGCACGTGTGTCTTCTAATAACGACCCTCGTTTTCACTGCTCTGTCTCAGTGCACTGGAGGAGTGGTTATGGTCAATCGTGTTATTGTTAAAAGGAAGTCTATCTCTTTATTGACACCATATAGACTCTTTCAACATATAATGGTGTCATTAACCTTCATGTGGTCACTAGCCAGCCCCTCCCCACAATGTCTCTAAGAGTTTGAGCTCCCTGAGATGTAATTAACCTTAGACCCGTATCTGCCTCTTTTGTCATACACTTGAAGTCTCACCCAAGGTCCCGACCCCACACTCACCGTGGGTCTTGGAGATGCAGTTTCCTGTTGGATGTGGTGTGTGCCAAGGTCCTGCAGGGAGAAGAGACACACACGTTATTAGCAAGAGTATCTAGCATGGGGCTACATACAGGTGGCAGCTTAATAAGTACTCTTGGGTGACAGAATTGAGTTGTCAGGCCCTCTGTTCTCCTGGCTATTAATTCTTTTTCTGTCATGGTTTAAGAGATAGGATGAGACAGCCAGAAAAATAAAAAACCAAAAGCTCTTAAAGCCTGGCCTTCAGTTGAACGGAATAGAAAAGAGTGTTTCAGAAAGATGAGGGAGGTTAGATTCATTTGCATGGAACAGATGACCAGTGGATCCCAAACTCTCTGGGCATGGTCTCCAAAGGCTAGTTTTTAAACTGAAAGACAGTGAGGGTTTTCTTTTCCAAAATTTGCCTTTTTTTTCCCCCTTACATGTAATAACTAGCTTTCATGGTCAATAGCACATATCCCTCTAGGATAACAAGGACCTGTCTTTTCAGTGCTTATTCCCAGTGCTGAGTACATAGTAGATGCTCGATACATATCTGCTGAATAAATGAATATCATAAGCCCTGGAAAAAAGGGATTAAAAGTAATATTTATTGCTTAGTACAGACTGCTATATACCATCATAGGTGACAGAAGCTGCACCTGTATGAAGCATGTTTAATGAAACCTTGGATGGTCATATTAACCACTGTCCACACTTCTTAATCTGCTCTAACTAAGCCTTGAAACTTCTTCCTCTACTGAACAACTGAAAAATCTGTGGAGTGGCATATGGGTCATGCTTAGCATTTGACCTACAATACAAATACTTAATGATGGAGAAACTACATGGTTCATGTTCCTAGAATGTTGAGGAATAGGGGAAGACAGGTTGGTGAGTAATCCTAGGATCAGGCTTCATGAGGCAGGAAAGAAATATTCAATCAGGTGAGTGCCAGCTTCCTGGGATGAGGCACAAATCCAAGATTCCCATGTATGTCTATCAAAAACAAGGACTGTTTTCTTAATTTGGGCTATCTGTATAACACCTTGCACTGCTTTGACCTCTAGATCAGACTCAGTGTATCACAGAGGGAGCCCTGGCCAGAGGCATCTGCAGTTGTTCCATTGGGGAGGGAATGGGAGAGTCCCCAGGGACAATGGCTTTCCAACATCAAGTATTAAGTGATGTCTTATTTCTATTATATTGGCCTGAGTCCTTTCAGAACACAACCTCTCATGGTTCCTGTTTTCCTTAGATGGAGGCATAAAACACAGTGAAGAGGAGGTATGATGCTGAACATTCAAGGGAAATAGTCATTGTAAAAAGAAGATGGAAGGAGAAATTAAAATTAGCTTAAATAAGAGAGGGAAGGAAAATCCAATCCAGAGGGTTCAACTTCTGTAAAATCAAAGACACAGAAAATACAGCTAATGCAACAGAGACAAGACCAACATGGAGCTGTCTTCAACTACAAGGTGTGCAAATGACGTTCTGAATTGCATCCTTTTTCATCACCAAAATCTCCTTGCTGGTTACAAAGGCTACCATCAGGTCTGAGACCAGGCAAGATCTGCCTGCAAAGAGAGTGTTGCTTTTGTCTTCCAACTAATGAGAAAGCAATGTCAGGCATGTGAAGATAAACTTCTTTACTCAAAGTCTCAGAAGTAGAAGAGAATTATGGCGCCCCTAAGAGGGCATCAGATTGTGGCCGCTTCCAGTCACCCTTCTCAAAAGAGAAGCCAAGGTACAATGGTGGAACTGAACTCAAACTCTCTAGAAAGTCTCAAAAGTTTCTCCCTTATCCTTCCAAAATAAATGCAAGAGAACAGAGAGCTGACATGCTCCCTGGTCAGACCTCTCTCAAGGATGGACATTGATTGTTTCTTGGTCATCACAAGGGATAAGGTAAGCCAGTGAGTTTTCATGTCAGTTTGGAGAAAAAGTTCTCTACCAGATGTGCTTCTTGCCCTTCATAAAATGAAGAAATTTTTAACCTTCATTTGAAAATCTAAGCTATATATTTGACTCAGCTAAAGCTCATGCCCTGATGAGAACAAATATCTTTATATCCTTAATACAAAAGGTTGGAAACAATTTATCAGTGTGATGGAAACCTTTTACGGCATGTGGAAAAGATTCGTCTTAAGAAGCAAACAGATACAGTTTTTGCAATCATTAAATATCTTCTTACTTCATAAATCTTTTTTCCTCCTGACCCCCAAGCTGAATAAGAATAAATGCAGTAAGTTTCCTGATTCTTGGAACTTTGACATTAAAAACAAATGTGTACACCTTAGCCTTTCCATATTAACTTTCCTTTCTTATTTTCTAAGGCAGTGGGAGCATCATGCATCATCCACTGACATAGACTCTTATTTGCTTTACATAATTGGTCATTGAGAATAATTAAAATATACTAATTTAGAAAAGTCAATACATAAGAACTATTTTTTTTATTAGTGTGTCTAAAATATAAACTTTATCTTTCTACATAGGAAAAAAAAAACAGGTGTCAGAACAGTTAGAATAGTATGATCCCACTTTTGTAAACTGAAACAATTACATGTGCGTTTAGAGTGAGAGGAATGGTCTACACCAAAACAAGGTGTTGATAGTGGTTGTCTGGGTACAAGGGCTATATGAGTGCTTTCTGATTTCTCCTTTTTCCCTCTCTTTCTCTAATGAACATGAATCATTCTTGTAATAAAAAAAAAGAAATTGAAAAAATAAATAATACTAAAATAAAATAATATGCATAATTATCCTTCTCATACTCATAATTATATATCACAATACTCATAATAAATATATCATGGATTTGATGTATACGTATTTTCTTAGCTTACTTGAAGTTGAGTATACCAGCCATTCCTTCTGCCTCATTTTCCAGTCACAGCTGACTCCAAGGCCCAAATGCTCCTTGGGAAGACGAGGGGGAAAGTTCCCAGAGATGGGAAGCAGAAGCTGGCCTATGACATAGGACAGCAGAGTTTACTTGGTGCCTTCCTTTTGGTCGTACTGATACAAAAAGATCAAAGAACTAAATCCTGTCTCCTTTTCAAAGATTAACTTACACCAGTCCCATTTTTCTTTCCTTCTTCTCTTTCTTGCTCTTTCCCTCCCTTCCTTTATTTTCCACCCACTAAATCTGAAGCTTCTTTAGAGAGGGGCCTTCTCTTAGCTTGCTATCATGGTGTTGGTACAAGGTAGACGCTCAGTAAGTGTTAAATAAAGGCCCAGAAATGCAATTTACTCAAGGTCACACAGCAGGTTAACAGCAAGATCAGGACTAGAATTCAGGCTAAATCAGAAAACCTAACAGCTATGGAAAGCATACTGTGTCAAATCAAAAGCAATGTTGGTGTGTCAGGCGGGAGGGCTATGCTAGTAAACTGACAAGGACATGGGTGATATATAACATATGTAACCAGGCTATGGACAGAGATAAAGGGAGTGAAGGCAAGAATCAAGTCGATAAACTTTCACACATGTTTGCTCAGGCTCTGTTTATTATCATACTTGCTCCTTCGTGGAATAACTACTTTTGACCATTGTTTTCTATCTCTCACAGGAAAGAACATATATCGCTTTGTAAAAAGTGCAGGCACAACCAGCATTATATTTTTGCAGAGACCATTCCTGATAAATTTACCCAGCAAAGGAAAAAAATAAATCTGTCTACACTGAAATCACAATGAACCTGTTTCCATTAAAAGTCCCCGAGAGACAAAGCACCAAGTGTGAAAGTGACGAGGGTACAGATGAGAGATTTCCCCTCACTGAACTGCCTACCCCATGAGGTAGTCAGTGCAGTCTCCAGACCCAGGAGGTGAGAAAGAAAATCATTTTGTTGGATAAAAGTATTCTGAGTAACTGCCTTCTTTGGAAATGGGAGAATTTCATTTTTCCATTTGACAAACAGAGAAGACCTGTTTTCAGTGAAGACTCTGGAGTTAATCGTCCCAGGATAATGGCTACCTTTGACCAAAGACACAGCCCCAGGAGTTGTGGCTTCATTCCCTTCAAGTGTTGATCAAGTCTCAATCTTCGGGATGGCTGACATATTCTATTTCTGTAACTCCCTTTGAGGAAAACATCCTATAATTTTTACCCACTTCTGGTAGTTGCTGTTGATGGTGATTTGTACCTCTACTAGAACCATGCTGGGCAGAAGTGACCCTTAGCAAGCATTCCTTCATGACAGGAGGAATAGGAAAATAGAGGGGTGGAAAAAGGAGAAAGAAAGCAGGCAAAGGGGGAGGTAAGAGACAGCACTGGGATAATGGAGCCACCAGGAATCAGGATCCCTCTGCAATCTGACCCTCATATACCTTTGCACCTGCATCCAACTTGTTTTATTAAAGACATGTTGTTTTGAAAACGTCTGAGTACCTGGGTTAGAGGTATGAAAGCACCCCAGGCATGCCAGCAATCTAACTTCCCTTCAAAACAATATTTTAAAAAATTGCTTACCTTAAATTTAATAGGATAAGAAATACACTAATTTTCTGCAATATTTTAAAAAATTGCTTACCTTAAATTTAATAGGATAAGAAATACACTAATTTTCTGGAAATAAAAATTGTAGCCACAGGTCAATGTCTTTACTAATTCACTTCCAACTGGCTAAAATAGGATAATTTGCTGGAAAGAAATCCAGCATAATGTGTCCTACCTTTCTGCCCCTTTCCTTTTCCCTTTGTAGTGATTTTTCTGAACCTGACCACTTTCTGGAGGAGTGTCAGAGTGTTTAAAATTTAGATAAAATACATCACTTGTTCCTGTGAATACACCATTTGTTCCTGTGCTACTATGTGCTTTTGCGTAGTCTCAGAATTTCACTGCCTTTGGGTGGGGGTCTCTGTGCGCAGCTTGTAGAGTCACACAAAAATACTCAATATGAAGAGGGCAGCACTGGTAGCCTTCCTTGGTAAGGAATGTCACTGTTTATTAATTTTTCCACAAACTTTTTACTTAAAAAAGATTACAGATTCACAAGAATTTACAAAAACAGATAAGGAGTCTTTTGTACACTTCCCTCAGCTTCTCCCAAAGGAGACATTTTACTTCCCAAAGGTAGCTGTGGTATAACCATGAAACTGACACTGATACATATTTATTAACTGGACAACAGACCTTATTCAGTCTTCACCATTGTTTAAACCTGCACTCATTTGAGTTCTATGCAACTTTTGTTATTGTAGTATAGTTGATTTACAACACTGTGTTAGTTTCAAGTGCACAGCATAGTGATTCAGCAGTTTTTGCAGATTATATTCCATTATCGGTTATTACAAGATGATGGGTATAATTCTGTGCTATACTGTATAGACTTGTTGCTTACCTATTTTATATACAGTAGTTTGTGTCTGTTAATCCCACACCCCTGATTTGCCCCTCCCCACTGCTTCTCCACTTTGATAACCACACGTTTGATCTGTGCATCTTTGTTGTATTACACTTATTTGTATTATTTTTTAGATATTACATATAAGTGATATCATATAGTATTTGTCTTTCTCTGTCTGACTCATTTCACTAAGCATAATATTCTCTAGGTCCATCGATGTTGCTATAAATGGCAGTATTTCATTCTTTTTTATGGCTGAGTAATATTTCATTGCACATACATACCTTATCTTCTTAACCCAATCATCTGTTGATGGACACTTTGGTTGCTTCCATGTCTTGGTTATTATAAATAGTGCTGCTATGAACATCGGGGTGCATGTATCTTTTCAAATTAGTGTTTTGCCAGGAGTGGAATTGCTGTACAGTAGTTCCATTTTTAGTTTTTTTAAGGAACCTCCATAGTGTTTTCCATAGTGGCTGCACCAATTTACATTTCCACCAAAACAGTGTACAAGTGTTCCCTTTTCTCCACATCCTCTCCAACATTTGTTATTTATAGATGTTTTGATGATAGCTATTCCGACAGGTGTGAGGTGATACCTCCTTGTGGTTTTGATTTGCATTTCTCTAATAATTAGAAATGTTGAGCATCTTTTCATGTGCCTCTTGCCATCTGTATATCTTCTTTGGAAAACTTTCTATTCAGGTCTTCTGTCCATTTTTTGACTGGGTTTTTTTTTTTTTATTGAGTTGTATGACCTGTTTATATAGTTTGGATATTAGCCTCTTGTGGGTCATACCATTTGCAAATATTTTCTCGCATTCAGTAGGTTGTCTTTTTGTTTTGTCAACAGTTTCCTTCACTGTGCAAAAGCTTTTAAGTTTAATTAGGTCTTATTTGTTTATTTTTGCTTTTATTTCTTTTGTCTTAGGAGACTGATCCAAGAAAATATTGCTATGATTTATGTCAAAGCGTGTTTCGCCTACATTCTCTTCTAGGAGTTTTATGGTTTGAAGTCTTATGTTTAGGTCTTTAAACCATTTTGAGTTTATTTTTGTATACAGTGTGAGGGAATGTTCTAATCTCAAATGTTTTACATGTGGCTGTCCAGTCTCCCCAGCACTACTTGTTGAAGAGACTGTCTTTTCTCCATTGTGTATTCGTGTCGCCTTTGTCATAGATTAATTGACCACAGGTGTGTGGGTTGATTCTATGCAATTTTATCTCACGTATAGATTTGTGTAATCATCACCACAGTCAAGATACATATCTGCTAGAGCCCCACAAAACAACTCCCACACTCCACCAGGAATGACTTCTTTCTGTCAGTTTCTGGGGGAGTAGGACTGCATTAGTTGGCTAGGACTTCCTTAACACAGTACCACAAACTGTATGGCTCAGACAACAGGAATTTATTGTCTCCCGGTTCTGGAGACTGGATCAAGGCATGAGCAGTTCTGTCTGTCTGAGGGCTGTGAGGGAGCATCTGTTTCATGGCTCTCTCTTAGCTTTGGGTAGTTTGCTGGCAACTCTGGTGTTCCCTGGCTTGCAGACATGTCACTCCAAGCTCTGCTTTCATTTTCACATGGTGTTCTCTCTTTGAGTGTATCTGTGTCCAAATTTCCCCTTTGTATAAGAACACCAGTCACATTGTATTAGGCCTCATCCTAATGACCTCATTTTAATTTGATTCCCTCTTTAAAGAGACCCCACCTCAAAATAAATTAGGACTTCATATAAATTTGGGAGTGGACATAATTCAACCTATAGTAAGAACTAATTTTTATTTCCTCAAGCTATGTTGACTCCTGGATGAAATCTGAGTTAAATTGACACCATATTTCCAGATTATTCTATGATGCTGAAATGCCCTATACAGATCAGTATCCTAGATTGATGCCTGGAAGGCCTGGTCTAAGTATCTCAATGAAGGAATTCTCTGGGCTCTAAGAAAATTCCAACACCTGAATAAATGAAAAGAATATAAAGAGAATGACATGTTTATTTTGGAGCTCAGTGGTAAACAGAATAGTGGACACTGGGTCTCACCAAGCATGAAGTAACCAGAGCTCATTTCTATATTATATGCTTCCTAGACATCGTAAATAAAAGAGGCACTTACAACAATTTAAAAAAAAAACCCAAACAACCTAATTTAAAAATGGGCAAAGGACTTAAATAGATAATTCTCTAAAGAAGATACATGAATGACCAATAAACAAGTGAAAAGACGTCCAACATCACTAATACGCACATCAAAACCACAATGATATACTATTTCACACCTTCTAGGATGGCTGTAATAAAAAAAAATTAAACAAGGGTTAGTGAGGATGTGGATACATTGGAACACTTTTGCTTTGCTGGTGAGAATGTAAAATGGTGCAGCCTTTGTGGAAAACAGGTTGGCAGATCCTCAAAAAGCTAAACATAGAACTACCATACGACCCAGCAATTCCACTTCTAGGTATGTAACCAAAATAATTGAAAGCTGGGACTTGAAGTGATACTTGCACACCAATAGTAAGAGCACCATCATTCACAAAAGCCAAAAGGTGGAAAATATTAACAGATGAATGAATATAGAAAATGTGGCACATACACACAATGGAATACTCCTCTGCCATAAAAAAAAATGAAATGTTGACATATGCTACAACATAGATGGTCCTGGAAAACATCATGCTTAGTGAAACAAGCCAGACACAGAAGGGCAAATATTGTATGATTCCACTTATATGAGGTACCTAGACCAGGTAAGCTCATAGAAACAGAAAGTAGAATCGAAGTCACAGGAGCTGGAGGGAGGGGGAAGGGGAAGTTATTGTTCAGTGGGTACAGGGATTGTACCCACTGGGGATGGGTCTGATGAAAATGATTTAGGTTGAGATAGTGGTGATGGATACATGGCATAGTGAAT
This sequence comes from Camelus ferus, assembly GCF_009834535.1. Lineage (NCBI taxonomy): Eukaryota > Metazoa > Chordata > Mammalia > Artiodactyla > Camelidae > Camelus > Camelus ferus. Next base: position 43,931,863 of record NC_045710.1, on the reverse strand, counting down.
ATATTTAATGGCATTGAATGGTACACTAACAAATGGTTAAAACGATAAATTTTACGTTCTGTGTATTTTGGTACAAAAACTGTAGCATATCCATTAAAAAAGGCACTGTTTGGGGAGAACAGAGCTCATAAGCTCATCAGTTATTGCCACATTGGTTAAAGAGTAGTCTCCTTGAAGTCCTATTAGACATGGCTTCCCTTCCTAAGTTCAATATCACTAATGTACTGTAACTCAATATAACAAATCCTTACTGAGCATCTACTCTGTACATGGCACTGTCTCTGCTCCTAATTAATTCAGTAGAGAACTTGGGGGAGGTGAAAGAAGAAGAACATTAGCAAAGAACCCTAGAAAGGGGAGGCTCTATCCAGTTCTGGAATAGAACCAGTTCAGGGAATCATAAGTTTTGACAAGAGATTGGTCTTGATTGGTAGCTAAGGTTTCACGAGGCAGAGGTGAGTGAGTGGGGAGAGGATTCTAGTCTTGAGAGACCGAATAACATGCGCAGAGATCCCAAAGCAGGAAAATGCAAGCTCATCCGGGCAGCAGGAAATAGTCAGTGTGACCCAGGTTAGGGTGTGCCAAGGTGGAAAGAGGTGATGAGGCTGTAAAGGCAGCCTGTTGTAGGAAGCTTGGAAGACTGGGCTGGGGATCTTGTCCACCGTTTGGAAGCCAACTGTGAAGAAAGATGATTGGGGCTGCACTTCTGCAGGAGTCGTGTGTGGAGTTCATTGGGTTCCGTGTGCTTGTCCAGGCAAGGGACTCAAATAGGGTGATGGCACCAGACACAGTCCAGCCCAGAGCGAGACGAGGGACGTTCCTCAGAGGAAAACCTCTTTGGGTGCAGGGTAGAGGAAAGGAAATGGGAAAGTGTGGCGAGGGTGGCATTTGAGGAGAGAGGGCAGAGAGTTTGATTTCCTACAGCTGGGATGCCAGGGGCCTCACATAGGGGAACAAGACCTTCACCACTGGGTTCTCTCCCATTCTCTGCAGGAGGTATTTCAAGCCTCTTCCACCTTCCTCAGATTTCCTCCTGTCCCACCATCTTCCTCCTCATTCTCAGCCTTCAGCTTTGCTAAGAATCACTGAAACCATCAAATCAAAACTCCTCCAGCTCTTTGCCAACCTAGCAACAAACTGACCTGCCTCAGAACCTGCTCTCTCCTCCTTCCCTCCTCCATGCACCTGAACTCTATTCACCTCCTTCAGGACCTGGAATGACTAATTATCCCCTCTCCGATAATGCCAGCCTTTGCCTCTCCACTGGATCCTTCCCATATAGGTATCTTTAAATGCTCAAACCTCTCTCTTCTGAAAAGCAGCCCTACATTGGCCACTTGTCCTTTCCAGATACTGCTGCTTCTTGCATCCCCACTCCAGGCAATCTTGTAAAAGAATGGTTGGCACTGGTTGGCCGCATACACTCAAAGTGAGGTACTCTCACCCTCCTTCTATGCCTGCTTACTCCTCACTCCATCACTGGCTTCCACCTCCATCCCTCTACTCAGTCTGCTGCTGCTAACAACACTAGCAACCTCCTAGTAACTGTAATACAAACATTGATCCGTTCTTTTCTTACTTGATGAATCTTGGGTTTTTTATTTTTACGATATATTGCGATATAATTCCCACATCATATAATACACCCATTTAAAATGCACAATTAGTGAAAGACTGGGTACAAGAACAGAAGAGTAGGCCAGGAGGCCACTCCCATTTAAGAGTGGTATAGCCATCACCAGTCACCCTGAATAAAGGTGCTGGCATGGATGACAGTGCTGGAATATGGGGCTTGAAGAAAATGTTAGCAAGGTCGTCAAGGAAAGCTTGATTCTCACGTCCACCAAGTAAAATCTGTCATTTTCATTCATGATCATCAACTCCACAATTATAGATATAAATAAACAAAAGTATAAATCAAATTTGTACTCACTTCTACAACAGTCATCAAAGCACATACTCCACTGAAAATGAATTTGTCACCACCGAAGGCCACAGGGGTCCCCGGGAAAAATAAGATGGAGTCTAGGTGATAAGATAAGGTCTAATCTTTTCTTTTGTGCTTCGTTTCACTCACCTGTAGCGGCCACGTGCAGAAAACTTGCACCTAACACGTCAGACTTGCGTTTCCAGCGCAGAACGGCCGTACAGACACCTCCGCTCAAGATGGCGGCGGCGGTGGTGGTGGCGGGCCGAGGGCAGAGATGCTGTGCCCAGCACTTCAGTGTGAAGAGCCTGAGCAAGGCGACGGCAGGAACTCCGTCCCTCCCTCTGCTGAGGACAGGACGGGTAACAAAGATCAGCAAAATTTATAAAGTCTCACTTGCTCATAGGGTGTGCAGAGGCCTCACACCGTTGCTTCAGACGAGAGTCTCCCCAGCGGGGCAGTACAGCGCAGTGGACTGGGCAGCTGGCTCCTCCCGCGAGAACTCTGCTGGCTCCTCCCGCGAGAACTCCGCCGCCTCCCGAGGACGAGATACTGTGAAACAGCCCAGCCCGCGTCCGGAAAGCCTGCGCTCTGGAGCCCTAGCGAGTACCTTTCCATTCTTTGATAGAAGAATGAAGCATTCTTTTGCTTCTAAAAAAAAAGTACAATCAGTATATTTACATTTTAGTATATTCACAGAATTGTGGAACTATCACTGCAATTTTTTTTTCAGTTATCGCCTATGTATTTCTTTATTGTGGTAAAATACACAAAACATAATAAAATTTACCATCTTAGCCATTTTTAAGTGTACAGTTTAGTATGTTAAGTACATTCACATTGTTGTGCAACCATCATCACCATCTATCTTCAGAACTCTTTTCATCTTGCAAAACGGAAACTCAGCATCCATTAATAAATAACTCCTCACTTCCCCTCAGCCTCTGGCAACAACGGTTCTATTTTTCTGATTCTATGAATTTGACTACTGTAGGTAACTCATAAATATAAATGGAATCCTACAGTCCTTTTGTGATTGACTTATTTCTTAGCATAACATCCTCAAGCTTCATATATGTTGTAGCATGTGTCAGAATTCCCTTCCTTTTTAAGGCTGAATAATATTCCATTGCATACATATATCTCATACATTTTGTTCATCCACTCATGCATCCATGGACTCGTGTTGTTTCCACCTTTTGGCTATTGTGACTAACTACTGCTATTAGCATTGGTGTACAGGTATCTATTTGAGTCCTGGCTTTCAATTCTTTTGGGTATACATGGAGAAGTCAAATTGCTGGATCATATGGTAATTACATTTTTAATATTTTTCCATAGCAGCTGTACCATTTTACATTCTATCCAACAGTGCACAAAGGTTCAATTTCTCCACATCCTCACCAACACTATTGTTTTTACTAGTCATCCTAATAGGTGTGAAGTGGTATCTCATTGTGCTTTTGATATGCATTTCCCTAACGATGAATGAAGAATCTTTTCATGTGCAAATTGGTCACTTATATATCTTCTTTGGAGAACCGTCTACTCAACTCCTTTGCCCATTTTGAACTGTTTGAGTTTTTGTTGTTGTTGTTGAGTTGTAGGAGTTCTTTATATATTCTGGATATTCATCATCATAATCAGTTTTAGAACATTTTCATCACCTCCAAAGGAAAATTCACACCTCTTAGCTGTCACCCTAAATCCCTCATTCCCCACTCTTGGGTTTTTGACAGTAATGTTTCTTCTTTCTTGCAGAATTCTCTTGCCTTGGCTTCTAGAAAATTACCCTCTTCTGGGTTCGTCCTACTTCTCCAGTCACACCTTTGCTCCATTTTCTCTGCTGTCAATTAAACTTTGACATTCTTCAGGATTCCATCCTTGACCCTTCTTCTCCCTGTATACTCTCCCTAGGTGGTCTCATTTATTTCCATGATTTCTATGGTGATTCTTAAATTTCTACCTCCAATCCTGACTGCTTAAGACCACATTCAATCCATCTCCATTTCCTGCTGGCTCTAACTCTTTCACAACTCTATATCCTTGGCTTTTCACGATCCTCACTGCCACTCTCTGATTCCCAACTACCCCCGTCCATCATCTCTTGCCTGCACTACCTCAAAGCCTCCTAACTGGTCTCCTTACTTCCAATCTTGCCTCCCTCAAATACATATCATTTCCAGAGAGATTTCCATATCGTTTCCATGGTCTATAGTGTGAATCTGATCATGGTGTCCCATACTGAACAACCGGTTCTCCAGTCACTTCAATGTGCCTTTTCTTGTCTCAGGGTCACCACACACGCTGCTCCTTCTGTTTGAATGCCCCTCTAAACACCCTCCACACACCTGGTTGACTTGATCCTCCTATGTCAGCCTAGAACTCACTTCCTCCAGAGGGCTTTGCCCTACTTCCCAGAGCAGGGTGGGTAGCCCCTGTAGCTGCTCCAAGTACCTTGTAGCTTTGCTCATGCCCTAGTTACACATTTATCTTTCTAAATCTCCCACTAGAATACAAGCTCTCCGTATGTTTGCTTGGCACACAGGAGGCCCTCAATGTATATTTGCTGTATGAATTTGTGATAACTGTTTTCTAGTAGTGAACTGGGGCTATCACTCTGGAGCTTCATGGAGAAGGCTAAGTTGGAGATTTAAATGGAAATTTTAAAATTAATTGCATGCAAGAAACAGATGAAGCACTGAACTATATTTAATGTTTATTAAACTTGAATATATAGCTTACTAAGAATAAGTATATACTTATACTATTAGTATATATATTAGTAGTATATTAAGCATATAAATAATATATAGATATTAAAATAAGAATATATATGTACTTATCACAAAATTGAATATATACTATATTCAAAATTTTAAGGCAATTTCAAAGAATTCTCATCTGTCTTCAAAATTTTAGTATTTGTGTTTTAAACCCAGATTCATTAACAACTATTTGGGCAGCTCCAGATGATCCCAGTTTTGAGTTAAACTGCACAGACTTGTCCAGTGCTGGAACTTAAGGAGTCCTTTCCAGTCTGCTGCATGCTCTGCAAAATCACCTCTACCTGATGTCCTGTCTTCTCTCTCTTAAGGAACCGCTGGCTTTTGGAGGGAAGGGAGCAATTTCCAGCTGAATATTAGCTGAATTCTTTGGATCACATGATCAGGAAACAGTTAAAGTTTTGGTGTCCAATTATTTCAAACTTACTCAACGGTGAGCTACTTAAACACAATTAGTGACCTGATGAACAGACTTGGGACATAATAATGACTCAGTATAATTTCCATAAGAGAATATCTCCTTAAATGTCTAGCCCCAGGAAATATGTTCATGGTGTCGTCAAGCACTCATTATGTACATTTAGTCCCTGTGACTCATTTAGGCCTCACAGCAACCCAACAGGTAGGTATAGGTCTCATGATGTCCATTTTACAGATGCAGCTACTGATCGTTTGAGAGGTTATATGGTTGCCCACGGTTACTCAGCTTACATAGCGAAGCCAGGATTCAAACCCAGGCTGGCCAGACTCAATAGCACAGCTCACAAGCCTTGAGTTTAGCTTTGTTCCTGAAGCAAAGCCAGGTGCCTGGTGTCTGAAGACGGCACGGGTAACACTGTACAATGGCAAACATATGACAAATACACCAAGCTCCTGATTCGTGATAGCCTTCTACTTCCATCACTGCTTTTCATCCTTCCAAAAACCCCAGGTGTGAGAACAGGGCCATTATCCCCATTTTAGAGATAAAGGGACTGAGACACAGACAGGTTAAGCGAATTGCCCACTGTCTCATGGCCAGGCGGTGGCACAGCTGATATAGAACCCAGGTCTCCTGGCTTTTAGTTAAAAAGCTTTTTTCCATTACAGCACAACCTCGTGGCCTTCAGCTTTCAGACTCCGATTGAACAGCAGCATATGAATTAACTGAGGTTACTATATTATCTCCTAAAATGACAGCTTCCCATTAAAAAAAAAAAAAGAACGGCAAAACTTCACCAATGGAACATGTGCAAAATACATTTTCACAAGGTCATTCTTACCCAGAGCTGTCTTAAAAAAATTATTATTCTCCATTTGGGCTTTTGGTCCATGATCCCAGGGCGTGTGCAGTTAAATGGTAATGTAAAATTTTAAACAAACAATGTTTCAGAATTGATTTCTGGTTAATAGGCCTGATTTGGGAAGTTGGCGGGTTTGGAAGATGTATGTTAAAAGGAACTGAGAAATTGGGTGACCAGCACAGTTAGAGAATTTAAAGATGTTGATTTGGATAAGAACAACCCAAAATGTTCAACAGCAGTTGGGTTTGGTGTGCGGACAGGAGAGAAAATCAGCACTATAGGTTGGTAGCATGTCTTTCCCAGGACATACGTGTATGGTGGATTGTAATCGGGTTAGCAACAGCACTTGGTTATAAAGGATGACATGTACGCTCAGCATACTTGTAAGGACCTGTGTTGGTTTTACCTGTAAAATATTTTTGTTTGTGGAAAGTACGATGTCTTTAAAACAACTACAGATATACGTGTTAGATTGTAATTCAGTAGATACCAATTGGAGCCCTACTCTGTTTGAGACGAGGCTCCAGGTCTTGAATCAGGATTTTTGATGTTACGTGAGTCTATGAGCTTCAGGGGTGCAGGAGCGGCCTTGTGGCTGCCTGTGCCCCATCTCCTGCCCTCTGCTCTTTGGGGAGCTCAAGTCCTCATTTCATCCATTAAGGTGCTTGGGGGATTCCCAGTTTCTGAGCTCCCAGCAATCCAAGAAGCAGATGTTGGAGGGGGAAGCCTGGCCTACCTTTCAGCTTTGTTCCCAGGCCAAATAAAACCAGAAAAGTCTTTCTATTTTGAGAAAAGCAATTTATTCTGGACTCATGTTTTCTCCCACACTTGGGCAGGTGAGATAATCTTAATGCAGTTTTATCAGCCTTAACTCTTGAATTCTTGGCTGCTAAACTTAAAAAAAAAAAAAAAAAAAAAAAAAAAAAAACCTCAAAGAAGCACAAACCTTCCATTTCCATACCAAAGAGCACTAGGCTCTTCTTGGAAACCTTTATCTCTTTAGTGGCGGTGCTTGTCTCCTATTCTGTCACAGAATGGTGAGAAAATCAGCTATAAGAAGGGAAAACACTGCCACGGCAGAAACTTAAAACTAACTCGTTGATAACAATGTAGCAATAAGCATATGTTCTTTCCCACCCTCTTTCTTAAGCAAATATGTTGAGAAGAAAAAAAATGTCTTACATGAAACAATCTTTCACATCTCCACACATGAGGACTCAAAAATGTATAGCCTTGCCTTCACAATGTATAGATCCAGACTGCTTTTGTTTTCAAGTTTTTGTTTAACTTCTTAAGAAATGCCTCTCAAGATGGATTAAAATATGAAACAAGAAAAATTAAAAGGTGCACCTGAGAAAGTGGAACACAAACCAGGATTCATCTCCAACCAGAAATACGTGGGTTTTTGCGTGTGGTGGAAGTTTTATGGATGCTCCGAAGGTCACACAGATGTTAAGGGAAGGTCTGTAGTTACAATTCCACGTCTGTGCTTACGTGCTGCATGATAAATCACATTTATCTCCCCAAACATTTCAGCCACTTGTTATCATTTTTCAATTATTTTTACTCTGTTCTAGGGGGCTTTCTCAGGGATAATTTGTCTCTTAAATCTCCTGTTTTTTATTTGCCCCTAGTGAGAGAAGCAGGAAGGACACAGCAGATCTTGGAAATGAAGTTGGCTGTTCCCCACGAAACTCCGAGTTGCTCTTAACCCCTCTATCCCCAAGAGATTTTTTTTTAACCTGATGAAAGAATGGCCAAAATTTGAATGAATCAAAGGATAGGAATATAAGTTCAAAAACCAAGAAACTTTCCTGGAGAAAATAGTTTATACTTGGGGAAGGATCGAATATGCCCCCAAACCCCCTAGTACAATAAAGCAAAAACACGTAAGAGCTTATTTAAAATTAATATAATTTGTGATTTTCTATAGAGTCATTGGATTTAATTTCTATTTTAAAATATTTTAACAAAACTCCTTTCTTCCCCTCTGATATCAATATTGTCACACTTAGTATATAGCAGATTAGCAAACTCTATTGAAAGTGGTAAAGGGTGAAAATAGGACTGCCATAGAGTATTGTGAGGATTAAAACATGCATAGTGTTCATAACAAAGTAGCACAGAGTGTTTAATATTTGCTTTTTATTGTTGTTGTTATTATTACTTGTGACTGTGTCTCCGCATTTATTTTCCACACAATTGGGATCAAGTTATATATACTCTTTTGTCACCTACTATTTTAAAAACATAATAGCTTTCAGACACTTTTCCATGTTAATAACTATAAATGTATATATTTTTTTTAAAGCAGATTATACTATATATTTGTTGGACTCAAACCAGTCTTGAAAATGAATGCCACAAATTCACCAGCTCGTTCTCCTGCAGATCCCAGGCACACAGATCAGAAAGCACAGAGAACAAAAAAAAAAAATAGCACACAGGTTCTGTGAGCTGACTTGGCAACCGGACCCCAAGCAAACAGAGGGCAACTGTTCTGCAGGAGCGTCCAAGGGGCGTAAGGGCAGGCTTAAATGCCCCCTGAAAGTCGAGTGATGTGGTAGGGTGACAACATGGTAGGATTACTTCTTAAAGAGAATCAAAGTTTTATTGTTGTTTGGGGACTTGAACTCCCGACTCAGGTTTCATCCCCTGATATAAGTTGATTCTGAGTTGTGGAACCAACATAATCCAGAAGCCATCTGACCCTGTTGCCTATCTATTTCTATGACACTCGTTTTGATCCAAGGCTTCTGGAGGGAGCCCGTGGTGAGGAGAAAAGGAGACTGACTTCATGCTTGATGGTAGCCACCTTCTGCACTGGGTTGATTAGTGTCCCCCCCAAATTAGCTCATGTCCACCTGGAACCTGTGAATGTGATCTTATTTGAAAATGGAGTCTTTGTAGGTGTAATCAAGTTAAAATGAGGTCATACTAGATTAGGCTGGGCCCTAAATCCGGAAGAGGGGAATCTGGACACAAGGAGAATTCCATGTGACAATGGAGGCAGAGATTGGAGTTCTGTTACCACAAAACAAAGGGATTGCTGACAACCACCCAAAGCTCTGAGAGAGGCATTGAACAGATTCTCCCTCTGAGCCGCCAGGAGGGAACCAACCATGCTACATCTTGATCTAGGATGTCTGGCCTTCAGAACTGCAAGAGAATAAATTCTTATGATTTTAAGCTACCAGTTTTATGGTAGCTTGTTATGGCAACCCTCAAAAACAAATACACCTTCTTATGAATATATGCAGATCAGAATGGAAATAAGAAAAGTATATACCCAGAGTAGATAGACAAATAGGAAGGAAGGAAAGGAAAAAGAAAGGAAGGATTAGAGAAAGAACAAGTGTCTAGTTGGCCAATACTGTTTAATCAGAGGATGTCAGCTTTTGCTTTGTTAAGGTGTTAAGGCTCATCAGCTCATCTAAGAATCTGGCCCTGAATCCACAGCCGATGGAACATACATGTGGATGGAAACACCAGCCAGTGACAGTCAACATGTCTCAGTAGCAGGGGCTTTATTTGTAAGCAGTGTACTACTTAGATGCCACATGTGCATCATTCTTACATTCTTCACCCATAGCCCCCTCTCTTGAAGACCCAGGCCCGAGTCTGGTAGGCAGGAGGAGGATTTGAGTGTCCACCAAGGTGCTGATTCTAAGATTAAATGGAGATATTATTCTCTTTTATGCAAACTTGGGAGACTTAACTGGAGGCGAGTGTGTTCTGTGGGACCTGGGCAGGCTTCCACCCTGTCTCCGTGGGATTGCGGGCTCGCTCTGGGCCCTGCTGCCAAAGCACAGGACCTGGGTGCATGTTACTCATGCATAAGAATACTTTTAACTCCTGTTAGTTTATACCCTGCAGTCCTAGGATTTAAAAATATTTGAATGAACCCCAGCCAGGGTCAAATGATCACACTGAAAGAGAAAGCAAGAGTTTTTGCTAAATGAATTTTAGGGTGCCTTTGCTTTTACAATGAGGATCACTGTGTTATCTTGCTAGGGCTACGGTGACAAAGGACCACAAACTGGGAGGTTTCAATAACAGAAATGTATTGCCTCATAGTTCTGGAGTCCAGAAGTCTGAAATTAATGTATCAGCAGGGTTGGTGCCTTCTGAGGACTGCGAGGAAGAATCTGTTCCAGGCTGTCTTCTCCCTGTGTCTCTCCACATCATCTTCCCTCTGGGCATGTCTGTCTCTGTGTCCACATTTCCCCTTTTGCAAGGACACCTGTCATTTGATTAGGACCCACCCTAATGACTTCACTTTAACTAGGTTACCTGTGTACAGACCCCCTCTCCAGATAAGGACACATTCTGGGATACGAGGGTGGACTTCAATGTATCTTTTTGGGGGGGAGGACACAATTCAACACATAACACTAGCCAAGCTGAACCGAGAGCCTGGACTCTGAGCCTCACTGCCCAAGTTCACATCCTGACTCTGCTCTTTACTCACTTGGCACCTTGAGGCAAGTCATGTAAGCTCACTGGGCCTCAGTTTCCTTGCTGTAAGTGGGAATGGTAGTAACAGAACGTCCCTTTTAGAGTAGGTGCAAAAAGTATTCATGTGTTTTTTACAAATTGAAGATTTGTGGCAATTCTGCATTGTCAGAGGATGGTTAGTATTTTTAGTAATAAAGTATTTTAACATTAAGGTATATACATTTTTTAAGACACAATGCTATTGCACACTGAATAGATTACAGTATAGTGTATTTATTTAATGTATTTTTTAAGGTTTATTTTGGAGGGGAGGTAATTAGGTTTATTTATTTGTTTTTTAATGGAGGTGCTGGGGATTGAACCCAGGGCCTCATGCATGCTAGGAACGCACTCTTTCACTGAACTATACCCTCCCCCTCAGTACAGTGTAAACATAACTTTTACCTGCACTGGGAAACCAGAAAATTCATGGGACTCACTTTATTGTGATATTTGCTTTATTGCAGTCGTCTGGAACCAAACCCACAAAATCTCTGAGATATGCCTACTATTATAAGGGAGTGACAGACTGGGCTGAGGAGCAAGACATCAATAAGATGATATTGGGCCAACCTGATAGAAACCGACCTACTGTGTGACTGGCTATTTCCTAGGAGGGTGGGACCTGCAGGGTCACCCCAGGGTTATCCCAGGCCCCAAGCCCATCCATGCCGTCTGTGTTTCTGGAGGAATCCAGCAAATCTTCACACTCACTTCCCTGAAGGTCTGCCTGAGTTCCAGTTTGAGAAACTGGAGTCCATGTTTGGGCTTTGGGCTGCCATTGGCTGTCTCAAAGAACAAAGTCCCCATTGAAATCGACTGATTCTTTGGAGGAACGGTTATGTATGTGTTTGTTCCTCTTCCTGCTTCAGAAGATGGCGGAGTGCCCTACGTGGAAGTTAGAAGAGATTTTTCTACATTCCAGCACCACAAGGCACTCTCTCCACGTGCCACGCCTCTGTTTCTTTAAAATATATATAAACAGACAATGCTTTAGATGCCAGGAAATGACATGACCTAGAAAGTGAGATGACAGATAAAATGAGGGAAGGATCTCCAGGAACACAATCTTGTCGAGGTGGATCTTGTCAGAGCAGATTTTCTGTGACCATAATAAGGGCTTTTAACACGAGCTGGGTTGCCTCATTTCTGAGGAGTAGAGGCTAGAGAGATTCTTAAAAAGGAAAAATAAATATTGCTCTAATTGGAGCCAGAGGTGAGGCAGGGTGGGACAAAGAGTGAGCAAAGACTGTTTATGTTGGAAAAAGGGAAGCATTAGAAACGATTTAACTGAGAAATTCAGGAAGATGAAGGGCTTGGTCAAATGCAAAGCAGGCCCTCTTGTTTGAGAAGGAAGGACAGAGCCCAGGAGTCAAGAGGAAGATTCAAATTACAGGGCAGTGAATATAAGCTAAAGGAAAAGAGAAACCACTGTTTTCTGCAGGTATTAAGGCTGGGAAATTCGATGTTAGGACAGGCATGCTGGCTGTATCTCAAAAGATTTGGGAAAATTTCATGCTAATGAAAAATGTTCATGGTTAGTCAAGATTAGATAATATCTTCTTGGGCAGAGAATGGGGGATATTTAAAGAGATCATCATAAACAATTGTGTCCCCAACCTGATTGGAAATTTCTGGAAAGTTGATCCAATGTCCTGTATTTTTCTTGTGTGTTTGCTCGCTAGTGCCTGACACATTGGTCATGGCTACCTTTTTTTTTTAAAGCAGATACTTATTTTATACTTTACATATTTATATGTATGCATTTACATTTATTTATACATACATATTTATACTTTACATATAAAATGTTACATGTTCTCTCTGGCTCCAATCTGGGTCCCTGACAGCTTTCTGCATACAGTGCTGGCACCGTCTTTCTAAGACATGAGTCTGAGTAGGTCAGTCCAGTTTAAAGCCCCTAGGTGGCTCCCGCAGTCTTCAGTATAAAGTTGAAACTCCTCAACATGGAGATCAAGGCCCTTTGTCTGCTGTCTGGCCCTGCTTACCCCTCTGAGATCTCCTCTCCCCTGGACTCCAGCTACGTGGAACAATTAGCAGCTTTCAAACTGGCCATGTAGTCTCTGCCTCTTCGGAATAGCAGCTCCCTTTTCTTCGTCTGAATGTCCTCACTCAGGACTCTGCTCAAAAGAGATGTCCTCTGAGAAGCCTTCTCTCATCTCCTAAAGGCAGGCTGAGGCCCCTCCTGGTGTTTCTTTCCATGGACTCCTGGGCTAAGTTCCCCATGACATTTGTCACACTGCCCTGCAATGATCTGCTCACATATATGTCCACTCAGCCCTCACCAGTCTCTAAGTCCACTGAAATCAGGAACTGTGCCTCTTTAGTTACTTATCCCTAGGGTCTGTTTGGTGCTTGATAATAAAGAATTGGATAAATAGTGATGGAAGCTCTGGGAAACCTTACTTCCCAGTTCTCTTGGCTTCTTTTATACCAGCTATCAGGGACAGCAACACAATTTGTGGGCCCGGTACAAATTGAAAATGAAGGGACCCTTGTTGAAAAAGCAGAAGACGGGGAGGGTATAGCTCAGTGGTGGAGCACATGCTTAGCATGCACAAGGTCCTGGGTTCAATCCCTAGTATCTCTGTTAAAAACAAATACATACATACACCGAATTACCCCCCCCCCACACACACACACAAAGAAAAAGCAGAAAAAAGCCACTTCTTTTATGCTTCCTTCTCTCTTGACCCACCGTGGTGTTTCTAATTCGCAGTTTAACATTGTGCACCCCTAAGCATGGAAATAGTTACAGGGAGAATGCAGACCTTCATAGGCACCTGAGGGTGTGCACTCAGCCTTGACTGTTCCCATGCCTGTGGCTCCTCACTCTCCTCCTCTGAGCAGGGCAGCAGTTTTTGAGAGGAGGTAAGAGCGAGAGCCAAGAACCCATCCCAGGGAGGCAGGAAGCACATTCTTTTTTTCTCTTCTTCTTCTTCTTCTTCTTCTTCTTCTCCTTCTCCTTCTCCTTCTTCTTCTTGTACTGGGGATTGAACATAGGACCTTGTGCATGCTAAGCACGAGCTCTACCACTGAGCTATTACCCTTCCCTCTTTGTGCATTTTCATTGTCCCATCAAACTTCACTAACAAGTCACAGATCCAAAGATGAAACTATTGACGTTTTAAGATGCAGACCACAGAGCATAAGCCAGCCTTCTGAGCAGAGGGCGCTGTGACAGTATTGGTCACAGCTCATGAAACCAGCCAGGCCAGTTATTCATATACTACTGAATCCTTTCCTATGGAATCTGGACCATCCCCACTGTTTTGTTTCTGCATCCATCAGTCTTGGCAGGACCAGACTTTGGAGACTTGTGAAGGCAGATGTGTCATGCTTCGGAGGAAGTAGCAGTAGTTTTTCAGAGAAAAACTGCAAGCCTTCCTCAGATGATGGCCCCATCATATCCCTCAGTACATCCAGGAGGCCCAGGGTGTTCTCCCACATTAATGAATTATTGACAAATATTATCCTCAAACTCTAACAAGCTAAGGTTAAGATAGAATAGAATGGGAAAACTTAATTCCCTCTGAAAGTCAACTTTTGTTCATTCCTTCTGCCCTCCTCCTTGTGTCTAAGCTAATCCCTCCACCCTGGGCTCTGGACCCCATCCTGTCCTCCCTCCTCAGTAACCCCCTGCCCCAATGTTTCCCTGCATCTCCAACCCCATCTCTCTACGGGCTTGATGCTCACCTTCTATTTAAGCCAAAATATCCCTCCTTCCACCCTATGTCTCCCTGCAGCTATCCATGTACCTCTCTCGTCCTCTCCTCAGCCACTGTCTTTTTAGGAGTTGTCTACTCCAGAATCCTCTGCCTCCCCCACCTCACTCACAGTTAGACTGCAGTCTCACTCTGTTCCTGCGCTTCGGGCCCCTGGAGCAGCTCTCCTCATGGCCACTCAGCAACTTGCTTGTCCTAAACTCTGTGAGCTCCATGCAGAGTTCCTGCTTGTGCCATGGACACCGTGGATCCCTCCTCCCTCAGTGAAGCACCTCTTCTGCTGGCATGGAGATGACATCCTCTGTGGCCTCCTCCTCCCTCTCCAGCTGGTCTCTCCCTCTTTGCTTCCTCTGCCTGTATCTTAGAACATGGTTAGCCCAGGGTTCTTTCCAGGCCTATTCTTTTCTTACCCACTCACCAAGCCAATAACCTGGATCCTGGTTCTAGTTTTACCCTGATTTTCTTAGTGATTTTGTGAATTACTTAAACTTTCTTGGCTTCAGTTTCTGCAACTTTGAAAGGGGATCTCTCAGTCTCAGAGTATTGACATTTCGAGCCAGATGATTCTTCACTGTGGGAGGCTGTTCTGTGCATTGCAGGAAGTGCAGTGGCATCCCTGGCCGCCACCCACTGGGTGCCCGTAGCGCCTCCCAGCTGTGACAACCCAAAATGTCTCCAAATGTTGCCAGATGCTCCCGGGTTGGGGGCAAAGTCCCCTGGTGGGCACTACAGCTCTAAAATGAGGAGGGGACCCAGGCAGTCTGTATGCGTTTGCTACGGGTGCCATAACAAAGCAACGCAAACAGGGTGACTCAAACAATAGAAACTTATTTAAGTCTCACAGTTCTGGAGGCTAGAAGTCCAAGGTCAAGGTGTCAGCAGGGTTGGTTCCGTCTGAGGTCTCTGAGAGAACACCTATGCCATGCTTTTCTCCCAGTTTCTGGTGATTTGCTGGCAATCTTTGGCATTCCTTGGCTGATCTCTGACTTCACGTTCACGTGGTGTCTTCCCTGTGTACATGTTTCTGTCCAAATCCCCCCCTTTTAATAAGAACACCAGTCATATTGCCTTTAGGGCCCACCCTATTCCAGTATGACCTCAACTTAACCAGTTACATCTGCAATGATTCTATTTCCAAAGAAGGTCACAGTCTGAAACACTGGGGCTAGAACTTGATATGAATTTTGGGGGACGCAATTCAACACGTAATACCATCTCTTATGCCCCTGTGAGCTCCAGCATTCTGTAATCCTAATAAAAAGGGGCATTTTGGTCTTTGCAGACCCCAGTGGAGATTCAGATTCTTTCTCCTCAGTTTCCTTTTGCACCAACCACAGCTCTGGGCAACCCATTCTCTTTGAGCAACCCATTCCTTTTGACTTCAGATAAATTTCAAAGGAAGTGATGAGGAAATGCAAATTTTGACTGCAGCTGGTCCAGTCTCTGGCACGTAAGAGTGACAAAGCCCTCAAAGAACATGATGGGCCACCATTATGCAGCTCACCTCCTGTCCTTGTGTTACTGTGAACACACATCATGGAATTAACAATATCAATTCATCTGCATAGTTAGGGAAATTATGTTACTTTGGAATTACTCAATGACACTCCTCCATCCCTGTCACAAAAAGGGGACAGCCATGGCTCTTCCCAGCCTGTCCCAAAAGACACTGTTTCCAGAGCAGGATGGTGAGCAACTTGATTGAGGCACCCACATTGAGCTGTTTGTTACGCTTATTTACTTATCTCTCCTTCTCTCTGCTTAGTCTGCTAGGGACTGAGCCCCGGAGGTGCTGACAAAACACCTTCAGGGGTCCTGGTAGCCTTTAAGCCAACAAGAGCCTCAGACAGACTGGATGCAGTTGTGAAAGGAAGCACAGCATCCCCAAACCACGAGGCCTTTTCAAGTGGCTCTTCAGGGTGGTAGAGCTCCAGCAGCTCCTGCTCAGATGTCAAAGGCATGAGGACATCAGATCCGCAGCTGCGTCTCAGAGACCCGGTTCTTCGTGAACACAGGAGTTCCCAAAATAGAACAGCAGCTCCTCTCCCCACCCCTAATCTGCTCATCCTGCCGCCTCTTTTCGGCAAATAGTAAGTGTTCTGAGGGACTTTGAGCCATGATGATCTCATAGCTATGTCTTGAAGGCTGTAAGGCAAAATACTTCTGCTGTTACATTCTGAAGTGTGCTGTTGAGCAATTATTTGAGTAGTTTAAGCCAGAAATCTTCCCCCTCCATCATGATGCTTTTGCCCTGAGTTGTCTGGAGATGGCCCAAGTCCTTAGCTCTCCACCCTCTGTTGCCATTTTATAAACCAGAGCAGAAGCAGCATTACAGGGGAGTAGAGAAGCAGGTGTCCAAAAGGGTGGCCCATGTGTCAGGTGCTGGCACTGTTCACGAGAGTAGGCACTGATTGAGGGTTCCAGCAGTTCCTGAGAACATGAGGGAGGAAGTGGGACTTGCGGAATCTTGCTGGAGCAGATAACTCAACTAAGAAATAGCAAAAAGGCCCTGTCCAGTCTGGGCAGAAGGCAAGAAGGAAGTAAAAGCCTGCATGGATGTAAGAGATCACATAAAGGAAGTCGGGCCCACGGGCAGTCTCGAGTCCCCTGCTGCTCTCCACTCTGTGTTGATTTATGCCCCACCTCTTGTCACATCTTCACATCCCACATGGCCCTGACCCATTTCAGACTCACAGGAACTGAGGTCCACAAAACACCACCGGCCCAGAGTTACACAGCCAGTACTCAAGAGGGCTCAGAGTAAAATCCTACCTGTTACAGAAGGAGGAATCAGCAAGTGAAAACGAGAATAAGCCAATGAGGTATGAGGAAAACTAAAAGTATGGTGGCACAGAGGTCTAGGGAAGGAAGGAGGAGAGAGCAGTCAGCCACATCAGTGCCCTCTGAAAACTCAAGCAGGATGAAGATTGCGTCAATATGACTCTGCAAAGGGAACGTCCAGGTGCTGCTTAGGATGTCATCTGCTACGGTCCTCATGTTTGTGCCCACTTCAGACTCATTTGTTGAAATCCTAACCACCCAAGATCATGGCATTAGGAGATAGGACCTTTAGGAGGTGTTTAAGTCATGAGGTGGCGCCCTCACGAATGGAATTAATGTCTTCTAAAAGGCTCCAGAGAGGTCTCTAGCCCCCTTCCACGTGAGGACACAGAGAGAAGGTGTCAGCTGTGAACCAGGAAGAGGACCCTCACCAGAATGCGACCATGCTGGCACCTTGATCTTGGACTCCTTGGCCTCCAGAATCGTGAGAAGTAGATTTCTGTTGTTTGTGAGCTACCTGGTCCATGGTACTTTGTTACAGCAGCCCAAATGGACTGTGCAAATACTTCACAGAATAAAGGGATCGTGGGTGGTCCAGGAGTGTGAAGGGTCAAGCCACACTGGTCTTGAGAGATCGGGGAAGACCTCAGAAACCAGGTGCTGTCTGAGAAGGGCTCTGAACGTCAGGGGAACCGGAGCGTCTGCGATGAATGGGGTCTGCAAGGGCTTGTGCATCTCCAAACACTTTTCAAGAGCCACTTAAAAGTCACAAATCCCTAACCATTTCCCAGCAACCCACACAGAGACCTCTCAGCCTCCTATGCACATCTAAGAATAGCCCACTTGGCTGCAGTTGGCCTGAAATTCTTGCTTTTTGCGTCAAAACACTTGGCCACTATTTTCAGGCTGACACTCCCTTCTACAAATGAGAAGAGGTGCCACTGCTCACTGGAAGAGTTCTCACTTATTTGCTGTTGGCAGAGGAACGTGTCAGAACCTGGACAGTAAGTCAAAGAGTTTGCTGAGAGGAATCACTTTGGTTCTCTGCCTGTGGGAGAATCTTGATTTCAGTGGCTCAAGAACAGGCAGAAGCAGGATTAAAGGATTTTTAAAAAAGACTTTCAGTTTACTCAGCTTCCAAGCAATCCAGAAATCTCCAAGGGGGCTTCTCAAACAAAAGGAATCCTCACTTACAAATGTGGGAACACCATTAATTTTAAAGGGAGCCCGTTTCTGTACAACAGAAGACAGTATGAAAAAGGAGGAGGCAGACCCAGCCTCCTTTATTATAAATAAGTCACTTGGATGTATTGTGACAAACAAATATAGCTCAGTTTTAAATTCTATTTTAAAATATTGGTTTTTGAAGGATTTACGATAAACAGTCAGAATGGCTGTTTCAAGATCTGTGGCCAAATGGATTGTTAAGTTCTGCATCAGATCTGTGCTTTCTTATTTTTCTAGAATTTCTAAAAGAGGGGGCTACTTGTGATCATTGCTACATGAAGCAGGATCACACTGTGGCTTTTGTGAGTCCTGGGCACTTTTGCCTTTGTGTGCCCCTTCCTCCATTTAAAAAATTCTATTGTTATGGGGAAGGGTATAGCTCAGTGGTAGAGCATGTGCTTAGCATGCAGGAGGTCCTGGGTTCAATCCCCAGCACCTCCATTGAAATAAATAAATAAATAAATAAATAAATAAATAAATAAATAAACCTAATTACCTCCCCCTGGAGAAAACAAAACAAAAATTCCTTTTTACAACAGCATTGGTATAAAGATGACTATATTCAGAGTATATGTTAAAACATTTTCTTTAATCTAAATTCATTTTTTTTCTTCTGAAAAGAAATTAAAACCCTGTGTTAGTTTTCTGCAGTTGTAACAAATTATCACCAATTTAGCAGCTTCAAATAACAAAAATTTATCATCTTACAGCTCTGGAGGTCAGAAGTCCAAAATTCACCTCACTGGGCTGGAATCAAGGTGGTGGCAGATCTGGTTCCTCCCGTAGGCACAAGGCGGGATCTGTTTCAGTCTCGCTGAGCTGCTAGGGGCTGCCCACGTTCCTTTGCTTGTAGCTCCTTCTTCTGTCTTCAAAGCCAGTAGATTAACTTCTTCAAACCTCCCTCTGACTCTCTGAACTCTGTTTCCACCATCCCATCTCCTTCTCTGACCCTTCCCCTCCTGTTTCCCTCTTATAAGGACTCCTGTGATTATTCTGGGCCCAAGATAATTTCCCCATCTCAAGACCCTTAGTGTAATCACATCTGCAAAGTCCCTTTTGCCATGGAATGTCCACAGGTTCTGGGAATTAGGACATGGACATCTTAGGGGAGGGCATTACTTAGCCTGCCATAGTCCCTAACGTGCTGTGGCGTCCAGGCACTGTGCCTGCTGTGACTAACGGATTAGCTGGTCCTGACTCAAGGTGCCAATCAAGGAACTGTTTGTACCCGAACGTAAAATGCACTGCTTCCTTCATTGAGAAAGTCTTGCTCTGAAGGAACTGTGCATAGTGGCACCATCTATTTCCCTTTGGGCACAAGCTCCTCATGGCCCAGCAGACCAGTGATGAACAGTCAGGGGACTGACGGAA
Source organism: Camelus ferus (assembly GCF_009834535.1). Lineage (NCBI taxonomy): Eukaryota > Metazoa > Chordata > Mammalia > Artiodactyla > Camelidae > Camelus > Camelus ferus. Next base: position 43,912,245 of record NC_045710.1, on the reverse strand, counting down.
CTACAGTAGGTTGGCGAGGTCTGGGTTAAACAGCCACAGGAATCTTTCCATTATTTCACTTGTTGTCCTTATTTTATTTTTCCTTTCATTTTCTTCCTTTCTTTCTTTCTTTCTTTTTTTTTTTTTGGCAGGGGAAGGTAATTAGGTTTATTTGTTTATTTTTAGAGGAGGTACTGGGAATTGAACCCAGGACCTCATGCATGCTAAATATGTGCTCTACCACTTAAGCTATACCCTCCCCCACCTGTTGTCTTTATTTATGCTGGTTTGGGCTATTCTTGGGTGCTCCGGTGAGTACACTCTTGTCTTCTCCAAAGCAGATGGTGTTGGTGATAATTCAGAATGTTGAGGAGCCCGCCTGCTCTCTGGTCAGTGCCAGACACTCAGTGGAGGTCCTACGGAGGCTTGTTGAGGCAATGAATGGATGCGTGAATTAATTTAAATTAGCTGACTTAAATATTGAATAACTCTGGGCCTACCAAGTAAGTAGTCTGTTTATGAGTTGGTCCACAGTGGTCTTTACAGAGGAGAAACAAACAAAAAGCTCTGAGCAAATGCCTCAGGAGCCCTGTGTGGTGGGAGAGGGCAAACCTGCAGTCACCTGGTTCAGAGTCCTCAATGGGGTGGTGCCAATGCCAGGATCCTTGCAGCTCCATGGCCTCCTGGGTTCTTTCTCCATGTGCGTGGAAAGGGGCGCCCCAGATCCCGGTGGCAAGTGGTGGCGGCCTGGGACGTGGTGGAGAGCGGGGAGCAGACGGCCCCCTGGCGCTGTCAGCGGCTGCGGCGACAATGGAGGCCTAACGAACACGTAATTTTCCTCTCACTTCACTTATCCCTATCCATCCGACGTGGCAGGTGTGCTGAGAAGGAGTGGTGTGTGAATCGATTTGGAGAGGATCAGTGACACGGCAGCGAGCCAGGGCTGCGCCCCGGGCCATCGATCGCCTCCAAATCAATTTGCACACCGCTCCCACGTAGGTCACCTGCCATTTCAGACAGGGAAGGGAACGGTGAAGTGAGAAGGAAATTACGCCGCGAAGTCTGGAGACCCTTTCTCAAGAATGTGGGGTCAGCCTTCAGCTGCCCTCGCATCTGCAGCCTTCAGAGGGGATGATGCTCCCAGCCCAGCCTGGGCCCCTCTCCATCTCGCTCACCTTCAGGGAGGGGAGGCATGAAGGCTGTCGCGAAACGGGGCCACTCTGAAAATCTATCAGCCTTGAGCTCACCTCTGGGGTTTGGGCTGCCACAGTCATAATCCTAAGAGCTATTTCAGAAAACCCAAATTGCCAACAGTAATAATCTCTCCGCCGCGGGACTGGTTTTCATTTGTGCCTCTCAATGCACTTTACAATTAATTCTCACCAACCTCTGCCTCCCACGAGCCAGGAGCCCAAGGGGAGCCCAAGGCAAGGCTTGGAAGCTTCATGGCTCCCCCATTGAGAGGGCAAAGGGCTTCCCCACTGGGAAGACAGGCACTGAGGCCCAAGTCTTCCTCAAGGAGCCAACAACAACAATCTTCTTTTTTGAGAGGAGAGAAGGGAAGGCGGTATGGGGGTGGTTAAGGAGCTGGAGGATGTCTCTGATTCCTGCCAAGTCCCATCAGCCTTGGTTGAGGCAGGAGGCAACTTAACCACTTATCAAGGCTGGAGACCTGACCAGTGAGTGATTTCCAAGGACACTGTCCATCCAAACACTGATTGTGCTCTGGACATGCTGTCTTCTCTGGAGCTATGGAGAGAGTGGGGTCCACTGCCACCCTTGTTAGGTCACAGGGATCCCAATAAAACAAGATGGAAGACGACACCTGCTGTCAAATGCTTAGCACAGTGCAGGACTCTGAGCGGGTGCTCAAGAATTGAATCTGACTTTGAATCCACCATGCATGGACTTGGCCCCTTTCCCAGTGGAGGGTTTCGATTATAAGTACATTCCAGTTGGTTGGGCAGATTTTCCAGGCAGTGGGCTCCTGACAATTTCTTTTGTCTACCCCACCAGAGGCAGGACCAAGGCAGGTCCAAGAGAGACTTTATAGCAGGAGCAGAGAATGTGGAGGGATGAACCCACCCTGAGTTCTAAAGAGAAAACAGGAAAACTGAATCACCCACCTCCTGTCTCACGCACTTCTCAGACACACCTGAAGCGTCTTTCTGCACCATGAAGGAAATGCTGATCAAGTTCTCGCTGTCCTGCCAAGTCCCTCCTGCCAGTGCTGTCAGAGCTCCAGGGAAGGGTCAGGGGTTAGGCTTTGCATTTTGGGAACTTGTATCTGGGGAACAGAAATAGAGCCGTAGAGACAGTGACTCAAGAAGCTCTCACTCACCAGCTCCCCAGATCAGCTCACCTGCTTTAAGCCTGTGCAAGCTCGCTCTCGCTCTCTCTCTCTCTCTCTCTCTCTTTCTCTCTCTCTCTCTCTCTCTCTCTCACACACACACACACACACACACACGTGTGCACGCACACTTCCCTCTACTCAGCCCAAGGCCGTGCCTTCCCAGCCCAGCTGGATTCCCTTCCGAGTGAAGCCTTCCTGGCTCTGCTCTCCCTGCTCTCAGGACTCTAGCTGATCCCATTAGCATGCAGTTTAAGTCTTCTTTATGATCATAAGAGACTCTTCCAGACTCTGAAGCCAGCCCTGCGGCCGTTCACCTTCCATCCCACCTGCAGGGATGCCGATCTTCCTGTCACATTATTTTCTGTGACCTCACAGAGCATTTCCAGGGTAAGTAAAGAACCAGCGCAGAGTTCAGTTCAACAAAGCGTAACTGTTCTGCCCTGGGGTCACCAAAAGGGTGATGGCATGGTCCCTGCCTGGATGAGCACCAGGCCTGGTGCAAATGCCTTGGCTCCTTGGCTAGACTGAATGCTCTTAGGGGGCCAGGAATGGTTGAGTCTATCTCACAAGGCCCAATTCTGCAGCCATGTCACAGAGTCAAGGCCGTGGGGAGTAGCTTAAGCACAACAAATTCTAACTTGGTAAGTGGCCTTTTAAAAATTTTAATTTGTTGGAATCCATGCTGGAAGTTAGGGTTAGATGGTTAGGAGGGAAGATTGGGTTGGTTGGTTTGGAGGGAGATAGGAGTGTCATTTCTGAAAGCTTCAACTCTACTCCTGCCTTTTAAAATAAACCAGAGCGTAAATGTTCCCTTTCTGCTTAGCTTCCCCACTGAGCATTTGCTGAGACAAAAACCACGTAGGTGGAGTTTGGTCAATAAAGTAAGGGACAACAGACACATTTTGCATCCTCACTAAGACTGCAAGAGCCTCACCTGTTGAATAGGGTTGTTCAAGCTGGGAAAATCTGTACTTGACATCGAAAATGATGGTTAATTCTGTTTCTGGGACTTGATGGGTGGTCCCTATAGACTCAGGGTCCCCAGAGGGCAGGGATCTGGCATGTTTAATGACTGTACGTACTTACTTCTCTTTGGCTCCACTAACATTTGCACATGATGCACACCACAGAGACATTCTATCTAATATATCTTTATATTACTAAATGCTTTAGTTTTGAGCAGGAAATACGTACACACTATTAAGGTCCAAAGAATCAGAAGCCACCCTCACACTTGTCCCGTAGACACTCGAGTCCCTCAGGTCACTAGGGCAAGTGCTGTAACTAGTTTCTTTTGTGACGTTCCAGAGATATTCCATGCATATGCAAGCAGCTATATTGATAAATAACCTTGGTCAAGGCTGCGTGGATATTTTAAATCACTATGCGTAGACCAGTATGGCCCCTTCCCTCTACTTTTTCTGCTGACATCAGCTCAGCTGCCTTTACTAGGAGTGGTAATGTGTTCCCCCAACACAGCATTTCTAGAAGAACGCACCGTAGCAGTACAAGCAGTCGCCGCCGCGATGGCACCGCGGTTCCCGCCAGGATTCCGACCAAGCTCCGCGGTTCCGGCCGCGCGAGGGTCGCGCCGCGCCTCCGACGGCGCAGTGCCAGGCTCCGGTCGCAAGATGGCGCCCGCTTCCTGCGGACCCGGCCCGCGGCGGCGGCGCAGACAAAGGCGGGCGCCCGGCCTCCCTCGCGGGGCCGCAGAGGCGACGGGCGCCCCGGGTGGCCGCGGCCGCCCCTGCGCGCCGAGCCGGGCAGCTGCCGCCTGCCTGAGCCTTTGTCCTGCGCTGCCTGCCCTGTGCTAAAGGACAAGGCGAGTGGCTGCTGGGCGGAGGCGACGCCAGCCGGGCATCCACCGGGAGTCCTGAGCCGGCCCCACACCCCGCAGCTCGGCCCCGTGAGCCTGGGTTATGGTCCAGAAGCTGGAAGCTCCGGAGTGCTAACGGCCCCCAAACGCCCGCCCAGGAAGCTTCTCTCCCTTTTCACTCCTTAGCAAAGAATTTGCCCCAGAATTCCGAACTGTGGAGGTTTTCACCGCTGCCCCGACCCCGAGTTGGAATGCTCTAGGGCCTCAAGTCTGCAGAGGAGACACTGGCATTCAGATTTGAGTGGAAACCATGAGCGCCTGGGTCTGGCTCGCCCAGGCTCGTCTCTGCAGGGTCCGGGAAACCTTCTCTTCTGCCCTCACACCGTCTAGTCCAGCAGTGCAGTAGAACTTTCTGTGGTGATGGAAATGTTCTGCATCTTCCCTGCCCAGGATTTGGTAGCCATTGGCCACATGTAACTATGGAGCACCTGACAGTGTGGCTGAAGAACTGAATTTTTAACTGTATTTGATTTCAATGAACTTAAATTTGAGTAGACACTGGTGCTCGCATGTGTGTAGGTCCATGGCTACCCTCTTGGGCATGCAGCTTTAAAGGCTCAAGTTGATCTGGGCAGTTGAAAATGTAGTTATGTTGTTAGGAGCAAAGTTTTATAGAAATTCGCTTAAAGTGTGGAGTGCGTGCCTGTTGCACCTGAAAAGATGCCTGGAAGTAGCTGGCAGGGAGAAAGGAAAAGTGGTGTCAGCTGAGTTTATTTTGGCTGTTTGGGGAGATACGTAGTGGGTGAGCTGTCTGTGGGTGAGGTGACATGGAAAAGAAGGTGAAGAGGAAGTGAGTCCTTACAATGTCTTGCTACTCTGGCAAATGGGACCGTCCCAGCTCTGAACTATGTTTAGAGAGAAATTGGGAGCATAATCACCATCATGTATTAAGTGGCTAAGTATATACATCCCATGTGCTGGGCTTCCTGAGACAAGATGATCAGATTCAGAAACAACCTTGACAGAACTTGGGTTCTCCTTTGGTCCTAGGTGCTTATGAGGAGGTGCGAGGGAGGGCCTGGGTCTGAGTCACTGGCCAGAAGACTAGGGTTATGGTGTTGCTGTCTTCCCTGGACATGTGATAATTATTAAGCAAAGATAGTATCATTGTGGGTCAAGAGGGTGTGTATCTATGGGAGGCAAGGCAGCCCAGGATAGGGAAACCAGAGGATTTGTGCTCTTCCTAAGCAGAATGTCTTAGGTTGCAAGACATCTTCTCACTCATCATCAGAGCACAGTTAAACGTAAAACTCACAAGTTACCTGCAGCAGCAATCAGCAAGGTTCTGGTACCTAAAGATTGCCTAATCACCTGTCTCCTCCAAGAGTGTTAACCCATCAACGACTTCCATTTATTCTTTATTGAAAATAAACATGTACACCTGTGTAGGGTCCCTGGTCTAGTTAATTGAATGTTTTCAATAAGCAATCCAATTATGTGACTATTTTCTAAAATCTGAAGTGGATGCTTCCTTTCAATATTCTAAATAACATTTGTGTGTATGTGTGTGTGTCTCTGTGTGTTGGGGGTGGAGGTAAATGGAGGGAAGTATGCAAAGATCGACCAAGAAATCTTGTTATTATCTTTGGGGATTCAGTGCGTCCTTTAACCTATTCTAAAGTAATAGACCTGCGAACACTGATGTCTTGTTTGAACTAAAACCGATGACGGTGTCCTGGCAGAGCTTCTCGCCCACAGTAGGCACTCAATAAATATTTTGTGAATTTTTAGTGAGAAGGGAAAATGAGTCATGATTCCATATCCAAACAATCTTTGCGGGTTGTCCAGCCCTTTTTGTTTTGTTTTGTTTTGTTTTTCTCTGGAGATGTTCCCGACCACAAATAAAGGACAAGGGGGAAAGTAGTTAAGCACACCTAGAGCTGTGTCCAAACAAAAGAGGAAAGAGGCTAAACAAACCCAAGGTTTTCTATTTCTCCCTGAGCCAAGTAATCCCTTTGATTACATCTAATACCTGCCAAAACCCAGATGGTGTGCCCACCCATCTCCCGTGTGATAATGCCACATTGTGAAATCTACCCATTAATATTAATTGTCAGCTAGAGAATCTGTCTGAACTACTAAAGCTTGAGATTGCCTTGAGAAAGCAGGCCCTGCTTTAGCAGGGATTTTAAGATAATTCTCATTCTCTCATTCTGTATCTCACATATGTAGAATGTTAAATAATAGCCCGAGAATGCTTTTCTAATTTCGGCACATGTCTGCCTCTCACAACCCAGGTCTTAAACCACTGTCCATTTGGGGTCTACACCTGCTGACCAAAATATTACCTTAAACAGTGGTGGGCTTGCTAGTGACATGTAGGCACCCACTGCTCATCCTATAGAAAGAATTTTAACTCTCTGGGAGCTGTTTGAATTGAATGTGCCCTAGCATGCGACACTCAACTATTTCCCTTTTCTTTTTCTCCCTCTCAGTAATTGACTTAGTAATCTTTGAAAAGTCTTAGAAAATCTCAGTGTTTTCAATTATTGCTTGGGCTTTCCTGAGGAAGGAGGGTAAGGGCAGAAGAGAAGGCCTGGGAAGAGAATGTGAGGTCCAGGTCCCTTTGGGGCGTGGCTCCTGCCTGATAATCCCATCTGTGGGTTTGATTCGGACTCTGATCATAAACATACCCAGGTCGGCTCTATAATCAGATCTGTGCTTCTAGGTCTGCCTATTGAAATGTCTCAGCATTGCAGTTTCTGCTGTGTTCCCTAAATTTTTTTTTTAAGCCACAAAATTTTAGAATCCATTTATGCCTGAAATAGATATGAAAATTTAGTAGGTATTAGATTGAGTTATTCCTCTGGAGTCGCACACCCCGCCACCCTTATCCTCATGGGTTATGGTACAGTCGCCTTTTGACAGTCATTCTTAAAGCCAGCACCTTAAACTTTATGAGTAAATACAGAATCCAGCCCACACACTGTCTTTGTTTTTTGCCAGGAGCATACAGGGCTGGTAAAACGAATTAATTCAATATTCTATGTCCCCTGTTTCGGGAGGTATCTCTCTGTCATCCTGAGCATGATGTCCAGCTCTGATCAGAGCTGCAGCCACGCTGGCTTGCTGACTGACTGGGGCAGAGGGACACCACACAAATGAACTGGAAACAGTCTTGTTCTTTGGGTACATAAATGAATGTTTACTTCAAAGTCCTGACAGTTCTTTTATTAGCAAATATTAATTTCAACTGAAAAAACCGAAAGACCTTCCTGGAGCAGCATGTCTAAATAGAGATTGAGGTAATTTTAAAAACACCTATTGGTATGTAAAGCAACCTTCCTCATGAAAGGAAGTAACTGCACAAGTGGCAGAAGCCAGTTTGCACAGCTAAATATTTTGATTATTTAATTTATTGCCATTATTTTACAAAATGGAAAAAAAAAAGCCATTGAATTGCAATTTTGTTCCCATTCCTGGCCAACTTTGCAATTCTGTTTTATATGAATGCTGCTCTTGGAAAGCGATGAAGAATGAGACAGAAAATGGCTTTTTTTATAGAGAGAGGTGAGCCTTCTCACCTACTTAGTCTTCAGTCTTCAGAGGGGCTGGTGAAGGTGTGTTAAGGCCCCAGTACGTCAGGAGACAGGCCTTGCTGGGCTTTCAGTCAGAAGGAATGTTAAACAGTGGTGCACCTCCACTTCTGTCCTGCCTGCAGGGAGTTCGCAAATTGTTCTCTGCCTCCTTCCCGGACAGTCAGAGGAGAGGCGGACATGCAGGGTGAGGGGGATGGCCTCTGTATCCTCTCCTCCCCTGTCACTGGAAAGTGGCTTTCTGATGCCAAAGACTGGGACAAGTTGTTACAAAAGCATCCAGAAGGCAGAAATTAGCTCTTTTAAACTGAAGGTGAATCACAAGGCCTATTTCTGCGCTTCTGTTAAACCATTTAAAAAGACCAAAATTAACTTTTAAACATATCCATTCTTTACACAGATAGGAGTGGGAAGTACACCCAATCACTTTGTAAAACAGAAACCCTGTCTTGGAGAGTTTGTTTCACGTGTGTATATTTTTAAATGACCAAAATTCAGGTTATTATGGTGTTTAAAAGAATTTGCTTGTAGGATCAGACCCGAACATTCCACGCTTAGCTCTGAGCAGATTTTTATGACCTGCTTAGAGACCTTTGAAAAATACACTTAATTATAACAAGGTAGCATTGTGCAAACATGCCTGGGTGATGTTTACACTACCCCATTCTTACCAGTTAGAAGAAACACAACAAAAATATTAAAGAGCAAACAAGCAAAAGTCAGTGTGAAAACAGATGAAAGTATGCTTAATTGAAAGAGAGAGTGTATGTGAAAATACTGTAAAAATTGTCAAGTGTCACCACACAGAAAGTAATACCCTATTAGCAGAACCATCTCTAAGTCTTTCGAGCGAGTGCAGCCCTCCCAGTGAATGGGGCTGTCTGATGGCCTGTGTATTTATATATTTCAGTTGTGGCATGGTGAGCTATTTACACTTCTTTGTAAACCAGTCTGTACCTTCCTTTTATGCTGTGCCTCCTCAAAGGAGTCTCCAGAAGCCTGTGAACGTCTCAGATGTTCCTCATGAGAACTCTGGATGGTAAAGTCAAAATTGAAGCATGAGTAGTTTCGACTAAACCCTCATTTTTAGGGAACAGCATATCTTGAGATGAAATGTCTGAGTCTATGGATGTCATTTAAAACCCCCACATCATCCCTCAGACCAGTTGTCTACCAAGAGGCCATGCTAACCACTGCCCTCACTCACTCACTGTCCAAAAGCCAGAGCCGAAGGGGCAAAATTCAAATGTTCTCGAGGCCTTGGGTCTTTAGAATTTTTGCTTGCATTTCCTACTTTGGTTGGAACAGAACCCACTGAGCACTTCTGAGCTGACACCCTAGGACTTCCAGGGGCTCCCCCTCTCCAGAACGAAGCTGCTGATATGTCCTTACAAACACAAATGAAAAGAGATCTCTTTGGTGTCTAATCTGTAGTATCTAACACCCAGTTTCCTTTTGCGTGAGCAAATTGAAGGGTAAAAACTTTGAAAATAACCTGCTTCCTCCCAAATCAGAAAAACAGACATGAAACAGACATCAATGTCTCACTGCCCAGGACCTTGAAATTTTTAATTGGCTAGTAGAAAGTTATTTAAAAATAATGGGCAGGGCAAAATAGATATGTAATTTGATAGTCTGTTAGCAACTCCTTTTACTTATCACATGCAGAACATTTTCTAATTTTCTCTTTGATTGTAAATACAAATCTAGTTTATTAAGCAGAAACATAGATTATTAATAAATAAACCACTTGATGCCTGTAAAGCACTTTGAGGGCGAAAAGCCTCTACTAAATGGCAAATATTATCATTTTTATTGCAAGCTAACGGGAGGAAACTAAGCTAATGAATGCTTACAGAGCTCCAAGTAGTCATCATACTCAAATTGCCACATACTGTAAACTATTCAACTTACTTCTTAGATAGAGATGCGTTTAAATTTTAAGTTGATACTTTTTAATTTTTGCCAATGATGAAAGGCAACCCTTGTGGGTCTGTAATTTAAATAAGAATAACTCAAGGGATTAATCACTTTTTACATTTAAATAGAAGTTGCCTGAAATATATAACACTTTTGAAAGTGCAGCTTGCAAAAAAGAAAAAGACAAGACCAAGACTAATTTTCTGAGTTAAATCGTTGCCAAGGGATATAGCTTTTTATAAGTATCACTTCTTTTGAATAACATCATAGCCATACACCAATCTACATTGAAATAATACCCTAAACAGATAAAGTGAAACCTGATGTTTTAGGGTTCAGGCTGAATGCTTTCTTATGCTATAGTCTTTTGCATTTGGCCTCGACACTGTGGTATATACGATACGTAAGATGAATGAAGTCTTTTACTATCTGATATTTGAAATAGGGAAACGTATAAAAATAATGCCAAGTCACAATGGAATAGTTAAAAATGAAATTATGGATGTAAGTCTGATTTTCCTGAGCATTTTTCTGAAATCAGATCATAAATGTTCACTTTTGATATTAGTTAAAGTGGACATACTGTATGCTTCTACATATTACATTAAATTTGCTGATACACATATCAATGAGTTTACATAGTTGGGGTCCATACTTTTTACCCCTCCTATTGAGAGCAGATTTAATTTAAAGGGAAGCAACTAATTTAACAGAGAAACAGATAATAATTGTAAATGTTACAACAGAAACTGCTTTGTTGAAATCTCCTATAAATATATGTTTTGGCTAAATCCTGTAGGAGAAATCCATACGGGTTACTTGAGATTTTCCTCACTAAAAATGTCAAAGCAGTTGTCATTCTCAGGAGAACTAGGTTCTGATCTGGGATCACAGCTAAGGTGTGCTGAAAAGAAAGCATTTAAAGACAATTTTCTTGTCTCTCCCCCCACCTCCACACATACACAGTCCAGGCATTTTAAAATGACACTGTTATGCTCCATGTCCAGGACTGGAAAACAAAGTCTCCTCCTGTTTGACAAGATTCAGCCTGCAGTGATTTTAGCAGCCAAGATACGAGATTTTTAAATTAGGGCCTTCAGAATGGAATATTAGCAGACCCATATTAAAACAATGCTGGCAGCCCTTACGATGATACAGGGTAATTTTCTAATTAGCAGAAGGCTATTTGAAATGCAGCATGGTGTCCCATTTTTCATACTGTTATTTTCTACTGGATAGAACTAGAGAAGTAAAACAAAAGCCATGAAACCTCATAGTCAAAGTTCTATAAATTGGTCTCTCCAGCCCTGTAAAGACAGAATCTAATTTTAAAGGGTTTTTAATTTACAGAACTTAGCTTTGCTGCACTAGGAGCGTTGTGCTAACAACCAGATCGCCATCCAGCTGGTTAACAGATCCACAATTGTCTTCTTCAGTTATTTGATTTTAGGTTATTTTTGAAATTTATAATAACATGTATTATTCATCCTTGTTTTCTTAATATTTGTGTTTGGGTTCATTTTTCTGAAAGAGGATTCAGCAAAGGGCTGTGCATATATAGTGGATGCTGAAAAAAAGAAGGCTTAGATATCTTCAAGTATTTATTCTTTAGAGGTAGAAAAGGGGTTTCTTTCATTAGTTTGGGTCTTACCTTTTGGAATAATGGGTCAGGAGAAGAGGTAAGGGTTGGAGGTAAAAATGTTTGGAACTTACACAGGGAAGGACAAATTAGATTCTTAGACATAAATATTTCAAACATAGAAGCATTCAATGAATAGATTTTTTTTTTTTCCCAACGGAGGTGGTGGGGATTGAACCCAGGACTTCGTGCCTGATAAGCAGGTGTTCTATCACTGAGTTACTACCCTTCCCCAGCAATGAACAGATTTTATACGTGAAGATTCCAAAAGTCAGCCATCCTGTGCATGCGAATAGAAATCACTGTCAGGGGCATCATCTTCAGTTATGAGGTGGAAGCAATGAACATCTCATCCCTAGTAAGGTCCGAGTCACATTATTTTCACACTGACCACTTCTCTGGCATATTGGTGAACAGGAAAACAGGCTGATCGGCAGAGAACAATTTGCTTCAAGCCATCCTCCAAATTCCCTCTAGGTTTCATTATTCCAAAGAGTATGTCACCTTCCCTACTCAGAAACCTCAAATGGTTTTCCACTGCTGGCAGAATTTTGTCAAGACTGTGAATCCTGACCTTAGAGGTCCTTCCCAGACTTGCCCAACTTCTCTTTCCAGATATCTTCCTGCTGCTCCGCTCTGTGCTTCAGCTGCACTAGGCGACTTGGCTGCCCCGGCACTCACCAAGTCCACTTGTGTGCCTGGTCTTGACTCAGGTCCTTCATTCCTTCCACCCTGAGTGCTCCTCCCACATCTTCCCACCTAGCAAAGCCGACTCACCCCTCCCTAGCCACTGAGGAATCTTCCCCCTTGGGGTGGCTGCTCAATCTCTTCTTTATTTCCTAACCTCAGTCTGACTGGTTTTGTAGTCAGATGTGTGCAAGTTCCTCCCCTGGACTGTGTACCACTTGAGAATACTGGGACATGGAACTTTTTTTTTTCCCCAACTTTTCTTCAGTCCCCTCCAAACCTGGTACGGGTCCCTGGATATGGTAGACACTCAAAAGCACTTGGCATTACATTGACTCTTAATAAGAGGCCTGCCTACTTCCCATTATGCATGGTATTCAATATTCTATAAGTTTAGCAAGATCAGCTATGAATTAAAAACAAAACAAAAAAGCAATAGCTGCTACATTCAAGGAATTACACTTTGAGTAGAAAGAGGGTGAAAGCAGCTGATGTCCAGGGTCATCAGGAGGCATTTTTCAGCCACTTCTTCTTTCCCTTCTACCCCATTCCAAAGTGATGAAAGCAATTCCCATATCCCTCTCAGGGCCCGGGGAGTCATACCCTAATTTTACCTGCACTGAAATTGGACAGGGATGGTGGGGGGCAAGAGTATAGCATGATTTGGCCCAGTCTTCTCCCCAGCATAGCCTCATCAATGCAGACATGATCTGTGAAGTTGCAGCTTTTTGATCATGGTGCATGTGTCTCTCTACAAGAAATAGGGCACCTTTCCCCCTCAAAACAGTTAGGCTTTAAAAAAAGAAAAAACAAAAAGAAAAAAATACATCATATTATTCTAGGATTAACTGAATAGAGTGAGATTTCTTTATTCTCAGGATGATTAAAAAGCAACGTACCTATCTCTCATGTATGAGACTAGGATATTGTTTAAAAAGCAGTCTATTCAACTCTGGACTGGATCTCTTGTTAGATTCCTTATCCTGATGACTCCTGGTTTGTCCCCTTCCTTGCTTGACTGCCAACAACTTGGTACATCCTAGGTGATTTTTCACTATTTCTGCTGGTGGAATAGTGAATCCCATGGGGTCCAGTTTGCCAGGCCATCAACACTGTTTTCAGTAGCCATGGATGGCAGATCTACCGACCCACCTTCTTTCCCACAAATGATAAGCTAAATTTTTTTAAAAATCATACTTCTTTGCATCTATTGGATGGGTTGTGCTTTTCCCTCCAAATCTGGGTTCATAGAAGTTTAAAAAATTTCTCTCCAGCCCCAGAGGATCCTCTGAGTGGTCTCACAGTTCTCTGACATAGCTGACACCTATGACCAAGTTGGGGTTACAGGACATTGCCATCTAATTTATCATATCAGTCCAGGGGCTTATCATCTACTAGAAAGAACTAAACAGATTTACACAATACACAGGAAAAGCACTAGAACCTGCATCTTCTGATAGAACATATGTAAGTAATTAAGACAAAAAATAATTGCATGTTTGAAAAGGTGCACTCACCAAGCAGTTGTTGAACTATAAAAATGCATTAAGTGTAGTCAGTTTCTTTTTTTAATTATTCAGGAATGTTGTTTATGTTATCATGAAAAAAAGAGGTGAGAAAATATATTCGGCAATTTTTGGTTTTCCCCCATTTGAGCAGATGGCGATTTGTAGTTCAAAATTTGTAACTCAAATTATTTCACATTTTTATTAATCAGTACAATATGTTTTTAAAACAACAAACTGCACTTAGAAATATCAGTGTAAGTTCCCCAATTCGCCTAGTTCCATCAGAGAGCAGTTTAAGAATTAGAGATTTTGTTAGCGATATTGGGAAACAAGGCATTCTAGGTCAGTATTTCGATTGTCATTATTTTTATTCCAGTGTTCAAAGTATCTCACATGGGGGAGGGGCAGATGAAAATAGTACAGAAAATTGCAATAGGGAGCTGTAAAAAGCTGGGAGAATCTGTTTCAAGATGTTTGCTTTTTTGGTAGAACAAAAAGTGCATTTTGTTAGAGACAAATATTTTTGTGATAAAAAACATTTTATGTGAAATGTAGATTGGACTTTTAATATAAAAAAGAAATGTTAAGCCATTCTATTTTAGGAAGGTTTGGCATCTTAGAATGAAAGCTGTTAGAACTGCATATATTGGAATGTTCTCACAACTGTTGTCATCCTGTGTTCCTCTGCAAACCTGTTAAATTACATGAGTGTAGAAATAAGGGAGCTTTTTTATTATTATTAATTGACACTCATTTTTAGCTGGCATGTGCTGGCAGGTCTTTCCAGACAAACCTCAGACCATACAAGGCAGAGCTTCAATCTGAAAGTTTGGGGAATATTCTAAAGCTCTGTAATATGGAAGCTAGGAAGTGTAATATTAAAGTGATAAACATCTTATATTCAGTGTAATTCACAGTTTCTTTCATTCTTTTTACTATCTATAGATCTAAATCAAAACAAATTCCATAAAAGAGGGGGTTATTTTCAAGCACATTTTCCTTCAGAGAGCTCTTGAATATTTTATCATATCTATTTCTATACATATGCTATACATTTCTAGATCCCTGTTGAACAAAATCCAAGGTGATGATAAAAAAAAGATGACATTAGAATTCCTAGGAGATATAAAGTTAGCCCTTGTAAATGAAATAAACTTTGTTTTTGGCAATTAAGGATTACACTGGGATATTAAGTCAAAGAACAGTATGTCTGAACTATTAAATTGTTTTTTCCAGGAGGTTATTAAAAATGTATTTCAAATTACCAGAGTGGCAGGGAAAAAAAAAACCTTAAAAATGGTTACATTTTCTTGTGCTCTTGAGATGGCATATTGGTTTCATGCGATATGATTTCCAAGCAGAATTTTGTGAGCACCAAACACCCATTTTAGGACACGTGAGAGGTTCACCCCCCCCCCCCATCCCCACAGTAAGACCTTCTGAGCTGTCACTACAACAAACTGTGAATGGGTGGGCACTTCAACTGTCATCTGGCAATAGGAATCTATGGATTTTCTGGGTGTCCCTCGAATTGTGCAGAACCCCAGGATTTAGACAAGCTCTTCACAAGGTCAAACAAAAAACCAGACCCGGATCCTGATGCCGCCCGGGATCAAAAGGGGCAGGAAGTACACATACAAGCTTGTGATGTGAGGTAGGAATCTCTGGTGTATGAACAGCGTCTGCGTCCTCAAATGGTTAATTCCCCCAGGCTGTCATATTGCATAAACAGATCCTCCTTTAATAAAATTAATTAGGTTCTGAGCTTTATAGGGTGATGCCCACTGACCCTTTACATGCCTATTGTTCCCAGATCCAAGCAAAAGAAAAAAGGCTGCCCAGTCGACAAGAGAGAAACCCAAGTTAAAAGATTAGAAATCTCAAGTAGGAGCAGGGAGAGGGGATGGAGGAAGCTAGGTAATGTTTGCTTCCTCACAGAACTTAAAAACAAAAACAAAAACCCAACAGCGCGGTGACGGGGTTCTGCTAATTTCGCTTTTTGCACGCGCCACGAAATTCAGGCTGCGTGGAGTTCCCGAGAAACATCCAGAGTATTTGCAGATTGCAGGGACGCTCAGCTTTAGTTAAAAAAGACCCGAAGCACAGGGGCAGGGTTAGGTGGAGGGCACAGAGGATCTGCGAAAGAAAAGCGAGACCCCGCAAACCCATTTAGATTCCCACTACGTCCCTCCCTTTTCTCTGGGTACCCACCCAGCGCTATCCCGGGTATTTCATAGCACGAGTTGCTTCTGATATTCTTTTAAGTTTGCTAAGGAAACTCCTCGAGGGTGAGAGCGAGAGCTGGGATGGGGGAAGGTGAAATGAGGACCGCGGTCTTTTTCTCTTTTCTTCATCACAAGGGGTTTGAGTTCCCGTCTTAGGGATTAAGTGAGCGCATCCCGGGCGCCTCTCTTCGGAGGAAATCTGAGGCACGACAGCAAATAGTGCCCGATTTTGTAAGAAAAAAAGATTTTTAAGGGAAAAAAAGAAAAGAATCGTTCTCGACCGGATGTTTCCAATTACAGAGGAGCCAGAGAACAGAAAGGTTGGGGGGTTGGCGAGGATGAAGCAAAATTTGGAGAGGATGGGGGTTGGAGGTGGGAAGAGACGCAGCAGGGTAAGAGGAAAGAAATGAGGCTTCTGTGAGGAGAAGAGGAAAATAGGAAAATGAAGCAGAACTAGAAAAATGACAAAGTGTTGAGTGCTGATTTATTGCAGAAGCCTCTGGTCATTTCCATATATTGAAATGCGCCCAAGCGGCCAGTCAGTCAATTTCTTTTGAGCTGCTGCCGCCGCTGCCCACGGGCTGCCCACGTGACTCCCCCTCAGTCAGCCTCTTTACCACTCAGCCCCTGAAACAGATAGAAGAGGAAAGAAAGAGTGTGAGGCAGAGGAGGCATCTGTGTGCTGTAGTGGGTGATCTGGAGAAGGAGACGTTTGTATGGGTCTTTGGGAAAGAAGGAATGTGGCCTGGGGAGGGGAGAGGTAGGTTTCAAGCTCCATTCAAGTGTTACATCCAGTTACCTCTCTCTAGCATCTTTCCATCTCTCTCTCCTCTCTCTCTCTCTCTTTCTCCTCACTTTCCTCTTTTCCTCCTTTCTCTTCCTCTCTTAAGATGTTAAGAAAGGAGACAGAATACCAAGGTAGAAAAATCTATCAATCTACAAATATATAATGCAGATGGGTGTGGAGATGTAGGATATTCAAGTCAGATTTTATTTTGATGTCTTTGGTACTATCCATTGCTTTGGTAGATTTTTCTTAAAGAAAGGCATACACACACACACACACACACACACACACACACACACACACACACACACACACAAATCCTAGATAAAAGCCAGTGAGTTGTTAAAAATGAATTTGCAGCATTAGAGCTGTTAGCATCATTCAGCAAGCAGCAAGCTTGATAATTTCCAGGTGTTGGGGAAAGCCGTTGTCCGGGAGCTCTTACAGAGCTTATAAATCCCTGTTGGGAGGGAGAAAAAAAATCTTTGGAGGTGAATGAAATATCAAATCACAAGCCTCCTATGTAGATTTATGATTGCATAAGAAGCTTGATCATTTCCATATACTGAAATGTGCTGTCCTCTTGAGCCTGCCCAGCCCTTCCAGGAGACGAGGCGCTCCGTTCTGCCTTGATCAATGTTGACTATGAGGCAAGAAAGGAGGGGGGGGGGGTGGAAAGCAGGCTGGCACCAGATGGAGCGGGGTCTCGGGAAAGGTCAAGGTTAGCCCAGGCTGCTATTGAGTCGGTAGCAGCCTCACAGATAGATCTCTGCCTCGAAGGCACCCACTGGGGCTTCTCAAAATCAAATCTAATAGAAAAGGCAGTCACAGAATGAAATCGCTTCATCTGAATGCTAAAATTGTTATTAGGCTACATTAGAGAGATATCAGGCACGTGGTTACCAAAAAAGGGAGCATGCCTAGCAGTTTGTGTCTGAAAGAAAAGCTATGAATATGTTGATAACATCAGTAATGGGCAAGTAGAAGAGATGGATATCTTTTTTTTTTTTTTGGTCTGAAGACCAGATTAACATATTAAATGAACATGTTTTTCTTTTTTTTAGGAAGTCTACCTTATATTTTGAATTGTGTGGAATTCTTTGGTTGGGGGAAGTGGAAAAAAAATGACTCAATCCAGAGATGGGTGATCTTTATTGATTGAGAAGTTTGACTCACTTAAGGAATTTTGTTAGTATCTTTCACCAGATATGTGCCTTTGGAAATTCATTCCTCAGGCATTACACTGGGCATTGACACTGCCTTGGAAATCAGTCTTTCTGGCTTTGGACCACTGGAAATCTGTCAGAGGCCTTGCTCTTTTTCCCTCTTCTTCTCCCTCCTGTTTTCCCTTTTGCATTCTTTTTAGAGACAAAACTGTTTCTGGAGTAAATTTCATCCCACAGGCAAACGCCAGCTTAGGAGAGTGCCTGGGACCAGACATACATACATCGACTGTTAGGGTAGTCACACAAGCGTTTTTCAGATGGCCTCTCCCCAATTATCATAATGAAACCCACATTAGCTGTTTTTAACCTACAGCACAGCCATATCTTAAAGAAGGATTTAGTCTTGTAAAATAAATGCGGGCTACACTAGATTAAACATGATGACTGCACTCCAAGGGTTAATAAATTTAGAATTAACAGATCATCTCAGCTTGATACAGCTACTATAGATGATTTAATATGCAGCCTAAGCAGGTTGACAGTCAGCTCACAGATGCAGATAAGATCAAACAGTCTCTTGATTCAATAGATTGAATGGTTGTACTGAGTGTCTAGAAGGTGAATGACAGAACATATATGGCAGGGGTTCTGGTAAAACGGAGCTTCAATTCCCAACTGCTGTTTTGTGCACTGGTTTTCTTTTTCTAACAGTTCACCTTCTGTGGTGATAAAACCTGGAGTGGGGTGAGTGGGGGTGGTTAAAAATTCTCCTTATCATTATAGAGTAATGGGAGCTTAAGTTTTGAGTAAGGAAAAGATGGATACCTTTAATATCAAGATCTATTTCTAATTAGTTGTGCCTGGTAACTAATATCCACCAGTTCCCTTCCCTCTCTCTCCTCACAGGTTCTCAGGTCAGGGATCTACAGACAGGAATCAAGGTTCCTGGATGATGCAGGTAAAGGCAGGCTAGTTGGTGAAATTATATAGGCAATTTCCTCAGTCCTCTACTTTGCTCTAGCTTTTTAGATCTGGATATGGAAATGAAGTGTGAAAGCTAAGTTAAAATTCAAACTAGTATTTAGCCACAGTGAGATGTTTACACTAGGAGAGCTCACATTTCTGAAACAGTTGTTAAAAAATGGCGAAACTGGGTGGGAGCAGGGCATGGATTGGGGCATTGGGGAAGATTGGGGAGGGTCCAACAGGAAAAGTTAAGAGTAGCTGTGTCATCAGGCCTTGCTTTGGTGGCCCTATCTAGAGTTCTGACACCTAACTGAGCTTTTTTTTTTTTTTTTTTAAGGTTTAATTTCCTTTTTCTATTCAGACTCTAGTAGTATTTAAACAAGAAGACAAAAACAATTTTAATAGAAGTGTGTATTACCTGATATGATAGACAAGTTTATAACAGTTTTTATGATTTGATCAAGAACAAGGGCTCCTCCTAAACCCATTAGATTCTGTCATGTGAATATATATTCAGGCAATTTAAAAATGCATATTATGTATTCAATAGACCGGCACAGGTCTGAATTGTATCATGTTATTCTGTTCTATCACCACCCACCACCCCCCGCCCAAATCTTTATATGGAAATCTCTAATAGAGTGACTTTAGAGCTACAGCAATCACTTTTCCAATGTTCCTAACTTGGTTGTTTCATTTATTTATTTTATTTCATTTTATTTTTGAATATCAAAATGTCCAGTCCACACCATGAGCTAATGGCCCACAAAATTTTCCTTTAATAAATAAAGCCATTTAAAACTGAAAAATAGCTCTACACGCCGTTAACACTTTAACTTTTCAACCCTCTTGCTCTAATATCCTAGTGGGTAAGCACGATATTCTTTTACCTCGTTAGGTAACCTCTAAAAAATTCTTAAAATACTCTGTTCTTTAAAAGTGCTGTTTTGGATCTTGATGTGTTATATTTTTTGAGAAATAAAATCTATCTCTGTGTAACCTGCATATTTAAAGGTTTTGAACTAAAAGCAGATTTCTCCAATTTTAGGCTGAGGAAAATGTTTAAAGTGAATTTGTGATGGGCAGGAGGAACTCTGAACTGAGCATGGCTGTTCCCGGAGCAGGGGTATCCGGTGTTTATTTCACATATTAACCGGATCTAAATGCTTCTGAATTTTATTCTCCCTTTCGTGGACAACCTGTGATTGCAGCAGGGGGCACTACCAACATACGAATTACTTAGAAGTAGGAAGCTCTGGCTCTCCTGTTTCCCCGACTACTTGGAGGCATAACCACTGAAAACAGTTATCTCTCAGAAATTTGCATATTTATGGTGCCTCCTGCAGGTTTCTGTGATTGCTTTACAGTCAGGAAAGGTAACAGAAAAATATATATCCTCCCTTAAAACATGAAAAAGGATCATATAGGAACAGTGACTCTAATAGGAGACTAATCCTTGCAAAGCCGGTAGTATGAAATTTGTTTCTGGAACATTTTTGTTTTGGTTTTGTTTTAGAATTTGAAGGGAATATTTTGGAAGTTACAGGACTAAGTCTGATTCCTTGAAGAAAGATATAGGAAAATACTTAATATTTTGAGAGAAAAAATTAGCATAGACTTACTTATTCACTGAGTGAATACCTCTAAAGAACAAAATTCCTTACAGACAAGGAAAAGCCACCCAATAGATCACTTAAAAGCCTAGTTCCATGGCATATATATATATATATATATACACACATATATATATATCTCCTAGTCATAAGCAATGAACAAATGTGCAGTGTAGCTTTGGATATAAAAGTTAATTAGGTCTCAGAAGAGAATAGTTTCATTTTTATTGGCTCTGAGTTCCAAGGATACCTTTGATACACCTTTCCTCTCAGCCCCTTTTGACCTTCTTTGTGGAAACTGTACAGGGGCCAGACACTCAGGCTTGTTTGGTTCTGGATGCCAGATTTTTGATATTCTGCTTACTCTCTTGAAAAACATTCCACCAAAGCAAGCCTCATAATTGAAATTACACCCAGAAAAATCTACTCTTATCTCCACCTCAGGACCAAGGCGCTGTCAATGTGATATTTTATCAGGGGTTTTAGTTCAGGGAGAGAGTTCATACACTCTGCAGTTGGCAATACCTGAATGCAGGAAAACGAGGGCTGGAGCTTTAATTCCGTGTGGTCCAGGTTCCTTGTGTCTTCACCAGAACCTTATCCTTATTTTATCACAAGCCTATTGTACTTAATTTCCATCCCTCCTAAAAAGCCAGTATACAGTGCTCATAGGACTGCTATCAGCAATCATCAGCGAAGATTCTTAGCGATGGTGGAATTCCACAATACACAGCCTTCTCTGTATCCCGTCCTTTCTGTGGAAATGCCTATCAAAATCAAGAGGATGAAGAGAATTTTTCCTGCAATTAGACTTTACATAATAAAGACACCGGGTAGTAAAAATAATACATGCTATCAATAATGTGTGGTGACATAAATGCCCAAACTGTGAGCAGAAGGATTCTCTTATCACACATTAGTCACCACCGCTGTTTGTGTACTTATGCACTACCTTTCAGGGTAACATTAGGCATAGATCTGTTTGTTATTCTGGCTAGGGAAATTCTCATTAAAATAATGACTGCCATCATTTTATTATTACGGTGTAAGTTTATTCACAACGTTTAGGCATTTGGTATTATATTGAAATATATATATATATACCTCAGGATAAATATTTATTTTCTTGCTGCTGGTCAGTTTCTTGTCCCAAAAAAAGGAAGAAAAGATACTGTCCGAAATCAGGGGCTCTTTTACCCCTTTCAGCTCCCATAATGAAAAGCTTTTTCTTTTCAGAATTTAAAAATTGTAAGTACTGAATCACAACTTCCCAGTATTGTCAGAAATGTATTAATTTTGAACATGTCTACAAACCAGAAATTAATCTTACTGATGGTAAAATATATGAAAACACAGACCTAGGCTCAGCATTTAACATTTTCTCTTTGTCACATTAATTTTAAGAGATTGAAACCCTTAAATATAAAGATAAGTGGAAATACAACAATCCAGGATGGAAATCTAAACTTCTAAAGATGTTACTAAAGCTAAAATCTTATCAACTGAAAAAGAAAAAAAGAACTAATTCCTTTTTGGTTTGAGGCTGCTTTTCAGTTTGATTTATTTATTCTAAAATAAAGAAAAACAATTGAGAGTTGCAAGTACCCATTAAGCAGAGTTTACTTCCTGTAAAACATGTGTTTTAAAATGAGCATATTTTAAATTTTTCTAGAATCTTTCAATCAACATGTACAAAAGATCTAGTCTTTAGCAAAACCCCTTTATGTGCTTAATATTTGAATAATTAACATATTTGCTTTTTTCTCCCTCATATTTACTTGCAGAAACCAAGTTTATTTTGAAAAATCCACTAATCTTGTGTCTTCTCCTACTAATTAAGCTCAGAGTTCAAATTCATTCTTTTGATAAAGTGTTGGGATTCTCATTCCATCATATTTGAAGAGCACATACGATATTTCCCTTGTTCCCTGAGCAAGGCCACCAAAATCACTGTTTGGGGATAGGTGGGAGAGCAGTTACCATTATCAGTCTCCATGAGCCTTGCCTCTTTCAAATGAGAACCAGCTAGAACAAGCCTTGATATTTAAAGAAGGTAGTATCTGGAGAATCAGGCTCCAGAGTTAATCTCTCAGAGTTACTCTGTGTTGCAATGTACTTGGATTTTGGCTGTTGGAATATTTTATTACATTTCAAACTGAGAATTGAGAACAATAAAAGAACATTTAATCTATAGTAGATTGGATTTTGAAGTTCCTGAGAATCTAAGTGGTCTACTTCATAAGTCTTTATTCATGTACCAGACATTTCCTAAGGTCCTACTCTGCGCTGAGGGGAAAAAAGATGAAAAGGACAGGGGTTCTGCCCTAGAAGCACTGACAACCCAGGACTTGTCAGGTGATGGCTTTTATGACATAAGTTATATGAAATATACACAGAGAGACATGCAATTGTTTCCATCTGATGCAAATGGACTTGCAGTTTATAATGTATAGATTAGATAGC
The DNA here is from genome assembly GCF_009834535.1 of Camelus ferus. Lineage (NCBI taxonomy): Eukaryota > Metazoa > Chordata > Mammalia > Artiodactyla > Camelidae > Camelus > Camelus ferus. The sequence goes on along the minus strand of NC_045710.1, from coordinate 43,889,527 downwards.
AGTGCAAATGGCCCATAGTTCTTAACTATTTAAAAAGAGAAATAATGTAATTGTCCACTATATGCATATTTAATTTATTAGTGAGCAGACACAAATACCTGTGTCTTTTCCACCTGCAGTAGCAATAGAAAATGCATTTGTGGAATTCATTCCTTGATTTAACAAATGTGTTAAATGCCTACTATGTGTTGGGGAAGTGAAACAATGTCATTTAAAAAATGATACATTCACAAATGCATGTTGGAATAGTCTATAAAATTGCCTACAGAACAAATGTAGTACAGAAAGCTCATTTCCCAAGAGTAGTTAAGCTATTTAATAATGTCATAAAAACTGAAAACAACAGATTATCACAGATACATTCATGACCAAACCTCATTATTTATCATTTTCATTTCTGGGAAACCAAGTTCTCTCTCCAACTGATGTCAGAAGTGACCAGAGCTGTGTTCCTTCAAACTGGTCCTTGCTAAAGACTTGGAACTGTTCACAACAGCAATGTGAAGCCAGGGCTACCCAAAGCGAGGATAATAGTGTGCATCAGTATGGCTTTGGCACGTGTGACCCATGAACTTTATGTGACATGCTTGTGCCAGTGTATATCTTAGTGTCTTAAAAATGAAAGCCACCCAAGAATAGGGACCACACCTCGTGTCTACTCAGTGCAGTGCTCCATAAAGAAAGAAAGAATAACAATTCTTAGGACCAGATTCTTTCATTTTATAGGAACCTGGAGGCTTAGATAACTGACCTTGGGCAGGGATTTTTTTTTTTTTTAAGAGAAAGAGAAAACAGGCAAATTGTACATAATGAGGAATGGGAGACTTGAGAGATTTGTTTATCTTTTACCAAGCTGCCAAAAAAAGATGAAATAGAAATAGACATTTTCTACCGGAAAAGTTTTCTTTGCTGAATTTGGCAGGAAAAAAAAAATACTGATGATTAACTATCAGGGAAAAAAAAAGGTGTCAATTTCTGGAAAAGGGACCAGCATAGCCCCAGCTCTTCAGTGATCTCTGAGAATGACTGGCACACACTTGGAGAGTTTGTGGAGCTATGCATTTGTGGGGTTTATGAGAAGCTGGCAGAAAAGGAACTTGAGCCTGGTAACATGTTTTGATGATTGCTTCTCTTTTGTCACCTAGCTGATTCTAGAGGAGACCAACTAAAACTATTGTGAAGTGAGAATGATCAAGGCCATATGGTCCTTGATGGCTAAATTTTGAGGTCTGATTCCAGTCAGAGAATAGAAAAGGAGCTGCTCTTTCTTCTGGAAGTGAGAAGGTTTCTAAATGCCGATGTGGTTGTTCTTGATGGGTCTTTTTCTGTTTGAAGTCAGTGACCTTAGGGCCTGCCAAAAACACCCAGCAAGGGCCACATTTTGGTGTGTAGGGAAGGGATGCAGAGCAGCATGCATTTGAAAACTTCATTTTAACTCACTCACCATCTCATATTTATGGAATGGCTTTTCTAAAGGGACAAGAGTTGAAGAAGCAAGGGTTTGAGCTTTTTTTTTAGTTTTATCTTTCATCCTATGTCTACTGCCCTCTGATGGATGTGTTAACTAGGGAGACCACCCCCCTCAACTCCGACCTCCACCATCACTACCATCTCCACCACCATCACCTCTATCACCATGATCACCACCACCGTGATCACCATCACCACCACCATCCTTGTTTTCTCTGTGATAGAATCAGCATCAGCCACTAATAAACATTATATATTATGGTGGTGGTATACCAGGTTAATAGAACATATTTCAAAATTCTGATCCATTAGATAATCCAAGATGAGTTCTTCATCCATCTGTCAACAATCAACGTCAAGCAGAGACATACATGGTATTTGTGTTGAGTCCTTGGATAGTGCAGTGCTGACTGCACTGGGCTAGCTGTTGCTTTCTGAACAAACCAAATGATATCAGGAGAGCTACAAATTTTTGAAATAAGTTGATAATACCTCTTTTATTTTTACCACACAGTTGATAGACAAGATAAAGAAGATCTCAGGTGCTTCATTTTTCCTCTTCAGTAAATCTAGACTTTTCATTAGAATGTAACATAAAATATATACCTCTGTGTATAAGGTCGCATTCCTTGACATACAGTCTTGATTTTTTTTTAGTTTGTGTGTGTGTGTGTTGTGTATATGTATTGCAGGATAATAAAATAGTAAAAATTTATAATAATGGCAAAGAATACTTGTCCAAATAAAGAACTAACTGCCTATAAAATTTCCTTTTAGACAGTGAAGTCATAGCTAGAAGTTGGCAATAAGAACATCTGAAATCAGTAAAAATCATTTCTGTGATGTTGTGTTAAGGAAGGGAGGGAGGAAGGGAGAGTTGGAGGGAGGGGGAAAAAGGTGGGGGGCGGGGAGAGAGAGAGAGAGTCTCCAAAAGCTCTTCCTCTGCTATTATTCTTTTATAAAACAACTTCACATCTGGACTGATAACTTGAATTCCACCCAGTGCCATTTAAATAGCCCAAGTTATAAACCTCTTAAACTTGGGGTTTATAACAGAAACACTGACAGACCCTTAACTATAGTGCCTCTATAGTAATGAAAGCACAACTATTTCATTATAGCAGTGTCTGGCAGGGCTGCTGTAATTAAGAGTCTGTCAGCGTTTCCATTATAAACCCAAATTTTAAGAGATTTTTAACTCACATTGTTTTAAATCACATTGGGCTGAAACTTGCTGTACAAAATGTCAGGCCAGATGTGTGTGTGTGTGTGTGTGTGAGTGTATGTATGTGTGTGTGTGTGTGTGTATGTGTATGTATGTGTGTTGTTTCTTTTCCTTTTTTTTTACTCTATCCCCTACTCCCCAGAAGAGGCAAATAGGTGAAGATCATTTTTTAACACTGGGTGTGAAAAACATGTACTGAAAAAAGTATTCCCTTATTAAAAGCAAAAGATTCATGGGGGGAGGGCACACAGAAAATGAAGTTTGAGATTTTTTTATTTTTGGTTGTTCTGATTGTGTTTTTCCCTTTAGAAGTACTCTCATTTAGAAAACCAGATTTGAACATATCTGAAAAGCAATGTTAAAAAAAAATGAATCTTCTGATACTGGGTTCTTGATACTGGTTTATTTGGAAGATATTTGATAATGTGCACTGTTGGAGGTGATGATATCTTGAATTGTATTCTTAATTGTTCAGCTATTCTGATCTTTGGGTTAATCTTTTTCAGCTCACCATCTTTGGAATCACTTTTAGGCTAAAATGTACTCTTACAAAGAGTTGCCTGACCAAAGCCTTATTAGATCTGGGGGAAAGTAATAGCATTTGGATGGTTAAGTTGGTTTCATTTATGTGGTTATAAAATTTATTCACTTATTTAGTCAAAAGCCATTTGTTGAGAATCTACTGTGTGCTGAATATAGTACTTGGATGTTTCCAACGTGGTCCATTGGACTGGCTGCACTGCCCAGCACCTATGTGTCCCTGATGTCAATGTTAGGGAGCTAAATCGAGTATTTCAGTGTTCCAACCAGAGTTCCTTGCTGTCTTCAAAGGGACCTCTTACTTAAGTGATGAGACTACTGCCCCTACTCCCCTCCCCACCCTGCCCCAATACACTGTTGACTCAGCATGCTGCAGCCCAGTCTAGACGGAAGTATGGACGTATTTAGAGCAGATCCAGCTTTTCATTTCCCTCCTTTCTTCCTTCCTCCCTCCTTTCCTTTTTTTGGGGGACAGGCTCATCCAGGTATGTGAAGTAGCCTGCTAGCTAGCTAAAGGCCCAGGGAGTCTCTGGAGAAATGCCAGACTGACAGTTCCTCCAGGAACCTGCTTGGGAGAAATCTGCCTTTGCAGGTGTAGACACTGCCCTCCAGGGGCCTCCTTATGTCCCAGCCTCTGGATCATACTGGGAGCAGAGGAGGAAGAAATGTTATAGTGGGGTGGGGTCTGAAGGAGGCTGGGGATAAGAGGGGACTGTAGTCCTCATGTTCACCTTTCAATTTGGGGTGCCTACACAAAGCCCACCCCCATTTCTCAAGCACAACCCCCTAATCTTTTTAAAATTAATTTTTCCTTTGTCTTAACAACACCTTAGCACTCCCACCCTTAAGAACCCCCCGAACTATGCCAGATGATGAATCCAAATCTAAGTTTTATTTTTTTCAAGATGACTGCCCATTCTCTATTTTCTGAATTGCCATTAAGGGGGGGGGGGGAAAAGACGAAGAATTAAGTAAAAAGCAAGGTGGAAGCGATTGTATTAACCATTCATTCAGTCATTCATTTATTTATCTTTAAGTCTATAAAAGTGTTTCCCGCTAAAGGTAGACAGTGAATATTTTATTGTAATCTTGTAGTTTCCATCGAGACAGATCTTTTAACCCTTCATTCCCCAGCTCAGCCCGACTCTCCCGTGCCAGGCGATCCTCGGCTCAAGGGCTGGGACGGTATTAAGTCTCCCTCTTGGAGCTGTTTGTTGACCACATTCACGTTCAGAGCCCTGGAGCTAAAAGCACTTTACACCATAAAATAAAAGCACTGTCTTTTTTTCTAAAAGGTTACGTCTGGAGGCCACGCGGCTCATACTTCATACCGAAAACTACTGAAAGGACTATGAAATCCTCTATGATTTACACTCTCTCACTGCATTAGGGTATAGATCTGCTCGACTCTAAAAATACGGTGGGTTTCTAACCGACGTGAATATATGTGCATTATTTCAGAAAGTCTGTTAGAAAACTTGTCAACACATTATAAAGCATAAACCAGGACTTGGCTATTAAGTACGGAGATCAGAGGCAGAATATATACTGCAGGAAGTCCTGGGGAGTCTCCTCCGCGGGCAAGATAGAAAGGAGGAGGAGGGGAGGGGAGGGGTCGTCTGTTGGCCTGGAGTTTACACGCAATGTCGTCACCAAAGGTTTGGGAAAGAGCCCACAGAGTGTAATTAGTCCCTCAGTGGAATCAGCAAAGTATCTAGAGCTCCAAATGAAGTTAACTGAACGGCCAGAAAATAATTTTAACGTTGTCATAATTTATTACTTTCTAAAAGCTCCTTTTGGAAAGGTAAATATACTTGCTGTGTATTCAAGTGTGAGCGTTTAAAGTGACCTTTCACCCCTCTGCAAGCCCACCTGCATCATTAATCAATACTTATGTAATATTTTCAAAGCTCTTAAAACAACACATTTTTATTTCTTTGAACACACATACAAACCTTCCCCCTCCCCCACTTTTGGGGGAGCATCCAGCAGCTTTAGCGAGCATCCAGCAGCAATGAGGGAGGCGACGTCGCTCGTAGGGGTGAGCAGGAGGGTCCGCGAGTGGGGGTCCGCAAGAAGAAGGATCAAATGCCAATACACAGCCCTGGTTTCCTGGACTGGATGAAATCAGGCTGGGGGAGGGGCGGGAGTGGAAGGCAGTTCCTATTTCACTCTGGGCATTTTACGATGGTGAAATTAAATATATGTTAATGGTGGGAACGTCGCTGCTTACCTCTCTTTGGGCACCCAGGGAAAGCAGCTGCAAAACTGGGTTTTAAATGTATGTTTTAAAATGTGGTTTTGGAAGGAACCCCCTGGAAGCTGAAACAAGTGCAATAACATAGCAGACCTACTTGTAACTAAGTGCTTAATTTCCTATGATTTTTTAAAAAAGAAAATCAATAAAATGTTGCCAGATATTTATAGGAAATAACCACGGATAGTGGCCCTGATAGGGTGCCGGTTTTAGAGAGCACACAATTGTGTAATGAATTGTAATTCAGAAGACTGTTAAATGTGAACCACAGAACCTTTCAGAGGTAATAAAGTCATTACTTTTTACACTACAGCCAACCCTGAAAAGCTTTATACACGCCATTATATATAAATCATATATATATATTTCTACAACACACATTCACTCATTTATATACTTTTATGGATGGATGGGAAAAATATTTAAATTTGAAAAGCTCGGTTCCGAAAGAATCTGACTCACTATTGCTACCTGAAGGGGATTTTATTTTATTTATTTATTTTTCAAAGGCCTCCCAGTTGTACTTTTTCCTTCCCTCTCCTCACCTTCCATCCAACCATTCTCCTCCTCGCACCGCTCTCCCCATCCCCCTCCTCTGCAATGACATTCTTTTGGTTGCTCTAAGGCTAGTTGAACAAGACAAAAAAAAAAAAAAAAAAAAAAAGTAGTAGGAAAGAGATGCCGAGATGCTCTGAAGAACTCATGAACAAGGGGAAATGGTGTAACGTAACGCTACAGAGCTTTACTGCAAGTGAATCTTCCTGCTTCTTAAACAGGATTTGAGTTTTTCCCCCCTTAAACTGGAGGAAAACAGTAATAACAAACTACATTTACACAAAACCAGTCTAGCCCTCATCTCTCCTAATGCTGAGCATCGAAACCTTCTTTTCTTCCTTTGAGGGGCCCGAAGCTTCGTCGAGCTAGGCAAGCCAGTCATTTTCTAATGGGTTTGAAACTTTAGTAAGATAGCACATGAATAAACAGCCGCTGGCCGGCGCGGCTGGGAGGTGGGTGCGCGCGTGTAAGCCAGGGGCCTTCTTTTAAAACAATAAAGCCCCCCGCCGGGTGGGTGGATTTACGGAAACGACGTCCCTTAGACTGAGGAGGGGAAAAAGAAGACAAGAGGGGTTGTGGAGCAGCTCGGAGGAGAGTGAAGGAAGGCTCCTCGCTCCGCGGACACACACTCACACACTTCCACCTGCAGCACGGAGCCTCGCGGGCTAGGGCGACCCGCCTCCACCCTGCACCCTCCGCGCCTTCCTTGGACCCTGAGTTCATTTTCCTCTCCCTCCTGCCCTTCCGGATTTGGAATCGCGGCGCGGTCTCGGTGGCTGCGGTGGCGGTGGCTGAGGCTACAGGGTGGCGCAGGCAGGCAGGGAGACTGGGAGGCGGGAGACGCCGGGGGACTTTTGCAGGCACGTTTCTGAATAAACTTTCCAATCGCAGGGGGTGCTGTTGCTGTACATTTTACGTAAAACTGAAAGTATCCCACGCCAGAGTGAAGCCCGCTTTTTGACAGCAGCAGCAGCAGCAGCAGCAGCGTGTGTGTGTGTGTGTGTGCGCATTAAAGAGACAGGGGTTTATTTCCAACAGGTCTCCCCTAATTCCCCGGGAACGTCTGCAGAGGGGGCCGTGAACTCCGGGGTGTGCGGCTCCGCCAAGGGTGCCTGGGGAGCGCGGTGCTGACCCGGGGCGGTCTGAGCCACCAATGTGGCCTCCCCGCTGCCAGTGGCTCTCCCTTTATTCCTCACTTTCTTTCCCCAGATAACAGTACAGGACTAGTTATGCTCTCCCCGTAAGAAACATTTTCTTGCCATTCCTCAGTGCTTTTGCAGTTGCTCTTGTAGTGGGAGGGGGTGTGTCCTTCCCTGGGACCCGTCTCGGGGACCTCCCGCGGCGCGAGGAGCACGTTCCCAGGGACTGGCACTCTCGGGACTGCCCGTGCTTTGTCCTGTGGTCGGCGGCCGCTCCGTGAGGTGGACGCTTCGGCGCCTCCCTCGCCCTGGGTCCGGGCGCTCCACTCCGGGGGCTGGAACGTTTTCTGAGTCTGGCTCCCCGTTCTTTATTCCTCGGCCTTTCTCTCTCTTTCCGCAACCCTAAAGAGCTTCGACTCTGCTCCCAGTTGCATTCAGACCCGATCGCTTGTCAGGGCGTTTAGATCCTCGGCCCCCCGGCTCGGCCTGGGGGCGCCCTCCCGGCCCTCTGGCCGGGGCCTGCACCGTCTCCCTCGCCCTTGCCCTCTCTCTCCAGGCCGCCCAGGCTCTTGGAGGCCCCCGCGCTGCCCCTCCTGACCCGCAACCCTCCAAACTTGAGCTGGACTCAGCTTCGCCGCGCGTTCCCTCCCGCCTCCCCTCACCCGCCGAGGAGCTGTAACTTGGAGGCTCAGCTCTCAACTTCGGGTGATTTTCCTTCGCTATCCTCTGCTCGGGCAAAGTTTCTCGAGCGCAGCCGCGGGCTCACGGCTTTTACTTCGGCCCCGGGCGTCCACACGCTGGGAGCGAGCGCGGCGGCAGCAGCGGCGGAGAGGGGAAGTGGGTGTGCGCACGCAGGAGGGTGTCCGGGAGCAACTCTACCTGGCTTCCCTCCGCCCGCGCTTCCCCGGCCCCTGCAGCCTCCCCGTACACTCTGGGTTTTTTTTCCTTTTTTTTAATTTTAAATAATCTTTCATTTTAGGGTCCGCGTGCGGGGGGGGGAACAGGACGCATGTCTTGCTCCCCCCCCCGTCTCCCCTTTCTTCTCTCCCGGCCACGCCGCCGCCTCGCCGCTCGCTGCGGCCACTGGTGAGCCCGCGGCCCCAGCGCCCCCTCCCCTTTGCCTGCCCCTCCCCCGGGGGCCGCGTCTGGCGTCTGCGGAGCCCCCCGCCCCGCACCTCCCCCGCCCCGCACTGGCCATTGGCTTGTCCTGGTCTCTTTTTCATGTCCAGCCCCTGATGTGTGTCCATTGGTGTGAGCTTCCCCTTCCCTCCTCCCCTTCTCTCCTGCTCGCCCTGCCCATGTTTTGTGTGTCTCTGTCCATCCAGACTCCTGACGTTCAAGTTCGCAGGGACGTCACGTCCGCACTTGAACTTGCAGCTCAGGGGGGCTTTTGCCATTTTTTTCATCTCTCTCTCTCTCTCTATCTCTCCTCTCTCTCTCTCTCTCTTTTTTTTTTTTTTTTGCTTAAAAAAAAAAAAGCCATGACGGCTCTCCCACAATTCATCTTCCCTGCGCCATCTTTGTATTATTTCTAATTTATTTTGGATGTCAAAAGGCACTGATGAAGATATTTTCTCTGGAGTCTCCTTCTTTCTAACCCGGCTCTCCCGATGTGAACCGAGCCGTCGTCCGCCCGCCGCCGCCGCCGCCGCCGCCCGCCCCGCAGCCCACCATGTCTCGCCGCAAGCAAGGCAAACCCCAGCACTTAAGCAAACGGGAATTCTCGCGTAAGTAACCCAATAATAGTAATAATAATTATTAATAATCACGAGAGCGCGCAGGACGAGAAGCAAGAGAGAGGGGGAGAGAGGGGTGTGTGCATGCATTTAAATTTTTTTTTCACGAGAAAAACCTCCGAGAGTCAGGATAAAAGAGATTAAAGGGAGAGGGGGAAAAAAAACCCAACCTCATCCCATCCCGAACCATAACCGTGTGTACACTTTTGGGATAGCATGAACCTTTTAATTTTATTTAATTTTACAAAAATTTGACTCCTCCTCTTTCCTGCTTTCCGCTGCTTTATTTCGCTTTTCGAAAAGGAATGCAATGATTTCCCCTCCGATTTTGCAAAATAATGAACAATGATTTGGATGCTGACAACTCTTGTGCAAACCTAAGGGAGGGAACTGAAGGGGCAAGGGGGGTTGCTTCCACTCACGGTAGGAAGGAAAACGGGGGGTGGGGAGCCCAAGCCTAAAAAAACAATTGCCAGGAAGAAACGAGGTGAGACTGGCCCTCGGACACCAGCGCGCTCTCGATCAAGTGTGCACCGAAAGGAAAGTAGTCATCTCCACAATAGTGAGAAAGTGGGATTGTGGTAGGGGGCCCCCGGCGCTCTGGAGTCTGCGGAGTCTGGAGAGGGGCCGCGGCGACAGGGAGAGCTTAAGCGACCGGGAAGGACAGGAGAAGCGGCCGGCGCTGCCTCCTTTTGTTCCGGCCCGAGGTGGGTGTTTGTCCCGCTCCCTTTTGTGCCGGCTCCTCGCGCTTGCCCTCCCTCGCCGCCGCCACCGAAGGGCAGGAGCAGGGCTGGGGGCGAGCAAGAGAGGGAGGAAAGGCGCCCGAGCCGCCGCCGCCGGGGTTGCAGCTGCCTGCCCCTCCCGGCTGAACCTCAGTGACGGCGAGCAGACGTGCAAAATAAAATAAAATAAAATAGGGCAAGAGAAAGTGAAATTTCTTGCCCCTAAACAGACGCCAAACGTTCCGCCGTCCGTTTTCTGCAACGCTGTCTTTGACTCCCCCACCCCCCCCTGCAAAAATCTCACGATCTCTAGTACAGGGGAGAAATACAATTACCCCCCTTCCCCAAAACCCCTCTAGTTGTAAACTTAGAGCACCGGCGGCACGGAGAGGGAGCGAGGAACTCCCTCCTCTTACTATTTTTTGGAAGATTTTCAAAAAAAGTGGAAGTGGATTTTGATTGGGAAAAATCTCGTGTCTGAATGTTTACAAGCACCGCGTGTGCGGGAGCCTCCTGCCAACAAACAGACAGAGGACCGAGCGCCGCGCGGCAGCCCGGGAGCGGGCGGCGGCTACGGCCGGGCCTCGCCCGGGCCTCGCCGGGCCTCGCCGCGCCCCCGCCCCGCCCGGTATCGCCCACCCGGCGCCCGCCGCCCGCCTGCCTGCACAGCTGCATGCCGTGCCGCGACTCCGCGCCAGCCGGGTCCAGAGTCCACTCTGGCCCCCCAACACAATGCCCAGACCTCCTCCCGGCCAACCCTACTGCGAAATCGGCTGGGGAGAAACTCGGCTTTGCAAAGCATTTTTATTTTGCAAAGCAACCGAGAAAGCGTGTTCTGCCCACCCCTCCCCTCGATGTCTCTTGCCTCCGGCTCGGGGCGTCGGAGAGGTTACCACGTGCTTTCCTTGACCCCCTCCCACCGGGACTGGCCACTAGCCCCCCGCTCCGAAGCGCGGCCGAGTCAGATGGGGGTCGGGAGCGGGTAGGGGAGTAGTATGTTCGAGTATGCGTTTTGGGAGTATTGGGTCCCAGGACCCCCATGCACCCCACCCTTGAGTTCTTGCCCTCAACCTCGGTCCTGGCTCAGTCAGGGGGTCATTGTGAGTCTATATAAGGGAGGATGGGGTGGGTGAGTGGATGGCTGTCTCCGGGCCATCAGAATGCGCCGAAAGGCGGGCGGTGGGCACTTAGGAAAGTTTGGCTGCGAGGGAAAGAAAGGCGTGAGAAGGCCCACCTCCCTCCCCTTCCTCATTCTAGACCCCTATTTTAATTTCTGCTGCAATTTTAAAGGACCACCCTATACCCAGTTCTGTATTTTTTAAAGGGGTGTATGTGCTTGGGGGGTGGGGTGGGCATAGGGAATTGAATTTTTCACTGGGCCCTGGAACTTGTCACACACTTCGAAAGCTCCCCCGCCCGGGCACGTTGCGGGGCCCTCCCTCTCCCCACCCCCGCGCATCCCTCCCTCGCAGCTCTCCCCCGCCCCCCACTCCCCCGGCCGCGCCGGATGCGGAGCAGACGCGGCGCGCGGCGGTGTGAAGTTACAGCCCGGCCAGGTACCGGCGGGAAGGAAGGGCAGTGTTCGCTGCACTCGGGAAAGCCGGGCCCTTCTTCGGAAGGAAGAATTGGGGGCTCAGAGGACGGACTGAAGCATGGAGTCCGGGCTGCTCCCCCGTCCCCCACCCACCCCGGGTCCATCCTGGGACACTCTAGGCTGGGTGGGTTCCCCCCTCTCCCAGTGTCTCAGGGCGGGCTTTGGGTTCAGAGGCCAGCTTGGAGGGGGTGCGGGGGTCGCTCCTTTCTAATTTTCTGGGTTCGCAGAGGGGGCGGGAGCCATTCTGGTGTTCAGGACCCCTTTCTTCCCCCCCCCCCCATCCTCCTCCTCTTGGGCTGAATGAGCCATTCGGTCGCTAGGAGGCAGAACAAGATCAAGAAAGCTCAGCGAACTTGAACCTGTACCAGAGCCTCCCCCACCCCCGCTCTGCGTTCTCGGCCGTGAGGGAAGAGCTTCGCGAGGGTGGGGGTGGGGGAAACGGACGGTTAGGCAGAATTCCCTTTCTACCCCCATCACCCCTTACGTCTTTGTTCTTCATTTTGACTTTAAAAATGCTTTTGGCCAGCGCTGCGGAGCAGCGCCCGGGCGCGCGGCCGACACCCCCGTGCGGCGGGAGTGGAGCTGGGTGCAGTTTTCGTTCTCTTTCTGGCGGGTATTTTTGGTAGGGAGGAAAGGGGAGTGTGCGCGCTCTGGCTTCAGGGCAAGGCCAAAGGGCGGGATCCGGCAAGTTTGCACTTAAGTCTCCAGGTTCTCTTCTTGCACCCTCTCGCCTCCAAGCAAAGCACGGACAGAGGCGGCCACAGCGGGCTTGCAGGCGGCTCTGCAGCCCGACCCCAGGCTCCCCCGCCTCCTACAGCTCTAGCCTTAGAGCCCGAAATCACAACAATAGTAATAGTTATCATCATAATGATGCGGGCAAGCAGCGTCATTAATAATGAATAACCGCAGCCGCCGCTGCGCTGCGCTCACCGGTACCCGGAATTGCGGGAGAAACGCATTTGCAGAGATCCCCCAAAGTAAAAAGTGTGAGCCTGTGGACACAGAATCAATTTCAAGACCCGCGCTTGGGGTGTATGCGGTGATACCAAGACAGCACTAGGTTAACCAGCCGAGTTTTCCAAGCCTCACTTCCCATTTCTTCAACTGGCGGGCCAGAGAAACCGTCGTCACCCGATGGCCGGGCAGGACCGGCATGGAGGCGGCCGTCGGGGCCCCAGGCTGCCCGCCGCCCACCGCCCCCGGCCCCCGGTTTCCGGCCCCACGGCCCTGCGGCCGCCGCTGCACGTGTTTGCAGCGAGCGCGGCCCAAGCTTGCGGCCAGCACGCTGCTCGCTTTGTGCTTCAGAGTCCCGGCGCCCAACTTCACTTTCTGCAAAGCCTACCTCCGCCAGGCCCCCTGCCCTGGGCCTGTCGCCCCTGCCTTCGCTTTTGTTTCTTTGCTTTTTCTTTCTGCATTTCAGCCTCCGTTTGCTTCCTTACCCTGTTAAGACAATCAAAGGGAAGGACTTGGAAAGCAAACTTGAAGGCAGTGCTCTTTTCCCCTCCCCCTCCCCAGCAGCCCTCGTTTCCCTTGCTGCTTCTCCACATTTCTTCTAAGGCTTTTTTTTAAATTTATTCCTTTGCAACTGCAGAGGAAAGAGATCTCAGTCAGCCGCTGGGGCATTGAGACGTTTCAGTCTTGCTGTTTGAACGCAGAAGCATTTTATTTTCTATTTCTTTTTCCCCTTGTAGAGAATTCGCGGCTAATTATTATGATTATTTGCCCACTCCCTTCCACTTCAATCCTGGACTCCCCGCTTTGTAGCCAGAGCTTAGGCCGCAGCTTAGAAACGATGGTATTGTGGGGGCGAAGGAGGATGGAATTGAACTGAGGGAGGGGGTAAAATGGCTGAGGTTAGGAATGTTTTTAGGGAAAAGGAAATTTGCATTAAAATACAGAGAAATTATCAGATGCCCAGAAAGGAAATGTTGATTGCCACTGAGAAAAGATGTCAATGCAAATCAGTAGATTACACCAAGAGAATTGTATTTTCATATTTTCTTTGTGCCCCACTTCGTCTGATTTTTAACATTAATACCAGCAATGATAAGAACACATTTTGGTATTTCTCTGAACATCACTAGCCAAATGTTTAGCAGGGAGCCCGATGTTAAATGTATTTCATACATTAGGATATAATTCTTGTTAATTAGCAATAATTTACGTTAAGAGCATAGAAAATGTTGAGGTTATAGGTTTTATATCTGTACATTTGATCATCTTGTTATTTTCAAGAACTTTGCCTCCTATAAAATTAATTAGGTGAAATGTGGAGGTGTAATCAGCAACCTCTGAATTACCACTTCATTTCCTGGTTTTGATTGTAAATCAGTTCAGTCACTACATTTAGAAGACTTTAACCAAGTCTGTTTTATACTGCATTACCTTTAACTATTTGATACCTAGGAGAATATTTCCTTTTGCTCCTAAATAATATTTCCATTTGCAGAAATGTTTCAGGCCTCGGGAATAAAAAACAAATCTTAACGGTGGATTTTAAAAAATGGCTTTTTTGCAAAGGTTCTATGTACTTCTGACTTTAATAAAATATTTTCCCTGAGTCTATCTTCAGTCTGTAAACCTCAGGACTTGTAGTTAATGCTGAACAACAACAAAAAAGGCCACATTCGTTAATGTGTACTTAAATTCCTTAATTCAAATAGGAGGGATCTTAGAGAATGACTTCCCTATTCAGTTCCTCACTTGGTCAAAATGAAAGCAAATGTAGGAGAAAAATGACATAGAAGCATAATGCAAAAGCACTTCTGTTTGTCTTCTTTTATTTGAGAAGTATGCATATGTATTCTGTATTTATCTTTTGGTCAGTATGTTGGGCAAAGTAATATAAGTGCTTACGTTGCTGTCTTTATTAGTAGGGATATAACCTTCATATTCCTGTGGTGACCTTATGTTAAATTAGGAGGAGTACCACAGGCTAGAAATTATGACATGTCCTACTTGAGCACAGGTGCAGCTAGGCAGGGCTCTCTCAATATTATTTCACCCAGCACATCTGGGAGTTACTCCAGATCTTCCCCCTCAATATTCAGCCTGGGTAGGGTTGAAATAAATTTAACCTGAGTTCACTGGATTTTTGCACTTTATCAAAATCTGTTCCAATATTCTACACTCAAATTAAAATCTATTTTTTGATTCTCTGTGGCTTTAAGTTCATTAAATGTGAAATTGGCAGCTTGCTAAAGAAGGTCAGACTGATTAACTGTTTAAGACTTGTACATTTTCTGCTTCAGTTTTATTAACTGGCAGCATCCTGGATGTGTTTTGTATTTTATGATATTTTGTGTATGTGTGTGATAGAGTAAGCATAAGGTTTCAGGAGCAGAGACTTACCAACTCTCTTTTCCCCTTTGAAAGGTTAAAAAATGAGAGAAACTGTTCAAATAGATGCTGGAGTATTTGGGTGCAAATTTAAAAAAAGGAAACAGGAATGAAAGACATATCTACCTTGTTATACCATCCGCTGGTGATTTTGTGTGCAGAAATAGTCTCATAATGAAGTGTTTTGGAGCTCATTCAGAAAATTAGTCAACTTTGACAACATTAGGCAAAGTATTTCAAGTCTAAAGAAAGGACTTCTCAGCCTTGTTCTGAAATGTGGCGTTTGCTTGACCATTCTGATTTTTATGTGTTGGGGGCCACCAACTGCAAACATGTTTAGAATATTTTAGGCATTCCTTTCTTCAGAATGAAAAAATGACTAATTGGCTTATTTTCTTAAGTACTCAAAAGTATCCCATTTAGCTAATGTGTCTGAGAAGAATTGCCAGTGAATTTGGTATTTCTTTGATTTTGTGGCACTGCTGAGAGTGAGATCAGAAAGGCTTTTGGCAGTGTGAATTACGCTGCGTTATGATTATTATTTAGATCTGTTTCACAGGTGAATGCCGTCGTTTTCTTATTACGGCAGTGTAAACGTGGCACATTTCTGTGTGATGTAGTAGCTTTCTAATTTATGAAGCCATGTCTCTGTATATTTAGGAGCATATACATTCACACACAAAGGGTATATGTGTGTTTATTTACCTCTCCTTTTATTCTTGGGCACAATAGATAACTTAGTCTATAGGGAAAAAGAAACAAATTTGGTTTCAGTCCATGTTTTTACCAGTTTTTTTGTGGGGGTAGTTATTATTTAAGCTTTCTTTCATGTTTCTCATTAACTATTTAACAGTTATATTCTTTCTAAACTCATGAACGGGGTGTGTGTGTGTGTTTTCTCTGTAAGTGTGCAAGTCAGACAATTTTCTTTAAATATATGACGATTTGTCTCATTGATAAATTTACTTTCTTGTTGACAACCTTGACATCCATGTGCATTTTAGGTGCTTACATTTTTCTGGGCATTAAATGGAGGAGCCTAGAAACCCTTTACATAATGTGCTGGGGTGGGATGGGGTTGAGAATGTATTTCCCCCATTTCTCTCCTTTCTGGCACTCTAATAATTGTGCTTTTGTTTCTTCAACCACAGCCGAACCTCTTGAAGCCATTCTTACAGATGATGAACCAGACCACGGCCCTTTGGGAGCTCCAGAAGGGGACCATGACCTCCTCACATGTGGGCAGTGCCAGATGAACTTCCCGTTGGGGGACATTCTTATTTTTATCGAGCACAAACGGAAACAATGCAATGGCAGCCTCTGCTTAGAAAAAGCTGTGGATAAGCCACCTTCCCCTTCACCAATCGAGATGAAAAAAGCATCCAATCCCGTGGAGGTTGGCATCCAGGTCACGCCAGAGGATGACGATTGTTTATCAACGTCATCTAGAGGAATTTGCCCCAAACAGGAACACATAGCAGGTAAATGAGAAGCAAGGAGAAAAGCTGTTTGCATGTTTTCTTTTCATTTTCAGAGGCGCTGTAGCCAAGCACTAAGGAGTGGTGAAATGCTTTCTCCATGTGACTGTCCATGACAGCCCTGTAATGTTAAAATAATCATTCCTATTGCCTATGTCCAGAACACACAAAAATAAATATTTTCCACTTCACTTGAGTCAGATGTAGGCAGAATAGGTTACACACACCTGATGCCCTCTCTCTGGATCTGCTGATTCTAAATTTCTTTCCTTTTCTCTCCCTTTCTCATTTTTAAGTGTTAAAGCTTACTACACCCAGCCCAGTTTCCGATGTCCACTTCCAGCCTTGGTGACAAGTCAGAGGCAAAGTGGCCATATGGGCATTTATAGTTCAGCCAATGACCTGTTTGAGTCAGAATGCCTGGTCAGGCCTCTCTCTGGATGCAGTTCGTTTTCGAGGCTTCCGTGAAGTTGGGTGGGCTGGCAGGGCATTTTGGAGGGGCTGGAAAGAGTTAACTGTGCTACGGGGCTAGCCTTGGATCCATATTGGCTGTCAGCCCGTATGGGGCTGTAATTAAACACAGCCCCGTGGTGGGATGACACCGTGACCTTGACTTTAAGATGCCATTTTCGACTGGCCAGGCCAGAGTAGAGAGGGCAGTTGCTGAAGCGCACAGACATGCTTACTCGAAAAGTTTAAGGGCATGTTGGAAATTTCAAAAGGTTGGTTTGACAGGAACGGCTGCTCCCTGCAGCCTGCCTCCTCAGCTAAATGATAAATGCTTCTCTGTGCTCTCTCTTGTCTCTGATGTGGTTTTGACAGATGTATCTTGATTTTGTTTGTGGTTTACACAACCGCATGTCACCCTTACAAATGTCCAGTCCAGACTTCCACTGTTTCTGCTATAACACAATGTTAAAATTCCCTTGGAAAAATACATACATGTATTCAACAGTTCTCCTTCCTTTGGTTAAATTTAGCAGAGAGGTAGCTAGGGGTGTGGGTTTCTCAGCAGCTCAAGGGAAAAGGAATTAACGGCTAACAGAGGGACTTAAATCCCTACTCTAAGAGATAAACAGCACCACTATATAGTGACCCTTAACACATGTTTTAAAAAATGAAACAACAGTGATTTAACACATAAGATGAAGTGAATGCCGATTTTGTGTTGACAAAACAGGCATGCCTGTTAGTGAATGACTTCCCTCTGTTCCCCCGCCCCTGCCCCCCGAAGGCAGAAGGTTTGTTCAGTTTTAGGAAGGGAAGTGCATTTAATCAATTGATTCACTGGAACTTGTCCCTCCAACCTACTTTGACCACAGAGTTGAACTGCAGTGGGTCAGTGGTCCAGAGGGGATTAAATGTCGTATTATTTCTCCTCTCCCCCTCTGGAATTTGATCATTAAAATCAAATGTGGCTTTTCTTTCTTTCTTTCTTTCTTTCTTTCTTTCTTTCTTTCTTTCTTTCTTTCTTTCTTTCTTTCTTTCTTTCTTTCTCTCTTTCTTTCTCTCTTTCTTTCTTTCTTTCTCTCTCTCTTTCTTTCTTTCTTTCTTTCTTTCTTTCTTTCTTTCTTTCTTTCTTTCTTTCTTTCTTTTTTCCTTCCTTCTTTCCTTCTTTCTTTCCTTCCTTCTTTCCTTCTTCTTTCTTTCTTGCTCTCGCTTTTGCTCTCTTTCTTCTCTTTCTTTCTTGCTCTTTCTTTTTTAATGCTGCTTGCAATAACACTAGATACTTTTCCTTTAGTGATATAAGAAATCTGCTGCCAGGGAAGCTGCATTTACAACATACGTTTCTCAAATCCACCACATGTAGCTTATATGACATGCAGGTTAGGATTTTATTCCCCATCTCCCGCCCCGACCCCCCAGTAGGATATGGCAATGACCATTTCCATGTGCTGTCTTGTGACTGGAAGGAAAATGAACAGAAGTGTAAGGCATGATTAATGAAGCAAGAGCAAGCGGAAGGGGATTTGTCGTCTTCGGAGATCCAAAGCCTTTCTAAATCACCAAATATGGAGTAACGCTTGCGTGATGTAACATCGTATTTACATATTGAGCTGCTCGTTTAAAAGACAAAACACAGTGTCTGTCAAGCAAGAATTAAAACCACACTTCTTACTGAGGTTCCAAATAGGTTATTCAGTCTCTGATTAACCAGCTTGAAAATTCTGTGCCTCTGTACTTAGAGGAGAAATCTAAAAAGCTGGGGGAAGGCCCTATAGTGAAGGCTTTTTACTGTCACAGTTGTAAATCTACATAGGGAAAGGAGATATTTTTCTCAACTAACTCTCTGGGTGTCATAAAGATTCTTTTTTTTTTTTTTTTTAAAGGAGTAGGACAGTAACAGAGCCCAAAGAAGCTCCCCACAAAAAGCACGTTTAAAATATATTTTATAGAGCTAATGCTAAGTAATTTCACCGAGATGAAAAGCTACCTAAGCTATCTAAGATATTCAATGGGTTCACCAGCGCTGCCACGCAGGTGAGGTAAACCTTTCATGCACGAATAATTAAAAAGTCTTGATTCCTTTCATTGTGTTTAATCACCTGTTCCCACCCTAGAATTGGCTGAACATAAATAGCGTGGTCACATCTCAAAGCGATATGTCAGTAACTAGAATCACGACTTCTCATAATTCATGGTAATGAATTAAGAGTTTCCTATGGTGAAATTAACATTCTACCATTGCACATAAATTAAGATGCCCTGGCTCTCAGGTGCCTCTGAAGCGAAGTTCTGGAAACGGCTGTGTACCCCCAGCCCATTTCTCTCAAGCACGTCTTCACAATTCCAAGTCTGCTTTTCTTTTTATGGTGAGGAAGGAAACAATAAGAGTAATCACTCAGTAGATATTTGAATTGTGTCACAAAAAGAAAGGAGAGGCAATGCTCTGTATTAGGAAAGAGATATATTGATGAATCTCTAGAAAAATATGTTTGGCAACCATATAAAAGGTAGTCATTTAAATGCGCTGTGTAGGAAAGGCTTTATTAAAGTGATGTAAGTTGGATGTGAGCTTACTGTGTGCTCTGTGCTGTTTTATGGGCAGGAAGCTGGAATAAAGCAGTGACAGATCTTCTTCCTGAGATAAATAAAGCTTAGAATTCGGGGCTTTCACATAGGAGGATGAGTGGAGTTCTTTAAGCCTTCAGTGAGATGGTATGCATTTTGGCTGTACACTGGCCTCTCAAAGCTGAGTATTTTTTAGAAAGTTTTTAGAAAGGATGATTTTTACCTGGTTGACTACACACATATGTTGGTCAGGTTGTTTTTTTTTTTTCATTTTATTCAGATATTCAAAATATTGTGTGATTGTGATCCATCGAGACCATTGAAACAGCATTAATTTAGCTGGAAACGAGTAGGTTATATTGTGCAGAGCCCAGTTCATTAATTTGTGTTTCAGATATCCACCATCAGATATCAGCAGTCTTTGACTGGCAGTCAGGACTTTTCATTAGGGTTTTGTTTTGCTTTCTAGTTTCATATTTTGTGAGGGGGGAGATACTCATTGAAGATTAGTGACTGTGGAACTGCTGTTCACTTATAGAAAAGGCCAAAAAATACCATCCCATGGTATTAGCTTTTAGGTTTTGGCTTATTGCACATAGAAATCTTTAAATTAGGATTGGGTTGTCATAAAGTTAGCTTTTTGAGAGAATGGGAGAAAATATGACAAGTCCTGGAAAGCATAGTGAAGTACTATTGATATACAATATTTTTTTTCTCTTTAAAATCATGGGCATAGACATCGATATCAGGGTATTTAAAAACTATTTGCCCAGACAATATACCTCATGCCTAGATAATAATACTCTAGACAGGTACTCTAATGAAGGGAGAAATATTAATTCAACCCAGAAATACATAAGCATGTTACTTAAAGATAAATCAAGTATAATATACTTACGCTTTTCAGAATATAGAAACTCAGCTTGCCTTTTTTTTTTGGTGTCTATTTGAATTCTTTCCTGTCTCAGACTAAACTGGAGAATGTATCAATATACTTTACAGTAGAGTGGTAAATGAGGCTATAAATTACACTATCCTATTATAACCTCTTATTTTTCATTTCTCTTTATTTGTGTGATTCTGAATAAAAACCACTGACTTCTGATGTGAATTTGTAGAATGGCAGCAAACAAAAAACAAAAAGACTAACAAAAAACCCCTCAGTATGCTGTTGAACATTTTATTTACCTTCCTTTAGCATCCAGAGAATAGAGAATATTGTTTCCTAAGAAATACCTAGGATTTTCATTGGGAGCCCATGTTTGTGAGGCTGTTACCCAAAAGCTCATGTTCATGAGACTAGGAGTCCTATATACAGGATGTATTTGTAAATAAGGCAGAGAAAGGTTGTGAACTGGCAGCTTGGATGTTTTGTCAAAGTACAATGTCAGAGAAACTCTTTCTAAGACAAATTGTAAATAGAACTGTCACAGCGATTGCATGATTGAGCCACAGAAGTGTCTTACAATTGTTGGCATTGTCAGAGGACTTTTGAAAGCTTAATTAAACACAGTGGCCCTCATGGCTGCTAAATTTACTTCGGCAAGCCAAAAAGAAAAAAAAAAGTCTAAAATGTGGAAGATCTCAAAGATCCCAAAGTTCTTCCGATGTTACTCTTTCGGTGACACAGAAAAGATGCATTGTGCATTTTCCTGGTTGCCTTTTATAAATAATAGTTTTGAGAATAGAGCCACGTGATATGAAGATCATCCTGTGTGTGATGTGGAGATTGTGTTAGTTTTTCTGTCTCCTGCTGTTACAGACAGTTAATGTAAAAATGGCCTTTTATTGGAAACACAAATATGTATTCACTTCAAGAACAGGAGCAGAGGGGGAAAGTTTCCCTCCCATTCTGTGTTTATTCTGTGAAAGCTTAAAAGAACAGTGCTGTAATTTCTTAAATCACCCCATTCCTTGTGTTGCAAGTTGTGCCTTTTACTTTAAAGGATCTGAAATCTGTTTTGCACACCTTTCTCCTGGTGAATGTGGCATTTAATTGTGGAGCTGCCCATGGGCTGGAAAATGCAACTGGGTATAGACACGTGCAGGCAATGTCAGGACAGCGAAACTTAAGCTCAGGGAGAGGCGAGTTGGATGCATACTGATAGCACATTTTAGAGTCCTGGAAAGTCATTAATTTCACACTGCAGCCTCAGTGTAGTCTGGCTAATGTGGGGGTGCTGAATGGGAGTATATAACAAATGTGCAAATCTTAGTGAAGCATTTTTCAGTTTGTGATTTCTTAGTGAAAGTGTTTCATAAAGGAGAATAGGTGAATGGTGGCCTTGCACACTAGGCAGGGAGAAAGGAAGAAAGTTTTGGCTTTGCTTTGGGGGAAGATATGAAATTTAACTGAAGTAGCACAGTTAGGGAAATGCACCGAGATTGCGTCATTTGATGTTAATTTAATCTACTCTGCTTGGTCTGTTCACACCCTTTATTGCACAAAGAAATCATTTGACAAAATTTACCCGAAGCCCAAGTCTGTTTTTACATACAGTAGTACCGGCTTTGTGCAATAAAAGGCACTTAGCATCAAGCCGGACCCAGTCTGGCATCTTGCCACTTTTTTAGCAAGAGATTTAATCACCAAGGATCTTTAGTACCTTTCTGCTTGTTCAGATTTCATTTGGGTCATGGTTATGTCAGCAGTGTTGTTATTACAAAGATTGAAAAAAAAAAATTTAAACTTAGTGCCCATTTTAAACACTATCTTATATTAAGCAAGTTTTTGTTTTATGTGTCAATTTGGAGGACATTAATAAAGTTCATAAAATATGTTCAGACTATATAATTTAATGGATAATAACTAGTATTTTTATTTGTAATACCAACAGAAAATTGGCCATTGTATTCCTCCTTCCTCTGTTCTTTCCTCCTACCTAGGTAAATAAGCACCCTTGAATTGCTTCTTCTCTTTACTTCCAGGGGCTAGAGCTCTGGCCAATATCAGTAAATTTACCTTTGTAATTTGCCATGTAGTTTTTACAACAATGACCTAATTAATTTGAGCATGGACCATATTATTGCTACTAGAGTCATTTTCTGTCACAAACTTAATTTCTAGGAAATGTAACCTGACGAATAAGAATGCTTTAGCTCTCCACATGTGCTCCGAGAGACCAAAGGCAGATTTAAAATAATAATAATAAAAAAATGCCAGCATTATTTAAGCCAGTATGCTTGATGCCAAACTCAATTTGAAGCCAGTAAACATCAGACTGTATTTCTAATCGGTTTTAGAATGTAACATATTCCATATTGGGTTCACTGGAATTTGTCTGTCTGCTTTTCACTGGCCAGCTGCACTCTCTATGCATTTTTAAAACATTTCAGCAAAGGCTTTTGCTGTTCTTAGCAGGGTTAGTAACTTGGGGTCTATTTCTGAGCTCATTCGTCATTCTGCGATGGCATTGAGTTAGGTTGGCAAGGGAAGGATTTGAGGCATGGAGGGTGGTGAGGTCACTTCTGACCCCAGCAGGGAATAGGTGAGCTTCATTTGCCTTTACAATAGGCGCACAGCTACTGCACCTTGGAAGATCTCTCAGGTGCCGCTCAGATGGGCGCATGTAAATGCCCTGTCAGATGCGGAGACGGAATATTAATGCTTCTTCCACCAGCGCACCATAATAAAGCTGTACACAGCAAGCTTAATATGCAGCTAGTCTGGGGAATTGTGTAAACTTAGATAGCCCAGTGTGAAAGACAGCGATGTGAAAATGCTGGATATGCCACAGTTTCCATTCTTGTTCTCCTTTGATCTATAGCAAAATGAAAACATCATTCTTTCCTTCTCTTGGAGTTGTCTCCCCAACTCTGCCACCTCCCAATCCCCCACCCGAATTTTTTGCATGTGCTGGTATGGAGAAATACGACATAATTTGTTTCATATGGTTACTTACAGGCGTTTGAATATTTAAAATTTTAAATAGCCACAGTTCCAGCTTTTCCTGTTAAAAGTATGTGATTTGAACAAAGGGAGTATAGTGTAAATATCTGTGGTGATTTGCAACACCCCTCTTTCCCCATTAAACACACACACGGACACACGTGCACACATTCAGTTTAAATCTAGGGCTGACTTAAAGGACTTCTCTACCCTCATTTGTACTTTTTTTTTTTTTTTACAACTCTCAACTGGAACTCCATTAAAATATTTTACCATTATTTTTGAGTCCACTGTTGCTTGAGGTTTTAAAGAGGATTTTTATAATGTGTTCATTTAACAGAATCAACAGCTGTCAGAACCAGTTGTGGTAAATCCACAAAACGTACAAAGAAAAATACACACGTTTCCTGAAACAAAACACTCGGAAAAATAAGCTGCCAAGAGCTGGCGAGTGAGAAGTTTGCAGACAGGGCACCAGAGTGTTTCTTCTCTTGGTTCACCCTGGAGACTGATGTGAGCGGATCTGATGCAATGCTGCTGGAAGGCTTACCTGAACAGGTTGCCGCTCTGAGCTAGCGCACACACGGGGGATAGGAGGGCCACCGCTCGCTCCCTCTCTGCCCTCCCTTTTTCTTTTTGATCTGTTTAGATAGATAAAATACCAAGTTCTTGGAGGGCTAAACAACAAATTATACCCACTAAAGGTGAAGTGATCCGGTTTAAACTTTCTGTAAAAGAGGCGAGAAGACACCGTGCACACCCTTTTCCAGATAGGGTTGGCAGCCTGTTATTCAGAATTGAATCGGCCCTGCCAGGGAATTCCCACTGGGGACCTGGAGCAGGCATGTTGATGAAGGGGATACCTAGGGACCTGTGGTCACTCACAATGAGTTTCTGTTTGTATCTTCACTGTTGCTAGCATTGGCAATGAACAATTACACCTACAATTTGATCTTACTTTTAGATAGAGGTGAGCCCACTGATTAAAAACTCCCATTAAAATGAAGAATGGAATTATTGTGAAATCTGCAAAGGTCCTTTCAGGAAGAACACAGGTGCTGTGGTGTACCCGCCTTCCTCCGCTTTCTGTTTTCTTTTTGAACTTTCTAAAAAACACGAGGAAGCCTGCTAAGCATTGAAGCAGTTACATTTATATTCATCAGTTGTTCATTTTCTTGATATGTAATGATGCATAAAAAACTGCAGAAAAAAATCACATCTGTTAATTTTTAGGGGAAATAAGGTGTAGCTTGGATTCTTACCTTAGTTGGAGCACAAGGCACTACATGTCAGGTCTGATTTTTTACATTTTAAATATAGAGTTTCTCTTTGGGTCAAAAAATATCTAAAGCATTTCCTTTTACAGACTCAGGGGACACCATGATTTCATGATTTATTTACATTTAGGGGCAGCTCACAATGAGCCATTTACTGCTCATTTTAGCCCCCTCCCCGAGTCTTCGAGTTCATAGTTAAAACAATGCATTAACCAGTGTTAAATTTTAAATCTCATGAGTTTTTCTCTCCTACTCCATCCCATCCTAAGATTAAAAAAAATTATTCTTTTACATTTAAAAGTGAACATTGGCTACTGAAGAATGATTTAAAGGCTGAGAAAAATTTTAATAGTAAATCGTAACCTTCTCATGTTATGTTTTTGTTATGTTAAGGGGAAAAATCAATAAGGAAAAATTTAATTCTGATAAAGACACTCTTGGATCTTTGAAAACAACTGCTATCCTTTTAACTAAAACATTTGAGCAGCTTCAAAGACTATGTATTTCTTCTGATCTTGGAGCTGTGTGACTGGTAGCAAGAAAGAAAAAAAATCTTATTCTACATACAAGTGGATTGCTTAACAAGTCTGCACAGACACGTACTTGTTTGTACAATAGAGATAAAAATTCCTGTATAAAAATAATTCAGCTGCTGACAGCAGGCATTGTTGTTGGACCTGTCTTTTGTGCGTGTCCCAGCTCTGGGCCCCCTCCCCCACTATCTGCTTGGGGCAGCTTGCTGCCTGCAGACTCCTGACCAGAAGTTAATTGCTATATATTAAATATATAGGTATTGTATTTAAAGAGGAATATCTCGAGCCTTCCTATATGCATTCTACTCTACTTTCTGGTGTGATTGCGGCATTGCCAGCAGGGGGGTGGCAGGCAAACACTCTAATAGGGAAAATGACTTGAAGGCAGTTAGGGGAAATTTGGCCTTCAAGTCCCATTTGCTCTGCAGTGTAGCATCGGTTTCTAAACTTTTGTTTTTAATCTAATTCTGATTTACTCTGTCACATCCCATATCAACCCTCATTGAACTCTACTCATGTAGAGTAACATTAGTGTCAAACGGAATTGGTCAGGACTGTGGACCTGTGGCTCATACAGATGGTCGTGGATGCAGGTTCCATGCAGCTCTGCATCCTATTCTTTCTAATAAACATTAAAATGTGGCGCATTTCTGGGCAGGGCCCATGGATAAGAGACTCAAGGAACTGGGGACAGCACCTGAGGTTTTCCCCCTTCTCTCTCCTCCTCTTTCTCACGTCCTTGATATACCTACATTTCAGGTAAGATCATCTCTAGGAAAACATCCGAGACTGGGGCTGGGGGCTGGAGATGGGGAGAAGGCTGGGGGGAGAGAAGCTACTGGAATATTTTCAAGAGGGGCTCAAACACAATCACCAAAGCGGAGGGCCCTTTGGGTCCAGCTTCCGAGCAGTGAGCACACAGCCCTTTGAAAGCTGTTATTCTCAGTCTGACTGGTACACTAGCTGAGATAGGATTTACACCTACTTCCCTGTGTTCACTGGACTGAGCGTTTGGGATGGGGGTGGGGGAGGCGTTCACTGGAAATTCTATCACCAGAATTTCTTAAATGTCAGGAGGTTAGTAAGGTGTGGAGTTAGCATTCAAGGTGTAAGTTAGATTCTTCTCCAGACTGGTAATTGGGAAGCGTGAAAATCCAAATTCCCATGACGCTCTCTAATAACTGGGGTGGGGTGCTGTGGTGGGTGGACACCATAACTTTCTGAATGTCAGCTGATGTCTGCCTGACCTGTTCCTCTTGGATTAAATGCTGCCAGTGCAGGGTGGGGGAACCCCTGGGAAGATAAATACCCAGTGACAAGATTTTCACTCCTCAGAAGTAAACCAGATCGCCCTCCTCTGCCTCATATCCTCTCCTTTCTTGCTCTTTTCCCTTTGGAAGCAGCAACTTCTAAAATGAATGCCACTCCAAGCCGATGAAAAAGCTGTTTTTATACCATAGTGGATGTTTACACAGGAGACTCAACTTGAGGGGAAAAAGGCTTTTTGGGAGGGTGGTGGGACTCTCGTTAATCTGTTTTGTTGGAGGACTGTGCAGTATTGCCTATGAGCAACTCTAGGCTGTTTTTGATAAATTACCATGTTTAGAGATAGGTTTGGCTCTTAAGGGCTTAGTTTTATGAACAAAGTCCGTAACGATGTTTGCAGCCTCTGTTTGTCTCTTAGCCCCTTGGCTTCACTAGAAGCTCAATGTTTAGTTTAAGCTCAGTCTGGAAGATATAACAATTTTGCATTAAAAAAATGAGGAAATCATAGGAAGAAAAACCCTTTGCTTTTTGGATGAATCTTACTGATAATTTGCTAAAGCTCATTTGAATTTTAAGCACTTCTTTAATCTTCAAAGGCTAAATTGCTTTATGAATATGCATGGTGTGGGCAGACTTCAGTTCATTACCTAGTTGTAAATTCTAATGACCATTAGGTCCTTCCAGTAATTGCGAATTGTTTTGCATTTTTGATTGGCCTATTAACATGTACATTCGGTGCACATCAGGCTGGCCTGTCAGCCTGCTGAAGGAGAAAAAAAAGGTGAAAATTGTTTATAGCACCAAGATTCTTAGATTTTCAATCTTGCAAAATTGATGATGTAAAAAAATTAAAGCCGTGTTTTTTCTTCTCAAGATTGAAAGTTCACCAAGAGATTTGACATATTTAATTTACATGATGACTTTGCACTCCTTCATTAATGCAATTTGCATATGAAGCTGTTGTTAATCACTTTTGATCATGTTTTGTGTATTAGCTGCCTCAGTGGCTCTCCTCCTCGGATGCCCCAGTAGAAAGGAGCAAAATGATGCATCTTCTTGCCAAGTTTCCTTTAGTGAATTGAGGAATTAGAAGTCTAACCTTGAGTAATGACATATGTTTTATCCGTTTTCTTTTAATGTTAAGTACAGTTGGTGGAAGTGTTGGCTGGAAGTTGTTCTCATTTGGGGAGAAGACAGTAAAATTTAAGTGTATGATTGAGGCACATCCAGATACATACAGAAATATGTCCTGCCTGCCCCTGTTCCCCCATGGAAGTTGTCGGGCAGTTTCACTGTTAGCAGTTTGATGGCAGAGAGATTTCACTGTATTAAGACATCAGGCTCCTTTGGAAGAGAGATGGCTACAGACTACAGACCTTTCTAACAATGCTTTGGGTTTCTGCTTTGGATAGATGGCTAGCACCTCCACGTCTTGGGCCTGGGTTTGGCTGACTTCTTTATCTTTTAGCTCAAGTAAGTTTTCCTGGGGCCTCGTTCTTCAGCTTCTGCTCTTGCTGTGTCCTCCTCTAGTCACTGAAGTAAATCGTGGTCTCTGGGCTCTCGGGTGCCTCCCTCAAGGTACACAAGTGCCCTGGTTGTGAAAACAAGGTGCTAATGAACGGTTTCCGATTTTTGAGTGCCTGTGATTTTGGTGTTTGCCTTTGCTTTTGAATAGCCTGTGCTGTATTATTGATGCTCATCTTTGGTTTATGAGTTTATCGCTGGTTAACAAGCAGAATCAGAACACTGAAACTGATATTCTGATTAAAAGGAATGTTTAATGAAAGAAAATAAATTGTGATGGAAAATGAACAGTGTGTAAGGAACATAACTACAATTTTAACCTCCGAGGGACCCTAGCACTGCCCTACCATGACTTCCATCCATACCATGCTAAAAGCATGCTTCAGTTCAAAGTTGTTAATATTCAGCTGGGAAACAGTATCCAGAACACAAATAAATTATTAAGTGCATGAACTTTTTAGGCAGTAAGATGAACTGATGGGGTCCATCTGTGAGATCCAGGGGCTTTTTATTTGTGTGTGTCGAGCGATTCTGCCCTCTCCGACTTCACAGCCTTTGGTCTCCGGCCAACTGCATGCATAATTGATTCCACACGCACTATCATTTTCTTGATGTAATTGCTTTACTAAGATATGATGAAATCTAATGGATAATTTGCTATTTGAAAATGGGCAAAAAATGTTCATACTTTTTATTGGGGGGAGGGTTAGTAGACAAGGGGGTATTCAGATGACCCAGTATTTAAGAAAACAAAACAGATCGAAAAAAGCAAAGCTAACTTAGACAGGCTGCTTCATTCTCGTTGGTTATGGGTAGGAAGGTCTTCGTGACATATGGAAGCCAGTGTGTAAATCTCTCTCTTTCTATCTCATATCACACCCCCTCTTCATTCCTCCTCTGTCTGTCTCTCCCCCAAACTTTACAAGAAAGGGATCCTAACAAGGTAAAAAGTAAACAATTTAGTCATCACAAGCCTTATTATTCAGTCTATCCAGGAGTTTTGCCATGTCGGTTTATTTAACTTCCAGGAATGTAAACACTGACACAGCCCTAGAAGCAGCAAGAAAGATTACAGTATTAGAGTTAAAAACCCTGAGCGTGGAGTAGCTGTGCTTTATACTCAGCTATAATAACACTTTACATTGAAACATAATGGTAAGTCAAAACGGACTGGAAACTTCTGCTTATATGGAGTACAAATTTCAGTCTAATAGATTGGCATCATCTAGTGTACCCAGAGTAGATGGTTATATAATGGAGAGACTGTATAAATGTCAAGTACACAAATAATTCTACAGGAAGTAAATGAAAAGTATTAGAATTTCTTAAATCACCATTGAATTTTGTTGGTGGGACAATCTCATTAGCTCCCTCAAATCATGTGTGGCTTTGCATAAGTCTTTTAAAAATGTATTTTGAGGGAATTTACGGATGCTGAAACATTGTTTTAATCCAAACCAGTTCATGCTTTAAATGTACCTTAAAAAAAAGTGTACTGTTTTTCAAAGTACTTAAAGGGAGCGGAGGGGTAGAAAGCTTATAAAGCAAATCCATCTCACTGTGGCAAACTGTTTTTCAAGTAAAGTCATAATAATGAACAACACATGATCTGAAATTTGATCAGCAAACATATACTTATGCCAAGGAATTTTCTTTCTTTCTTGTTTCTCTCTTTCTCTCTCTCTCTCTTTTTTTTTGCCATTCACATACCAAGTTTCTGTAAATCAGGCAGAGAGTAACTATTGTTAAGGGGGAGACCAAATCATAATATACAGAATGGCATGGCTAAGCTGTCTTTTGGAAGAGACATTAACATCACCACCACTAACAATAACAACAACAACAAAAACCCTTTCTACAAAACTGGAAATGACAGAATAGTTTTAAAAGGAAAAAAAAAATTCACCCTACCTTCTGATGCTCAAAACTTCAAACTATTAATAGACCACCAGTGAGATAGACTGTCTTTGTGCCTTGAAATGCAAAATGAGGGAAATAATTAGCAGAGGAACAAAATTCTCAAAATTTGAAGAACTTCTGTGATTACTGGGGGTATAGTGAAAAGAAAATGCAAATTTCTTCCTGATCTTAATTAGATTCAATTGTGTAGTGGGTGTGTTAGATTGAGGGGGAGGGGAGGGGGGAGGGAGTGCTGGGGTGAAGCGAGGGGCTGTGGGAAGTGGAGACAGGTTAGCAGGGGTCTGGTGGTGTGGCAAGAGGAAAGGCAGCTCCCAGCGTAGTAAACTGTGCTGTTGGGGCCCAAATCCCGAGCCCTTAATTTAGCAGGGCTTATTTCCCTTTGGGTCTAGAGAATTTCATTTGTCCTTCCAGGGGAGGGTGGGCACTGAAATAACAGCCTGGGCTGCGTTCGGAAGGGGAAGCAGCCTGTGGGTAACTTTTCCCGACCACATGGGAAAGCTGCGTGAGATATTATGGGCTCTGCTTTGTGCACTAGCCATCAGTCAGCCTCTCAAGGTGGCATCTGCACAGAAGCCCCCAACACCAGGGCATTGCTGCACCCGTACCCCCAACAGTCTTTAGTGTTCAGTGGTGGTGGTTGGCCAGGGTCCTGCCAAAGTATGTGTAGCAAGTTTCACTGGCTGGATTTTCCTTTGCATGAAATAATAAAAACCCTGGCCAAGGCTTATGAATCTATTTTTGTTTCATTAATATTATTTATTATGTATTTTATTCATATTTTTAGGACGGACTGTGCTCTTGTTTGACCATTTGTAGTTATAATTAATACATTCCGTACTGGTTGTAAAAAGTATACTCACATTTAATTGCAAGTCAGGATAAATTAATGGATATGATTTAAAACAAAACTCACTTAAAATGTTCTTACAGGGAGCAAAAGAGGGGGCAGTCCTGCATTTAATTTATTTTCTGGGTGAGTGTCTGTGGTGAGAGGGTCGAAAGGATTGTGTGGGTCTAACAGGATGCATGTATGTGTCCGAGGGAAGTGGGGGCCACAGAGGGAGAAGGAAAACTGGGCAGGAGGAGGGGCAGCCAGGAGCTCTCTCCTTTTCTTTAATGTCTGAGGTTACCGGGAGGGGCTTAAGCAAAGTGGTCAAGTCCATCTGCTCCGGAGAAGGTGGTAAAGAAAAGAGGTTAGTGGCAAGAGGGAAGGAGCACAAAGGGAAAATTGTACATTGGGAGCGTTGCTCTCCGGTCGTGGTGTAGCCAGACTGGTTTAGCAGACAGAATGATAGATTGTTTTGTCAAGGGTCCCAGGGTGTGCCCTGAACTTGAAGCACTTTGTTTATCTTGAATAGAAAGGGAAAAGCGCAGACATAATCGATGTCTAGTTTTTAGGAGCTCGAAAGAGGTAGGAGAACAGAGAAGAGTAGGGGAGGTGGGGGAGGTGCAGGCCCCGGTTGTGGCTGTCCATTAACAGATGAACTTGGCCGAGGGCCAAGCTTTAGATGAGAGCGTGTCAGGGCCCCAGTGCAGCCAGGCCTTTTCAGCGGTGGGGTTTGTTTTTTGTTTTTTGTTTTTATTTTTTTAGTTTCTCTCTCTCTTTCTTTTTTTCTTTCTTTCTCTTTCTCTTTTTTTCTCTCCCTTCTCTCTCTCTTCCTTTTTTTTTTTTTTTTTTTAATATCTGCTGACTGTACATCAAATGCTCCCAGATCTTTGGCTAAAAGCAAGGGAAAAAAAGATACACATCCCATTTTTTCCCCCCTATGAACCAGTTGAGGCCAGTCGTTTGGCTACATACACAGGATCTATCATCTTTCCTGGTTTGCCATTGGGAAATAGGGTTGTGATAACGCCAGTAACCGGAGGGCCCTGGATCGGAAGGGTTGGTTTGTTTGGGACACCAGGGTGTGTGAGCGCATGCGCCGAGTATCCGTGCGCAGAGCCAGGGCGGGGCACGGCGAGTGGGTTGACGTGCTCAGGTAGGAAATCGCTGGAAATCAAATTTTTTTTTTAAATTGGCTGAAGTTAAACTACTCATTGGAAAGGACCTGTGAACTAATCTGTTGGTGGCTGAGCAAGATCATACCAAGCAAGGTCCAGGAAAGGCTGGGGTGGGGAAAAAGTGCCCTCGTTGGAAGCACAGCATTTTCCGTGCACGGCTGGTGGCAAATCCATGTGTCTGGGCTTGTTTTGTTCTCGATTATCTTCTTTGGTCTGCTTCTGTGTTTTTTAGTTTACTGTGACATTATGCATTCACTTATGAGTGTTGGCAAGCAAGAGTCATCAGCCCAATAACTTCCTGACATTTTTGGCTCTTTTAATGTGCAGTCTTTGCCCTCCTGCCACAAGTGGCGAGGTAATTGAATTTCCCTGTTACTCACTGGCAGGAGGCATGTTCTGGCTCCCACCAGAGGGGCTGCTGGGTCTAACACAGGGTTCAGAGAATTCCACCTAGGGGACACCAGGGGCTTCCAAGTGGTCTGGAGGCCTGTCTGAAATGCAGTTCACACAATAAAAAACATTTTTTCCCATCATGGACTTGAAAAGGCACTGTCGTGAACATCCATGTAAAATATGATGAAATCATGTTTACTTCTCCAGGCTGAAGCCTCACAAGGGAGGTGAGTTTTTTCCCAGTTACCTAGTGGCAAATAGAAACTGGGGACATTGGGTGGCCTCTGGGCTCATCCTACAGGTAACCCCAAACTCAGCCAAGCTCTGGGATGCTGTCTTCTCTCCTACCGAGGTTGTTTTTGTAACCTGCGTGGTGAGAAAGGGAAGAGGGTCTGAAAGAGGGGAAATAAGCTCTTAAGTGTGTCTCCTTTATTTTTTTTCCTCTTCCGCCTCTTTGAGTACATGGAATGAAATGGCGAAGAATTGCCGCCATTTCTAGTTGTGTGAACTTGCACAGATTTCTTCGTCTCTCCAAGCTCTAGTTTCCTCCTCGGTAATGTGGGGGGCATCACAGGACCTACCTCATGGGACGTTGTGAGATTTTGATGAGGAGACGTGCCTGTATTCTCAAGTAAATACTTGAGAAAAACCAGTTACTATTATGATTATGACTCACGGCTGAGAACGTTTTTCTCCTTTAAGAGCTGGGATCTCAAGGTAGTTTGTTCCTGCATGGGGTGAGCAGGCTGGGATGGGAGGAGAATAGGGCAGGGATGGTTCTCAAGCACTCACTGCCTCTTTCTGCCTCAGGAGGGGCTCCTGTGGGAAGGGGCCCCTGGGTGGAGAGAGCTCAGTAGCCCTGGCAGATCTGGTGAGGTGGGGGGCTTCTCGCCATTGGCAGCTCCCTCGCCGCTTGGCCTCTCTGCCTGCAGGCATATGCTGCCTTACCCAGAGAATGTGCCTGCGTGAGTGACACAGCCGCTTTGGGTGCCGAGTCCTGCTTCCCCACTGACTGGTTAGAGGGTTTGGGGGAACCATTTAACCTCTGTGAAATGGAGACACCCCAAAGAACCTCCCTTCCAGGGTTGGTGCAATGAGTCAATGAGAGAAAGCGTGACTTACTTGCCACACAGGATGTACGCCGAGAGTTGCCATTGCCATACTGTGGGTCCAGCCCATTGTTAGTCCACCCCACAGCAACCCCAGGAGGCAAGTCCTGTTGGTGCCATTTAGTGGAGGAGGAAATCGGGGCTCACCAAGGGTTAAATAACCCTCCCCTCCCTAAGGGCTCACGGTTATGGATTCCATCCTTTGATGTCCAGTCTTTACCGTCTGCCACCTCCTCAGAGGTTTGCAGCTTTCTGCAGTGGGGCTGGGCACCAACTGGGCGGGAAGCTCTGATGCTGGACGGTTGGCCCTCCTATGGGTTCTGTGGTCAAGTTTTCAGTCTTCGGGGAAGGAGAGGAATGTTCCCATCCAGTCCCTGGGCAGCTGTCCTGGTTGTATTGGAGGAGCCTGGGAGCTGTTGGAAAGAGCAGCAATGTAAGGAATTCTGCTTTGCAAGTAGTCACTTCTCTGTCTGTCCAGAGTGAGCCAGAAGTGGGGCGAGGGTCCTAGAAAAGGGAGGAGGCTTTACTATGTGTGTGACTTGATTGGGAGACAGCAGTAGGCTGACCAAGAAACTCAGCTAGGACTTTTAAGGAAGGGCTGGTGGAGTCTGGCTTTCAGCAGTTCTGTTCTATTGTTTCTTTGGCATTTTCTTCACTGACCACACCTTTAAAGGGATGAGAGAATCAGATTTACACTGTGAAGGAGAGAGTGCATGAGTGAGTGAGTCTGTGTGTGTCTGTGCATGCGTGCATGTGGGTGTGTGTGTATGTAGGGGGTCCTGGGGGTAATAATCTGCTTCAAGGAGGTTTTCATTTCTGGCCGAACAAGCGCTGTGGTGAGGCGAGTCCGGAAAGCATGCTCAGAGATTTGGGGGAATTTTTGAATGGAAACTGCAGTCAACAACTCCATACGATCCACATGTGGCTTTCCCTGAGGCGGGTTTTCAGCTGCATGGTGGCCTCCCCGAGTCACTCCGCAGGCTGCTCTGACACCATTAATATTTGCTGAAGCAAGACCTGAGGTTCGTTGCAGAGGGATTACATAATGTATTCCAAAACCAAATGTCAGGGTTTTCCTTTTATTACCCACCCTTTTGGAGTGGCTGGGCCACCATAGACCACCATTATATAATTTCAGAGTCATTGGGTAGTCAGGAGGTGCCTACTGTGTGCTGAAGTCCCATAGGGAAGCTGAAAAGTTGGCCTCAGGACTGAAGAGTGTCAGTGGGAGCTCTGCTCATTTGCTAACCCTTCTCTTTGAGCCATGGAAGATCGTTTAGATAGATGCTCCACGAAGATGTTGTCATTGGCGTGGATGCAAGTGGTCTTCTGAGTTGCGGGTGGGGATGGAGGTGGCTGGTGAGAATACATGTGGGTGGACAACGCCAAACCTTCCATTTCAGTTCTTACTCTGCCCTGGGACTGAGTCCTTGCTTCCTTCCTCCCCTCTCACCTCTTCCCCAGGCTCTCTGTGTCTCTACATGCCGCGTCTTCAGGACTGATCATCCCAGAAGAGAAGCTCTGAGTTTTGTTTGCTGGGGTCCCTAGACTGAAAAGCTGAAATGATAAAAAAAAAAAAAAAAAAAAGAATATCATAGCTTCAGGGCCCCTATTTTGTGTACCCCCCCACCCCACCCCCAGTTTTCTCTCCATTCTCTTGAAAATCTGGCCAGCTCTCTGACGGTGGCCTTTTGTTTCTTTTTCTTTTTCTTTTTTTTTTTTTTTGGTTCTGCCTTCGTTAAGGTAACATGAATTTAATGTCCCAAGAGGCAGGCTGGTGACCCTTCAGGCCAAGTGCCTGGATGTGGCAACGCTATAATAAATATTGAATGGTGAGAGCAATGGAAATTTAACAAAGCCATAACTGAGGAGACCGCACAGGGGCAGCGGACTGGTTAAGAGGCTGTTGGATGAGCTGGGTAGTATTTCTACTTCAACCTGATTGAAATGTCGACTAAAAATCAATGCTGTTGACTAGTGATAATTTACAGCGTTCCCGGTGCTAAGTAGTTCCCCGCTTAAGAGTGCGTTGGCTGGGCAGAGATTAGTGCAGAGAGTTGTGTGTGTCACAATGAATCAGACGCATTATAGGTCAGCCCTTTATTTGTTTCATCATGACTTTTACACAGTTGTCATGTAATTTATGGCTGCTTTCACGTTGTCAAACATTTTCATTGCATCTTCTTCCTTAACACACTCCTGACACAGGCGTGCTGTCTTGGAAGGCTTGGTATTATTTCCTAATCTGAGAGGAGGCCTATAAACCACCAAATTACACTATCTTTGGGCTAATCTAAATGCGCTGCAGATTAAAATCAGAGCTCATTTGTCCCTGATGCAAATTATTAAGTTTTAATTATAAATATCCATTTAATTACCCCATACATTTTTATTTTGTGGACCCTTTGGAGAACTGCTGTCTGCGATGGTGGACGGGGAGATGCATAGGAGACAATCTGTGGTAATTAATGTACACTCCCCAAATGGTAAAGGATAAACATATGCTGCTTTGTTTGTCTTATTTATTGATTGATTAGATGTATAGAGATTTTGGCATCCACACAATCTGAAGTTGAAATCCTTTTGAAAATGAAAACTATTTAAAAATCTTTTGGGGGAAGAAAAAGCACAATAAAGGCAACCTGAGCTTTCTGTTAGAACACATCGTCCTAAAATATGGGATTTTCGCTAATTTTTAAATTTGATTTGGTCTAGATTTCGCAGAAATTAAGGGTGAGAGAAAACATACCTGTTTTGCCCTAGAATGTGAAATCATTGTTATAGAAAAACTATGATCTTTAAAAAAAAATGACATCCTGGTTTCCAGCCTTGCTAGTATTCACTCCTAGCAAGCTACAGTATCTGCTTATAAAGGAAGACAGTCCAGTTGAGAGCATTATGGTGAACTATTTTTGACTACCAAACAATGAAGTAAAAACAAAAAGAGAGAGAGATAAAATACAGATTTGTAAAGGCCTTGTAACTGGACATTTACTCTTCATGAAGGCAGTGGGAAAATTACCAAGACTGGTTTGGTGGGTGGTGAGAATTGAGGTTTACTTTGACTTTTATTGATAGTGGAAAGACACTGGTCTGGGAACCAGTATGCCTGGATCTGATCCTGAGCTGTGAGACCTTGAGGTTCTTTTTGAGGTTTGGCATTTTAGTCTCTTCATCTGTAAAATGGGTAGTTTGGACCAGCTGGGTCTCTGAGCCCCTGTCATATACTAGCCTACTCTGAACACCACAGGCATGTTCCCAAGTTCCCCCTCCTTCCTGCTCATTTTGGAATCTAGTTGCTGAATAGGACTCACCTGCAAAGAGGCCAGAATATTTTCATGATTTGCCTCAAAGATGGAAGCTACCTTGGAGATGAAGGCTTGGACTCCTGGTCCCTCGGCAGAAAGATTAAGGGCAACTTTCAAATTGCTGGAAGCAAAATTGAAGCGTGGTATAATGGAATGGTGATAATTCACAGAAGTTTCCAGCCTTACAAGATTTCTCCATCTTTTAATTGTAGCAAGCTGTTTTTTTCATAAACTCTAGAGAGTGTAATGTGTATTTTCTCCAAGTTTGCTTTTTTGGGCAACTGTAACTATGTCAAAATAGAAATACGTTTGACAAAGAAATCAGTTGAATTCAAACAACCAGGTATTTTAAATTCAATTAACTGACTGAATTCAGTGATATTTTCCTTCTTCCTTCCCCAAAAGCTGGTTTCTCTGTATGGACATAGCCTACATATGCTGAGTTCTTGGAGTTACAAATTCTTGCTTGTTAAAGGCATCCGATGCAACATGTTTAGAAGAACTCTCCCTCTGTTAGTGTTGAAGACAGCATAAATTGAGGGAAAAATGTTCTTTTTTTATTCATCATGTAGGTAAAAGCATATGGCCGTTTTAGGGACATGTGATCTTTGCAATACATTTTCTAAACTCGGTGTTTACCATTGACTCTTAGAATGGACGTTTCCGTTTTCCATGCTGTCCAGCAAATGCCATTTATACATGGCATTAAATTAGCTATAAAATGATGTTTTCAGAAGCATACTGAAAAACAACATTCAAAGTTAGCCCTTGGATAATGATTATCTGAAACTTTCTTTTATTATGCCATGTACTAAGAATAAGGAGGAAATGAAACAATTGTGAAATCCATGTTTCTTGTAAGACTTAGACACTTGAAATCTATAGCTTCAATAAAAAAGTAATTTATTTAAATTACTGCCTCTTTAATTTATAATGTTTCGGGGATTTTTGTTAGGAGTGTTCTGTAAGTGCAGTGATAATCAGCTATTTCAGATTTTGCATGCTCTTCTGTCTCTGGCAAAAAAAAAAAACCAAAAACCCAACAGGGAAAAGGAAAAAGTTTAGCTCCAACTTAAGCCAAAGGAAGATAACGGGCAGACTGAATGAATGGCAGCCACCTCGAGGCACTGTTTTCTCCTTCGGTTATTACCTGAAGAGAAAGCATGATAACATTCATGCCAAAGAGGTAGGAGACAAAATATGTATTCAGATATGAAGTTTAGGATTTCACAGCCTGATAGTCTCTCTCCCCTCCTCCAGTTGCATTGTGCAAATATATCAGCTGTTGTGTTGTTAATGTGTGATACGACGCTGCTGCTAGGACGGCCTTGGCTCACTAATGGGGTCAAATGTGTCACAGTGTGATGTATGGATTATGTTTACCATGGCACGTTTTTGTTTGCGAGTGGGGCTGTGAGATGGGAGCAGATGATAAATGAAGATACCCTACAGTTTTCACACTAGTTTCTGTGGTCCTGAGTCTCCAAAACAATCCCAAGCACTGCTGAGCATGGTGAGGTATTTATGGGAGCATAATTGACTTTGAAGTTTCAGATCTCTGGCTGAAGTTTAGGATGTGATGGTCCATTATGGTAATGTCTTTACTTAAAGGTCCTATTTTAAACCCTAAATAAATTATTTAGGGTTTGTTGCTAAAACTTTGGTAAATTCATGAACCTTTGGGCTGGTTAAATAACTTGCCAGTGGCTTTCTGTGCCTGGACGATTCATTTGCTTGGGCTCCTGTGTGTGTGTGTGTGTGTGTGTGTGTGTGTGTGTATGATTTCTAAATTTATTTCTCGAGTTTCACATGCAATGAATGGTTTTTCTTACTGGAGCCTTGTGTGGTACACCTATAAAAGATTTGTGATCTCTTTTGGAAAAAAAAAAATCCCCAAATACAGCAACACTCATCATAAGACATAGCAGATATATATACACATAATTTATACATATGTACATACTACATGAATACACATATACATACACTATGTATATATACATAGTGTATGTATATAGTGTATACACACACACACACACACACACACACACACTCTATATAGAGAAAGAGAGGTTGAGAGAGAAAGTAGGAAGGTCTTTAGATTTACCAAGATTCCATTAAGTTAATATAAAAGTTTAAAATATTGTTCATGTAACTACCTCTTTTCCTCAGATTCTAACTTAGGCAAATCCATCTTCATGCTATTTGTCTCTGAGGGTCTGTTATTCACATAGCCCTGGATTGAGGGGCATAATTGCAGATTTAGGGACAACAGTCTCCAGCCGAAATTATAAATGGCTGCCTGTACCTTTTGCCTTCACAGAGTTGAGAAGTCTGGTCCTTCTGGCGGTGGCTGTAACACTTGTTGCCTGGAAGTCCCTTCTTCAGAGTTCTGCCATGAGTCTATTTCCCGTGACCCACCTCTGCATCTGGTTAAATGGACTTCAGTAATCTGGACACAGTTACTTCTTACTTATTTTATATCCTGAAAGATATTAAGTCCAACAAGCTTTTACCCACTGAGTGTAGAGAAAACGGCCAGGCAATTTTTGTTTCAATCTCTGTGTCTCTCTGGAGCAGTAGTTCCAGAGGCTGATCAATAGGTTTTATTGTAGACCTCACTGTCTCTAAAAGCATTGTGACCTTATCCTGTCTAAAAATAGTATTTGCTCTTGCTTTCAGAACCTTGACCTGTGAAAACCCATTTGGAACATAACTGACATATCTAGTCAGCTGTATATCCAAGACATGCTCTGCGAATGAATTCTGAGCAGAACCGTCCAGAACACTTTCCCCAAAGGAAAATAAATACTGGTTCTGAATACGGGGAGTGCACCTGCTTGCCCAGTGTGGGGGTGGGCCACATGGTGAGGAGTAAGGAAGACTCGGGGACTGGAGGCTGATGTGAGGGGTAAGAACCCTCAGAGAGGACTTCAGGAGGGTGCCTTTGGCCCCAAGTATGAAAACGGACTGCAGGAGCAGGAGTTTGGGCTGAAGTGCAAGATAGCTTTAAACAGAGTCCATGACCCTTTTTAGAGAGCGTGATTCTCCCAGCGCTTTCCTTGGCTTTTCCTAAGCTTCAGTCTTAAACCTTGGTGGAAGGGGTTCTCTGAGGCATAACCTAGATGGAAAGAAGTATTTCAGAGTCTAAAGTAACTTCTCTATTTTCTTTTAATGATAAAGAATTACTTCCACTTTATTTATTTTTTGGTGTGATAATGGTTTTGTGGTTTTTTTTTTTAAAGAATCATTATCTTTTAAAAATACGCATACTGAAGTATTTACTGATGGAATGATAGGATGTCTGGAATTAGTGTAAATAATCAGTGGGCAGGGTTAGCGATAGATAAAACAAGATTGGCCACGAGTTGCTAACGGTTGAAGTTGGGTGATGTGTACTTGGGAGGTGATTTCTGCCATTCTCTCTACCTCTGTGTATGTGTGAGATTTTCCCAAAAATGAAGGCGCTGCCTGATGATAAAGAGCAAAATGGCCTTGTTCGGCAGTGGGTGTTGTTTCTTTGTCAGTGGTTTGGCTCAGAGGCAGTGAGGAGGCAGGTGTCCTCTGGGAAAGAAAGTACCTGTGAGCCCAAGTCTTGTATCGGGAAGGTTCACTGTTAAGGGGGTTGTCTTAGGGTCTGCACTGTGCATGGTGCTGCATTCTCCTGGTAGAAGGGAGAGCCCATGGTTTTTTTTTCCATGCATGAAGAAGAGTTGGAGATGGAGTCTGACTGAATCTTGGCACTGGTGTCTCTTTTCATCCTGGGGGGTGTTAGGAAGAAGCAAGTGGGCAGTGCCTACTACCCTGGTAGTGTTGAGGAAGACAAGGCTCTTGGGTATTCCTGTGGCCATTGGAGCCCTGGCTGATTTGCCTGAGAGGAGGTGGACCACACCCTCGACAGATGAAAGGCAGGGGTGCAGTGGTTGCACAGTTGCAAAGGGGCATTGTGTTCTCCTATTTAGCAACATCTAGGCGTGTTGCCTTGTAGCTTGAAAGTGAGGTCACCAGTGGTCTCGGTGAAGCCTGTCACATCGGAGCCAGGGTGGGTCTGCTCTCTGCCGTATCTGCTACCTAGAAGCTGAGACCAGCCTCTCCGAGCTGTTCCCAGGCACAGGTCCCCCTGGTTTCACAAAATGTCTGCTCCTGCTCCCTTCATGTGGTGGCTATTATTAGCAAGTGTCACTCAGTTATCTTGAGAGTGGCGCATTTAGCTGCCATCTAAGTGTCTGACACTTGGGTTTACAGCAGATTAAATTAAATTTTAGGCTAGTTTGGCTTCACTGGCAGGAGACAATAGGAGCAGCTGTTGTAGAAATGTAACCTGGCACCCTCCAGGACTGGTGTGTGTGTGTGCATGTATGTGTGTTTTTCTGTGTGTCTGCTCAGAGGTGCACCTGTGGGAGTTCAGAGCATGCCGGTGACCCTTGGGTGATAAGGGACCTGACTGGCCCCTGTTGGGGGGGATGGGAAAGGTGCCATTGTCTGGGGCTGACCACTGGGCTACACCTCCTTTTCCTCTTCTTTGCATTTCATTCCTTCTTCACAGCAGTGTTTAGACAAATAGTTTCTCCAGCTTAGTTGGATTGTGTTTGGTTAGCAAAGGGAGGGTATGAAGCTGGAATAATCTTTCTACTGTTTGCACATCCGTGTTTTTCTGCAAAGGGGCTAAGCTTGCATGAAGACACCAATGGAAACCAACAGAGGAAGGGTGTGGATGATTTCTGGCTCATTGCTATGTGGTGACCAAGTTGACCTGATGGGTGGTGTAGGCAGAATGTTTGGCTGTCCCTGTCCTGCTTTATGTCTCAGATTCTTATAGGTCCAGTAGGCAGACCCACACGGGGGTTAGCGGGAGGTCTGTTCTTTTAGACACAAATATCTCCTCCTTGGTGCTTGTGCTCGGTGTAGTTGTGCCTGTGAATTTAGGACCTTTATGCCTCATCCTGTTGAGTCAGAGCAAAGCAGTGCACATCAACATCACTTTTTAAAGATGCTTCCGAAAACTCTCTGGGGATAATTTCTCCCTCTTATAAACGGAATGCAAATGTGTACGTTATTCCACGGAAGGGCAATGCTCTTTGCTTTTATAATCTAGGTCTTAAAAAATTCTGTGGCACTTGATTTCAGTTCCTCAGACTCCAGAATTTATACTCACTGATTAGTAATACATTATGCAAATAATTCAGTTTACATATCCAAATACTGTTTTGCATCATTCACACCTCATGTCTGGAAAAAAAAAAAGTGAAATGTTTCCTCAAAATAAACAAAACCTGCAGGAGAGTTTATTGTAAGGGTGAAAATTAAAGAGGCACCCATTTGCCTGGGAACTTTTGAGGAAAATTTTAATACTCCTGCATAAATAATTTTGCAGGTTTTTTTTTTGAGGGGTCTTTTACCCATAGGACATGCCATTCAAGGTATAATATGTTTCCTTTGGCTTTCTGAATTTTTCAATTTTTTTTGGAAAAAGAAGCCGTAACACTACATCCGATACACATTTGTGCATTAATACGTAGAGCCGCAAGTGAAAATTTAAGCTGAGTTACTTGAAGGAGGTACCGTACTTGCTTACCAGTCACATGAGGTTTTTGCCAGAGAGAAAAGGAGACTAAGTAGATGCAAACTTTTAGACTCAATGTCAAGAGAGAGTTAACTCAGCGTAGGCACGAATGCTTCAGTTATAGGTTGGCAAATGGCAATGCCCTATGAAAGTCTTTTAGCTTTCAGTGGGTTTTTACTCTCATTGGAGTAATTCAGGAGAATACAGGATGTGACCTGGAGCCCTTTTCTGAATAAGCACGTTCCCATGCCCACGTGAATGTCTGAGCCAGTAGCTTTGACCTCACGCGTCAGAACGGAATTGGCCTGAGACATCTGCCCAGAATTCCAGCGGTTCCCACCTCACTCTCTGGAGCGGTTCACTTACTGCTATTGCAAAACATGTCAGGTTTCCGGAGGAATTTCCCTGAGAGGGAAGGAAGGAAGGACGGCAGAAAGGGAAGAAAGCAAGTGGGGGCCTGGTCTTCTCTTTGTGGCGCGAGTGCTGTCATCTTTCTTGGACGACGCTCCACACCCACCCCTCCTAACAGGTTATAGACACATTTTTGGCACTGTGTGAAGTAAGCGTTCCAACATGTTTTTAATCTTTAACTTTCACGTCTTTAGAAGTCTGATGTACTGACTTTCAGCTGCCTGGAGATAGTTCAGGGCACAGCACCTGACAGGTGTAATGTTTTGTGTTTTATGTCTCTCAATATGGAGGTTATAGTATCAAAAAGGCCGCAAAATGCCTTAAAGATGTTGATCCCCATGTACTGAATACGCGTGGGCCCCTTCTTGCCCCACTTTCACATCTACCTTTTTTTTTTTTTTTTGTAGCCTGTGTTTGAAAGGGCCCTTGGTGTACTTGGGAGATAAGAAACTCCTTGGCTTGGCATTACCTCCCAGAGGGTCAGGATTGGGAAATCCCACTCCTCTCCACTTTTTCTCCAGGGTGGAGAGATGTCTGCCCTAGCTCTCCTTTTGCTGTGGATGGTGGGGAGACAGACTTGGTGGGTGCCGTGACTTCAGGTCTCACCTTGAGTGACAGGAGGTCAGCAACAAGCAGCCGCGTCAAGTGCCGCTATGGACGACTGTGCCTTGATTTTTGCCAAGAAGCACAGTGATTGGGTCCGTCCACTTGACTGGAGCCTGCCTTGTCACTGCTGGGTCCGCAGGATACCCTGTGGCTCCTGCTCTTACGTCTGTTCTGGAGGGGCTTTTAAGGGAACTCTGTAACGATAAGCAGGCTTTTAGTTTCCTCAGCATTCTCTGACGGGCTGAGTGTTGTCTCTGAGCTCCCCACCTCCCCCCCACGACTGGTGTGTGGTGATTCTCAGATGGAGCGTGGTGCTTCTCACCTCGTCCCCCAGGTCCATGCGTGTGAGAACTGACGCCCGCATGGGTGATGACCTCCCATGCTGGTCCCCACCTCGTACTCTCCACTTGAGTAAGTGAATTGAAATGCAGGTGAGTTGGAATGTCATTTTACAGGCATGGTCTTGAGTCCGCTCTCACACAGACACTTACAAAATAAATACATTTTATTAGTACTGAGTGGTAACAGAGTTCTTTGGGTTCACTTCACTACCAGCTGCAACACAGCCACATGGAACTAAAACTCTGATCCAGTGTCGCCTTCACCTCCGGTGCCGTGTGCGGCGGGGGAGCACATGCTGCTGGAGGGAACCAGACAACATGATGCCAGGCCCAGTCTGGTCGGAGGGAGTCTGGATACAGAAACGTTGGGCCTGATTTTGCCTTTTGAAATTAAGGTAGCTAAGGCTCAGTAATTAGTTTAAAGTGGTTTTTAAAAAATTTCTCTCTTTCCCTGAAATTGACTTTTAGGGCAAGGCTCTTGTTCCTCATTGACCAGTATCTGCAGAATCGCAGGAGACAGTCCAGGTCTTTGAGTGTGGACATTTTCCTTCGTGCGAGGGAAGTCAGTGTTTACTGAGCATCTTCCATGTAGATGTGGAATCATGAAGCTCTGTCATTTCCCGTCTCATTCTGCAGATGAGACAGGTTGAGGCTGAGAGGGGAGCGAGGTGCCAGAGGTCACTCACCAGGCAGTGATAGAACTGACAAGCCCGGGGCCTCACACTTTCATCCCTGCCTCTCTGTCCCGACTCATACAGCCTCTCCTGGTCCAGCAGGACCCAGGGTGGCCCTCCTGACTTCTTCTCAGAGACTCATGCTGCTCCCAGTGCTTTTATGTGCGACAGCCTAAATGTCTGAGTTGGAGCTTGGTGGGGAAGATCCCAGAGCTCTCTGGGCCATGCTAACCTAGGGATCCTGTGATAAAGCCCAAACAACAACCAACCAACTGGACCATTGCAGAGGATGGTTGGGTTGCTTTGCCTCATTCTTTTTCATGTCCTCTGCCCTGTTTTGAGCAGGCCTTCCTGCTATGTTTCCTGATAGGGCTCCCGCAGTGTGGCTGTCCTAAAGTTCACACCAGGTGCACGTGGAACATCTTGGCGTTTTTATCCAGATCACTGGGCATATGGTGTAGATGGGATTGGGGTGGTGGTGCCTCTCTCAGGGGCAGATGGTTCTTGAGAATTGATGGGCCCAACCTCTTCCTCTACCAGACGGGTTCTATTTTTAAAGACGTTTCTCAATAGCCGGAAATCCTTCCCTTTGTCTACCTTAAATCCTTCATGCTTCAGTTTAAACCCATTTCCTCTTCATTCCAGGGAAGATGGAGTATCTCATCACCAGCTTTGGGCTGAAATCCCTCCTATTTTAGAATTTTGCCTCTACTCCCTGCCACTGCTCCTTCCTGAATAATCTCTAATCCCTAAACTTGAACTGTTATCTTTAAACCCATTTATTATTTTTGTACCTCTCTTAAGAACTTCCTAGTTTCCCAGATCTGTTACTCAAACATTAGTCTAATTACTGCCGAGTACAATGACAAGATGCCTTAGTGTTTTCCACGTTCCTTACTCCTACCTCCGCACTTGGATATCGTGCTTGTTTTTAAAGAACCAGCACTTCATTGATGACTCACACTCAGCTGGATGTCCACTAGGAATCCCATAC
Organism: Camelus ferus; assembly: GCF_009834535.1. Lineage (NCBI taxonomy): Eukaryota > Metazoa > Chordata > Mammalia > Artiodactyla > Camelidae > Camelus > Camelus ferus. The sequence continues at coordinate 43,844,648 of NC_045710.1, read as the reverse complement.
CTTCGTCAGCCACCTTCAAGTGCAGTTAAACTTTCACGCCCAACTGTACTGTTGCCACAAGTCTCTCTTCCCAGACCCCCTTCTCTGTCCTTGTCCACATTGAACTTAGTTCTCTGCTCCTGTCCCAAGTTCCCTGGCCACCTCTTTGCTTCACCAGGTGACGGAGAGTTATGATGCTGTCTCTGAAGGTGCCTCCTCCCTCTTGGCTCCTCTCCCAGTGACAACTTCATGGAGGCTGAGAAATACAGTGAGTGGCCTTTCTTGCCTCACTTACTGCTGGGGAGAGAGCTGTTCATAAGTTTCCGCTGACATCTGGAGAACATAGGTTTTGGAGAAGCAGAGCCCAGATTCCCCGCGAGCCAGCAGAGCCAATTCTTTTTTTGAGTTTCCAGCACAACCTGTGTTGTGATAATAGGAGTTGGTCATTGTGTTTAATAGTAAAACAAAGCCCAGGTGCACGTCATAGGCACATCTTCTGTGTGCTGGGGTGAGGAAAGGTGGTCATGAGTGTGTAGGATGATATGAAGAGCATTACAGACGTGGGAAAGCATCTGGGAGCACACAGACATGGCATGAGTAATTGCAGGCGTATAGCCACAAGGCTGCGTTTTCTGTCCCTGCCTCCCCTTTTTGTACCCCAGTTCAGTCAGTGAAGACGGAAGTGAAGTGATGAGAAGAGGGACCACCCATCCTTCAGACTCCAAGGTGTTTGCAGCCCAGGACCCCTGTGTGGGTGTGGGCCCAGCAGAGACCAGAGAACATCCCCTGATTGGATCTTTCTCAGACTGACTTACTCACTTCCAGTTCTGCCCAGCCCAGAGGTGACTTGGTAATCCCCGCAGTATGAACTCACGGTGGGCTCAGTGGTCTGGGAACTTCTGCCTCCGGTCTCAAGTCAGGAGCAGAAATGGGGCAGCTGGGAGGTTGGGTGATGAAAAGTCGGTTGGAAACCCCTCAGTCGGTGTCAGACCCTGGTTCCATCTGCCCCTCTGTGCACCGCCACATTCTCCTTGCTTGAAAGCACTGTGCTGTGTTTCGAGGAGGAAAGAAGTAGCCTGGTCCCACATACATGCGTTGAGGGCTTGTTTCGGGATTGCCTTCCCCTGAACTGAATTGCCAAAGCCCTTTCTGCAGGTAACTAAGAATATCTGAGTGGGGACCTGGCTCAGGCCTGGCTGGTGCTCTTTGGAGGAAGCATTGCTCTGGGATTCATGGGAAGGCAGCCACAGGGTCCGTGTTGTCTTGTGGGTGTTGGTATTTTCTCCTCCCTGAACCATAACCTTTTTGAGAGCAGGGATCGCCTTTTATTTTGTGTGTTTTCATGCCCCACGTAATGCTGGTTCATTATGCTGTTTAATTCATACTTCGTTCTGGCTGATTGATTGGAAACTGAAAGGCCCGACTTTGAACTGGATGCCTTGGCTCCCTGACGTGGAAAGGTGCTGAGGCAGGGCGACTTTATTCCCCCCCTTTCTCCCTGTGGAGACAATGAGAAAGCTTGGGGTTGGGGTAAGGAATGGTGTCTTCACGGCCTTCACTCCGCAGCCGCCTTTTCTCTTGGCCAAGCAGTGAGCCCTCTGCTTCTAGCTCCAGCTCCTTCTTACCTGAGAGTGGGTATGGGGAGGCTCCTTAGGGCGGCCAACACTGGGGAAGGCAGCTGGGGGCCCCCTGGGGGTGTGGGAAGCTGGGAGCCACCCGCTGCAGAAGCCTGGAGTTTACCAGGAGGGAGAATGGCCTGCCTTCAGAGGGACTGAGTACGGCCCTCCTCACAGCTCTGGCTGACGCTGGGTTGGCTTTGAAGGGCGATTCTCTATTTTTGTTTCGTGTATGTGTGTGCAAGACCTTAGATATTTGAGTAGGGAAGTCCTCTCTTCCGGTTACCCTGATCAGTGTGTTGCAGAGAGTCATCCAGAACAACTAGATGTATTTGCACGACTCTGATTTCTTTCATAAGAAGAAAGAATCTCAATTGAATTGTGGTGTCAGTGGCTTGCTCTCCAAGTCCCAGGACTGTCCAGAAGTAGTGGGTTGCTCGGCAGGGCCAGGCTGGGGCTCGCTGCCCTGTCAGTGGCCAGGGCAGCCCGCAGCCTTCTGGTTCAGCTGTGGTCTTTCTCGTGCACTCCCACCTGCACCCCAGGGGTGGCCCAGCACATTCCCCTTGGAGAGCCATTGGGAGCGCTGCTGGCTGGAAGTGCCCCAAGGTATTGGTAGCACGCGCCCCCTTTGGAGGTGTTGGCCCAGCTGTGCTTCATTCTAAAGCTGAGTCTTGCTTCTGATTTCCCGATACCTGCGTGGTGGGGGTGTCAGTTGTGGTGGGAGACGTTTTACCAATCCTGGCCAGGGATGAGTCAGTTGTGCTGTAGGTGGGAGTGGGCAGCCAGCCCTTGGAGGGTGGGGGCATCCAGAAGGGAGAGGGCAGGACAGGGAAGATCCCAGCAGGACTTGAAGATATGCTCCAAAAAGAGAGGAAAAGCAGGCGTTCTTGCCAGAGGCCGACCTAGCACCCACGCCTGTGGAAGGTGCTCCCCAGGGTGGTTGGCTCCAGGGCAGTGGGCAGTGACCTCTGCTGCAGAGTAGCCGAGAGGGGGACATGGAAGCAGCTTCTTGCTTATCATCTGGCAGTGAACGCACCTGAGGAGTGGGCCCCTGGGGACAGGAACTCCATCTAGTGCCTCTCCTAGGACCAGATTCCTTGTCCTTTCCTTGTCCCACATTCTCCCATCTTGGAGCAGTGTTGACTGCCTGGACTCTGGGGCCGGTGGGGGTGAGCCTCAAACCTACTTAAAGCAGCACGTGAGTCCCTTACTCTGATCATCCTCCTCCCAGGCAAGGGCCTTGTAAAGAGTAGTGCTGGATGAGAAAGAGAAAGTCATTCACCACCCTTCAACAATGCTATGTGGATTTTGGTCGGGGGTGGGTGAGTCCTCAAACTCTTCCCCAAAGGTGACTGTCCTGTGGGCTGTCCTTTCTCTGCCTCTCTCAGAGGTAACCAGAACTGGTGGTGTGGTCAAATGTGACTCATCAGCTGTTGCCCTGGGTGTTCGTTTTTGGGTGAGATTCATCTCTGAGATGGCTCACGGGTAGAACTCCTTTCTCTGTGTGTCATCGAGTGGCTGCCATGTGGGTGGGCTGCGTGGTCAAGTGTGTGCTTTCGCTGTAGATGCGTGTTGCAGTAAAACCTGCCTGTTCTCCCACCCCTCGTTAAAGGTGACTCATAGTTAAGAAACTGAAAGAAAATAAACTGACTTCACCGACTGTGAACCTCTCCAGGCTCCGAACCAATTTTAGGTAACCTGGGGATGCCCTGGTGTCTACATCAGGGAAGCCTCTTAAATGAGCTCAGCAGCATGAAGTGATTGGAGGTTTTTATTTCCACAGGATCAAAGAATTAGAGCTGAGAAGAGAAGCAGATGCCATTAATCTCATTTTTAAAATTTTGCATGTGTTTAATTGAACATTTAATGCCCAGCACTGTGTTGGCTGTGTTGGGTGCTGGAGATACAGAGGTGAGCGAGACCAGGCAGGTGCTCTCTCTTGAAGACTTCTCATCTGGTAGACACGTGTGTGATGGGGGGGGTTGCATGCATGGGGGGCAAATCCCTTATAGCTGAGAGCCAGGCACGCAGCTGGAAAATCTAAAGAACCTGGGCCAAGAGAGGTGAAGTGATTTGCCCAGGCCACCCAGCTACTTAGCAGAGCTCAGCCACAACCCAGATAGGTTTTTCTGAGTCCCAAACCCATGCTTTTTCTAGCACATCAGGCAACCGCCTTTAGCAGCTCAGCAGAGTTAGATGTGGGGTCTAGGTGCCTTCTGAATCACCCCCTTTAAAGCGTCCCAGGTCAGCAGGCTTCCTCTTCCCACAGCTCTCCAGGGAAGCTACATGCAAAGCTGCCTTTGCAGACTCCTCAAGCCAGTGTGTCTCATCCTTCCAAGTTGTTTGGATAAAGCTGGAGGCCCAGATGGCTGCACACTTACTCCTTTTGGAGTTGCTGAGATGCTTGTGTTTTCTGGAGAGTTACTGTATCTTTGGCCCAGTTAGTACTAAGTACTGAGCCGGATCTTTTGCCTTTGAACACTTATCCTGATTATTGGAAAGACAACTTGGTAAGTTGGGTGTAGCAGATGAAGCACCTCATATTCTTACTTGTTTGTTTGGAAAGAAAAAAAAAATACCCACTTGCTTTACCATCTTTCTTCTTCTTGGAAACAGAGTGCACAAAGCTTAGAGAATTAATGGCACCCCCCCCACCATGTCTTACGTTACAAGCTTCTTCTATGCCTATTGCATTTTCAACTTATTGCGGCTTTTCTATGGCTCAGAAAATCCCTTGACTGAGTGATGATTGTTTTCGTGAAACGGTGCAACATGTAAAGCAATGGTTGTCATTAATAGTGCAGTTACGTAGACCGTAGCTCTTTAAGCCTTCAGTTTCAAATCAGATTAGCGCTCTGTTAACTTAAATTAGCCCCCAAAAAGAAGAAAGAAGGAAAGAAAAAGAACTGTCGGAAATCAGAGGGAAATATTAGCATTATGAAACATGTTAACAAGTGGCCATTAGCACTTTATGTCTGCATGAATAGCATCTTTAAGTGTTTTATTGGTAACAGAATAGAGTGGAGTCACAGAGAATGGCATTACTTTTCAAATTGGCAAGTTCTTTAAATTCAGACTTCTCCTTGTTATTGCCTACCAGGGAGCATTTATTCACCTGTCAAAATGTACGCCCGGGTGGGAAAAGGTACTTTCACTTTTCTGGCTGATCCCGGGCTCTCAGGTGTGAGGGATTTGTCCTCTCACCACGGCCCCCTCCACGCCCTCCCTACCAGGAGGAGGGAGAGCCTGAAGGCACACGTGGAGGAGGAATAACCCCGTGCAGGAAGCTGGCTCCTCTGGGCTTTGTGCCTGGCCCGGGGCCCATGCCCAGCACTGGTGTACGTGCTGCCTCTCAGTGTGCCTGGGCATGGGGCTTGCTGCAGGGAATGTGTGCAAGGACCACAGAGCTGGGGTAGCTGTGAAGGCTGGCACCTCCCCAGGTTCTTAGCCTCCTTCCCTTCTGGAGACTTCTCATAAGCCTTAGGGGAAAGACTCTCATTTGGTCTTGACTGGCCCCTCTCAAGAGTCCCCCCCCCACCACCAATTCTTGTTCCTCTCCCCAAACCAGCTGAACCCCTCCATTTATATTACAAGGTGAGATACTGTTCCCCCTGGGCCTCAAGGCTGTTGGGGGAAATGAAACTTGGCTCAAACTCAAACTCCAAAGCCCAAGTACGCCCAGGTCAGGCTGCCTGGTGGCCTCGTATAGATACAGTGTATAGATACAGTGTATAGATACAGTGTTGAGTGGCCTCCTGGCAGTTTGGGGTTCGGGAGGTTCACTCATTCATTTTTCAACAATTTTTTTGAACACTTTGCCACATGCCAGGAACTGTTCTTGGGGTTGGGCATATAGCAATGATCAAAGCATTCAAATGCCCTGCTCTTGTGGCTCCTGTCCTAGCTGGGGAGACGGACGGTAAATGAATAAACAGGTGAGTTACAGTGAGCATCAGAAGAAGATGGCCACACTGCTTTGGAGAGAAAATGGGGAATGTGTGGTGGGCATGTTTTTAATAGGATAGTTAGGGATGACCACAATGAGAAGCAAGGCTCCCAGGAAGTGAGGCAACCGCCCTGTGGTTTTCTGGGGAAAGGGGGTTCCTAGCTGAGTGGACAGTGGATCTGAAGTCTGCTTGGCTGTTGAGGAGGAGGGGCCCAGGAGTGGAAGGTGTAAAGGAGTGGGGTGGGAGCTGGGGTCCGAGGGAAGGAGACCAGCGCCAGCCTGTAGGCCATTGTGAGGACTCTGGCTTTGACCCCCCGAGAGATGGAAGCCACTGGAGGAGTGACATCGTGTGATTTAGTTTTCAGAAGGTCACTTGGGCTGCTTTTTGAGACCTGAGTGTGGGGAGGTGGGGCAGAAGCAGTCAGGAGGCTTCACCAAAATCCAGGGAAGATGCTGGCAGCTTCGACCAGGGTGGTAGGAATGTGAGAAGGGGCTGGATTCTGGACATATTTTGAAGATAAAACCAACAGCATTTGCTGACAGATTGTATATGGAAGAGAGGAGTTAAGGTGGACCCTAAGATGTTTGGTTCAGTGACTGGAAGGATGGAGTCGCTGTTTTCTAGGGTGGAAGGCATTGGAGGTACTTGGGAGGGTGGAGTGCTCAGCCCAAGCTGTGGGGCGGCTTCTCCTCCTTCCTCCCCTTCCCCTCCTCCCACTTCTGCCCGCCTCTCCCCTCCTCCCCGCCTCCCCCTCCTCCTCCTCTTCTCTCTCCTCCTCTTCCGCTTAGGGCTGTGGGTGTAGACTTCCCCTGTTGGGGAAGCGTTGGGAGGGAAGGGAGAGTGGTCCTCATGGGACAGTTAGGAGAGCTCTAGTAGACGGCTTGTAGCCACGATGACGCACATCAAACTCTAACTGTAGTCTGTCAGGGAAGGTGTTTTCCTGAACTTTTTACTCAGTTTCCTTCTATATTTTTCTTCAGCTTCCAGAGACAACTTTTGATTCAGAAATGTGTGCTTTGCTTCTTGCATTAATTCTTTCCCTGAGCTTGTTTTCTCAGAGTTCAGGTAAATCATCAGGGCTGCTTGTGGACCATGGGATTTGGAACTAGGTATATAAGCTGCCTCTTGCCCTGGACATCACCCTCTCCAGGTGCCTAAAGTGCGACAGGAATCCACTGCCGTGGTGTCTTGCACCTCCAGAGAGTCCTTTTCCGAAGACATCTTTGTGTCTTTGCTGTGCTCAGGTCTGCTGGTCAGCCTGGGGTTTGGAATTTCGTATGGAAACCCATTGTCCTCCTTTCCTCAGGTCCTCCTCCTCCCTTTCCCCATTCCTGGAAAGAAGTTGGCTGGCAGATAGAGTGTTTTTCCTTGAAAGGAGAGTGGAGAGCCCTCTAATGGAAAAGTAAAATAATTCTTGGAATCCTCATAACACCCAAGCTGGCCAAGGCTGAGACCAAGTAAATTATTTGGAGATAATTTGCAACGGCCTGAATCAAACAAATTGCTTTCTGCCCTGGACTCCGCTTGAATGTTTAGTCCAGAAGCTGGTGATTTTTTTAGCAGTCTGATGAGAAATAGGAGCCAGTGCTTCTATCTGAGCCACCTTTGTTTGGAGGGGGTCTTGGAGGTTTTAGGGCTCACAGGGGAGCATCTTTTGTTAGCAGTAGGTTCCTTATCATACAAGGAGCTCCTTTGCCCTCAAGTCTCCAGGAAGATCTTAAATGGCAGCATTCAGAGCCCGAGTTGAACAACCCTCAAGGCAGGCCTTAGTTTTCAATCTCCCTTATGGCGCTGGCCTTGCTACACGTAGAACAAATTATTCTAGAATCATAGGAGACCCAAGGGACAGCTCATAGAACAGTCTAGGCCTCCAGCCCAGAGGTCTAGCCCTGTTGTCAAAGAGATTCTCAGGGACACCCAAGGGCCTCTAGCCACTCCCATGGCCTCAGGTGTACGAGCACCAGCTTCTTCCTGAGCCAAGGTGAGACCAGTTCCTGACATCTTTCTCTCAGCCACACCTGTCTGTGACCAGTTTGCTGAAGTGGAAATTCCCAGAGACCAGTTTCTGTCCTTTGCCCAGCAATCATATCCTTCCCACCTTGGAGGAAAGCAAAGTCCTTTTCAGAAAGGGAAGAGTCCCACACAGTTCCACGCTGGCCATTCCATGCCTTCTCACCATATTCCTTTAGAAATGTGTCTTGGGGATGCTTGTCTCCCAGCAACTGAAAACCTCCTCAGTTTTGTAAATCTCATACTCAGTAACTGGGCTGCATGTGGCCCACTTAACCGCTGCAGGGAGAGTGGTCTGGGGAGAATTCTGTGTCCCCAAAAAGCTTTTCTCTGGCTCCTCTTTCACATTCAAGCCTTCTCCACCACATTCTACAACAAGTGTGGCTGAGTTTGCGTTTTCTCTTACTTTTTTTATGTGTATAATTTTTTGCAGTTGTTGTTTGGGGAAGAGGGTAGACGACCCTGGGGCAGTCAGCACGTTAGGTGGCTCTTGGCTCCCTGAGATGAATAACTGCTTAGCTGTTGCGCAACTACTTTTGTTTGTGAAATAAAGGGCAGTAAGCACCATGACACGAGAGAATTTCAGGTTTATTGTGATTTCTTTTTTGTGTTTGCATCTGTCCTGCTCAGTTAGGGCATTACCCGTAAACCCACAGGAACCCACACCGAAGACCGAAGGCCATATGATTTTAAAGCTTTAGAAATCTGCATGTATAATATGTCTTTTGTGAAATTTTTTTGTTCTTTTGCTTTAGAAACTGTAATAATAATCCATAGTAATTATCCCATAGTATGCTGTCCTTTGTTACAGGAGCACTGGATTAGTGTGAAAACGTGTCCTGTATACAGTTTCAACAGCTTGATTTTGCTTCTTCCCCCCGCCCCCCTTTCTGTCTTGTGCTATTTGGAAGACAGTTTCCACATTTCTGCCATATGTCTTAGAGAAGCTCAGGACTTAGAGGCAGTAGCAGACTTAGGACGGCGAGCTTAGTTCAGGTGGGGAGGCAGCCCTGTCTAACAGGGACTGTTATGCAGACAGTGAGCTGTTGAAACAGCTGCATTTGGAAATAGTGCTTCCCCCTTGCCTGCCCTCTTTTCTTGAGAGACTCCAAAACATCTGAAAATGCCAAAGCACTTCACTAGGTTTTAACTTTTCTGGCTCGAACAGAAGCAGCTTCAAATCAACATGAGCCCAGCAGTCTTTGTACATTCTGTACACATTTTTCTAGCTTTTCAAGAAAGACAAGACTTTTCTTTTCTTTTTCTTTCTGTTTCTGTCTCTTCTCCTTTTCTTTCTTTCTTTCTTTCTTTCTTTCTTTCTTTCTTTCTTTCTTTCTTTCTTTCTTTCTTTCTTTCTTTCTTTCTTTCTTTCTTTCTTTCTTTCTTTCTTTTCTTTCTTTCTTTCTTTCTTTCTTTCTTTCTCCCTCTTCCTTCCTTCCTTCCTTCTTTCCTTTCCACCCCCACCTTCTTCCTTTCCTTCTTTGCCTTGTTTGCATTCTGCTGAACTGGAAGAGCATTTAATCCTTGGCCTTCTGTCTGTTGAGATACTATGTTTTTTTAATAGTGCTTGTTTATGACTAAGGTCAAAGACAGTATTTCAGAACAAAAATTAGAGTTAGTTCATAATTGAGTACATATGTATGTAACTGTTTATTTTTATAGTTTGCTAATTTATTTTTAAACAGCTCAGTTATGCCAACATGTTTATAGCTTCGTTCATCACATGCCTTACCAGTCAGGGTGTTAAAAGGCACATGCTTTTCAATAGTTTGGTTCCTAAGTTAAATTAGATAATGCCATCAGGTAGCAATTTAATTACATTAATTAAATGTTTAGGTGGAAAGGTAGTTTTGTAGAGGCTATAATGAAATAACATTTATAAGTACACATGTATAAATCTCAGCATTATAGACATTATTTGAGGTGGCTGACAGGAAAATGGACATATATCAGGCACTTAGAAGGAAACGTGAGGGGGCTCTCTCATCAGTGGTAGACGCTGCCTTCCCAATGCAGGAGGCTGCCGGGCATGGCCATTTCCTTCGTGAGCTGCCTTTATCACTAGTCCTCTGAGCAGAGCCACGCAGAGGCACTTGGGTGCGTTTTGTACAGCCAGGGCTTTCCTGGGAGGCAGCCGGCCAGCCTGGGGCCAGCTCACTGAGCCTGAAAAGGCAAGACGCATTCTCGTGAGGTCTTTGTCACCTTGGAGGGCCGAGGCTTGGCACACTTGGGTCTCTCTCTCTCTGTGGCACTCCAAGCCAGCTTCGTCCGGAATCCGAGGAGGGCTGTCCCGAGGTTTAAGGCATTTTACAGCCCAGGATGGAAGCCGCTGCCAGAGCCCTGGGGCATCCATGTGGCAAGTTCGCCCACAGCTCTTGCCAGTGAAGGTGACTTTCTCTGCTGCAGGGGGACTTAAACGAGGGGCCAGAGCCCCAGCCCCTGCTCAGCCACCTTCCCTCCATGCCCTTGGCAAAATGACAAGCGTTGGGCTAATATGACAAGCTCTTTGGGCCCCGGTCCGTCTCCCTGTGATATAGTGCGGAGGGTGTCAAATGAGGACTAGCAAAATGGGAATTTAGGTGTGCTGACAACAGATCCCTTGCCTGTGAGTAATTCATTGTCTTCTGACACCATCTGGCTTCACTCAGGCTGTGAAGCCTGGTGTGGTGTCCCGAACTGCGCAACACCCTCCGTGGGTTATTCCCCAAATGTCCCGTGCCTCCCGCCCAGCTGCTGCGGATAAATCAGGTACACCTGCTGTGACTCCTGGGTGTTTGTTTGCTGGGGGCAAATTCCTCTACCTACTGCTGTTTTGGGAATACTGTCCCCCTCTGTCAGGTAGCGATGTTCTTGGTGATACCTGTAATTGGCCCATTCTCTTTAGGAGTCAGCCACAGCCTTGAATTACTTGGTCTGAAATTAAAGACCCAGAGGGAGGATTACCCATCCTCATCACAGAGCAGCAGCCTTGTGTCCACCACCTCTGGGAGGTGGGGGCGGGCGGGCGGGGTTCTGATTTCATAACACTCTTGCCTTGGTGGCCTGAAGGTCTCTGTCCCTTGAAGGGGAGCTGAGGGAGCTGGAAGGAAGGGTGGGAGGTGTGCCTTTAAGGGAAAGGAGGCCTGCTGGTTGGGACACAAAGGGAAAGGTGGGTGGGTTTGGCCCCCAAGGGAAGGACAGGAAGGCTCTCATTCAGAGGTGGATGCAGTGTTTGTCCAGCTGAAAGCAGCCCCACTCGGTTGACTACCTGATGAATGATTTCCCCCAAGCTGACAGCTGCTCCAGCACATTTCACCTGCAAGTCCTGACAAAGTGGTGTGTTCTTGTGGGGCTGTTGCTGCTGCAGCAGGCATTTGGAGGAATCTGGAAGAATGGGGCTGCAAAGGACGGCCTGGAAGCAATCTCCCAGTGTCTGTTCCTTCCCTTCTTGCCATCCCTCTAGGTTTTTTGGTTTATGAGGCATTGGGCCCATCCCTTTCAAACATATATTGTGCTCTTAACAATGGGGCCAGAAATAAGATCACGGTATGTGTTTATGGTTCTGGAATAAGCCCTTGGGTGAGCCCTCGTCATATTTGAGTCTCCCCTCCTGAGTAACCTTGTGAAGAGACAGAGGGAGAGGTGGTGTCTGAAGCCCAGAGAGGTTAAAGGGCACGTCTGGTCTCACACAGCTTCAGGGATACACTTAGGATTTGGACCCAGGCCTTCTGAGTCCGCAGCCCACCTGCAGGGCAGACGGGGGGCTGGGAAGGCTTTGGAGCAGGGGAGCGTGCCGGGGTGCTCACTGGTAGGGGAGGCAGGTAACAGGAAATAGTTTGATCTTTGAGGGTTCTCAGGGACCGCAATGTGCCTGACATTCAGCTTTTCTATATAATTTCAAGAATTTATTGCCATAGTCCCAAAGCACCAGGGGCAATGTTAACTTGGAGCAGGTCTCAGTAAATACCTCAGGCACATTTCCCGGGGAGCAGCAGCACCTGTTTCTTGGGCTTATCCCCGACCTGCTGCAATGCTGAGTGAAGGCTCTGAGGAGGAGGGTTTAGGGGAGACAGGCGTGGAGCACCCTCAGCCTTCCGTTTGCCTTTTGCTTCAGACTGGACTTTTCCTGGGTTCCAGGATGCTGAGGTCCCATTTCAAGGAGAACATTAGTGTAAATGTAAAACCACAGGCAGTTGGAGGGTGACTCCTTTGTTTTCTTCTATGTTTTCTCTCTGGGAGAGTAAACTGGTGGGGTGGAAGGTTCAAGGGTGTAATATTCTGGCGTTCAGATTGGTGGCCTCCTCCGCCTTTGCAGTGGGTGGCTGGGCTGGGTGAGCCCCGAGGCGGCTTAGAAAGGGAAGGGTGGACCTGACAGACCTCTGGAAACTTCATCATCGCTCCTGCATGTGTGCCAGCAGGCGACTGTGCATGGATGGCTGGGGAGACAGGCGTGCAGTGTGAGCCCCGGGCCCTAGTTCTCTTTGTGCCAAGGCTTGGTAGGCCCCTCTGTTGTTTTGACTGGGGAGCTCTGCCAGGCAAGTGTGAGTAGAAAAGGAGACCAGGGCCCTATGGCACAGGGGCAGTGAAGGCTCACTGAGAGTTTCAGGGTTCTCAGACTGCCACCCAAAGCTGAGAACGCTTCCAGCAGGCAGTGGGAAATTCTGGGTTTTGGTCTAGTTGAGTCTTGACACTCAAAATCCCTTCCTTCCCTCCTTCGTTCCTTCCTTGTTTGGTTTGATTGAGCCTTGACACTCAGTGTCATTCATTCTCTCTCTTCTTTCCTTCCTTTTTTCCTTCCCTTTTAAAAATCAATAAAACATTCAAATCAATTTTCAGAAGGTTTAGATGAATGCAAATTATTGTTTAATTTTTAAAAGTTTACAAAAAGAATTAAACTCTGACAAAAGAGCCAGGATACTGTCCATCTCAATGGGCATTGGGTTTGTATCTTGTCTTCCAAAAATCATCAGAGTGGGTTAAATGATCCCTCACAGAATGTCACATTTTCCTGGCAGGGCCATCTGGGTATTTGATGAAGGCTTTCCAGGGCTGAGTAGGAACTGCGGGGTGTGGAAGCCACCAATTGTGAGCCGGGAGACAGTCACTGGTGTTGGAGCTGGGACAGCTCTCAGACCTGAGCGCCACAGAATCCTTCTTGGCCTCAGGTAGTGCATGGGGAGTTCAGGCGGGAGGCTCTCTCCCCATCCTGGGGACAGGTGAAGAGGAGGGTAGAGAGGAAGTTGTGATGTTGTGCAAAGGAAGCAAGAGCTGCCTGTTTCACAGGTGGAAGTCTGGGTCCTGGAACGTCTGCCCAGTCGGTGGTGGGTGGCGTGGGAGAGGGTTTTAATAAGAAGTCAAAATCCCTGGAGAAGTGAAGTTCCTTTGCAGCTGCCTCCCCTTTTCTGTCTCCTGGTTGGTCCTCAGTCTGTCCTTCCACCTGCTTGGAGACTGCTGGGGCTTCAAAATGGGGCCCAGGGGATCAGGGGTGATGTGGCCCCTCTCTCCCGGGACGGGGGGTGACCGGGTTTGCAGGAGGTGGCCCTCTGCTCTGCTCCAGCCCCGGATGCAGATGCAGTGAGTGGATCTGGGTCTGTTCCCTTCCCCACAGATACCTTCCTGACTGGCTTTGATCCTTATTTAAACACATTCCATGTGTATTAAGATGACAGACACGTTGGTTTTGCTCCAAGCAAGTAGCCATCCACCCTAGATGGGCCCTAAAGACAGTAGGTGTTTGGAAGAGAGTAAGCAGCAAGCCTCACTGTTTCTTCATTTCTTCTGGGAGCCCTGGATGGACCAGTGTTCTCTCCGGCTCCCCCTCCCCCCGTCTCATTTTACCCATGAGAAACTCGATTCTCTTGGAGATGAAGTGCCTCCTCCTGGTCCTGTAGCTTCTTAGTGACAGAACTCTGTCTTTTGATTGCCTGTTGAGTGCTTTTTCTGCTCTGCTGTATTACCGTGATCAGAGCTCAATTGGTTTTCTGTGATTGGTATTATTTAAATGCATACTTTTACTGTAAGAAATCATGGGACTGGATGTGAATAATGCTTTTGGATGTAGGAGCAGGTTAAGGGCAGGAAGCTGACTGGGGACAGTACCTGAGAGCCAGGAGTTGCGATCACAGCAGATCACAAATGTGTGCTAGCAAGAACCCACTGTGCTATGCTCTTGAATTTCACGAAGAAGTCATTCTGTCTGTGTAATTTTATTAGGCTGAGACTTTTTCCGATGATTTATTTTTCCGTTTGCTCACAGCCCATAGAAGAGAGCCAGGGAGGGAAGCCAACACGTTTGCACTATTTACCTACTCTCTGACTTTGGAACTTAGCAAATCTGCTGTGTGTGGCTTTGTTTCGCCGACTTTTACAAATCAGGACCATAGACTGTAAGCACATCAGCTCACTTCGAGGGACCTGATAGCTGATTGTTGCTTTGATAAGTGTCTGTACAAATATTTATATGTTTCTGATAGTCTTGAGTTGCATTGTTGCAACATGCAAAGCTGTCAGGTTTCCAGGACTTCTGATGGTAAAGCTTCTCCATGGCGTGAGGCTTATTTTTCGATCTGGCCTTTCCTCCCTGAAACCTTGTTAGCCTGTGATTTCACCTAATGCAACACAAGTTGTATAGAAAGAAAAATAATATTACCCCGCTCAACGATTCACTAGTAAAATAACTAGAAGAAGAGGCCATCCTGGAATGCAGAGAGGCTGCTATAACTTCTCACAGTGTGTCTTCCTGATCCCCCTTCTTAAATTTTCATGTGAGATGAGCACGTTGCTGTAATTAAGGAAGCAGTAGAGTACTTTGGAAAGGCCTTTATCTCTTGCCACTCAGGTGAGCACCTGAAAGAGAACCTGTAAACCATTTGGAAGTGACTAATCCTATTGCAAAGGTGTCCTTCACTTCCCTGAAGGACTCACGGCTCCCTGGGACACTTACATGTCTAGTTACAGATCATTAAGGATTAGAGCTACTAGACTGTGAGCTCCTTGAGGCCCAGGAATGAGGCTCGTTTCATTTCGTTCTCCCCACCATTAACAATACATATTTGGAACAAATGAGTGAAATTGGTTGCCATTACATATAGAGTGGAATGAAGGTAGTACTTCTGGAATGCTGATGTTAATAAGTGCAAAATTGGATATTTACCGGCACCTTTCCAGAAGCAGGTCTTGTTTTGGAAGATGTACCAAGGGTGTCTTGTTGGGGAGAGGCTCATGTGGTAGTCGGAGACCTCTGTCGACTGTGATTGGGACAAATAATTAAGGCTTTTCCCATATTACAGATGAGGACTTGGAGACCCAGAAGTGCTCGTGAGCCCGCAGGGCAAGGTTATTGAATTCTAGCAGGTCCTGAGTTCCTGCTCTGGTCTGAGTGTTTCACAGACATTATTTCAATCAGTTTCCATAGCAGCCCCAGGAGGCTGGCAGGACAATATTGTCATGCACATTTTACTGATGAAGAAGCTGAGGTTCAGAGAGGTTAAAGAGCAGTGATGGGTTACACGCCAGGAAGTGATGGTAGATGAAGATTCCAAAGGGAAAAAAAGAAAAAAGGAAAAAAAAAAAAAAAGAACTAAAGATCGAAATACTTGGAACTTAGGACCAAATTGTTGACTCACTGTATTTCAATGTTAAATAAAGTTTTTTAAAAAGCTATTACTCTCACTACAATTTACTAATAACATTAATACAATATCATTAATATAACATTACATTAAAATATTATTAATTTTATAAGAGCAAAAGTGCCTGGTACTTTTAAGGAGCGAAATAAAATAGTTGGAAATTTAAAAAAAAAAGAGAAGAATTCAGAATCTAATTCAGGAGCTTGAGTGCTCACCCTGCTGACCCACCAGTGCTTGAACCCACGTGTCTCACTCTGAGCTTTGGGTTTGAAGTTCCAGGCCCGTCAGCTTTTTACCTGGACCACTGGCAGGTAGGTCTCTAGAGGTAGCAGCCTCCAGTCTGGCTCTGGATCGGTCCGTGGGTTTGGGAGGAGTGAGTCTAGTCCTTTTCACTTTTCCCCCATCTTTCACAGGGCCTTCACCTTCCTTCCTAACCAGAGACACTGTCTGCCTGGCTCTTGGGTAGGCTGCCTGCTTTGATGTGCATTCCTGCTGGGGATTATTGCTCTGGCCAGGACACAGCCGCTCCCCACCTGTTGCTCTGAAGGCATGTCTGTCAGCCCTCAGGGGTGTGGTTCACCTTGGAGAAGTCAGAGGTGGCTCAGCCTGAGGGGACTGGTCCCAGGGAACCTCACCTGTACCCCTCCCCCTCCCCACCTGGGCTGGACTTGGGGAGTTTCATGCTCAGGACTGCCTCTCTAAACACAGCCCCTCTGCTGCCCCAGGTGCTGCCCTAGACCTGTCTGGGCCTCTGGGTTTTCCATCCCGGGCAGAGAAGCAGGGCTGTGGGAGTCCCAGCCCTCAGTGCCCTGGGCAGAGCCCTGACACGCAACGGCTCTGGCAAGCAGCCTGAGGCAGGCCTGGGCAGAGGACAGAAAGGAGGAGAAGGTGCGAGGGGAGCTGCCGCAGACCAGACGAGAGACAAAAGCCAGCTCGAGAGCCAGCCGCCTGGCGGTGGGGGTGCCTCGGGCGGTGAGGGGTGCCCGGGGAGGGCTGGCCCGGGCTGGCCTGCCTGGGAGGAGTCAGGTCGGCGCCCGCTCCCTCAGAGTCTTAGTCTTGCTGGAGGCCGGCCAGCTGCTGCAGTGGGTGTGGGGCAGTAAACGCAGGGTCTTGGAGTCTAGAAGGTTATGCGCTGGGAGGAGGAGAAGAAAGAGAACTGAGATGGCAGAGCACCAGACAGCTGCGGCTCTGCCCCTCCCACCACACAGCGGCCCAGGTGTGGCCCCCAGAGCTGTTTCACGGCAGCCACTCCCCTCAAGGCTGAGCGGTTTTCTTCACTGCAATCCATAGCGTGGTCCTGGGGGTCTCCTAGTCCCTGGAGCTAGTGGGTAGGTGCAGGGCGCTTGGCAGACATTGTAATTGAGAAGGCAGCCCTTGGAAACGCTGCAGAGCCAGGTACATCAGACTTTCTTCACCTGCTGGCTGGGTGACTTGAAACAAGTTGGCCCAACCCCGTTGAACCTCAGGCTCCTTACCTGTAAAATGGGGCTATTTACCTTTCCTTTTCACTGGGAAGAAATGTTCTGCTTGACTCCCACTCACCCAGAGGTGTCATAGAATGTGTGTCTTCTCCCAGAGCTGTTTCTCCAAAAGGCATCAGGCATGGTGGTCTTTGGACTTGAGCCTCTGGGTTGTGGGCTGAAAGGGTGGCAGGGGAAGAGGTGTGCCTGGGCCCCTGGAGGCCCACCGAAGGGTGCTGTCTGCCAACCTTGTCCCACACTTGTGGCTGGCCTGGACTCTGCCTGGCTGCCCCGGACTCCCCCTGGCCGCCCCAGGCTCCGTGCCCGGACATAGTCCTCCAGCTCATTGGCTTGGGCCCAAAGATGGGGAAAGATGATGGCTGCCCTAGGAACCTGAGTTACCAGAGGTTTGCCTCCCAGATGGGGTTTCCACTGTGGCATCCTTCCCTTTCGATGCCCATGTGCAGGGAGAGTCAGAGGAAGGGAAAACGGGGAAGAGCCGCTGCCCCTGCCTCACACCCCTCACCCTGTGTGCTTCCTGTTCCATTAGAGAAATGAAGTTTCTCTGTGAGTAGGACAATCGTCTGAGGTTGATCAAGGTTTATGGGTGATTCAAATATATGTATAAGATACATATTTCTTAGTACATAAATTCAGGAGGCTTCCCTTAGTGACAGGGAATTAGCAGCCTGGCAAACAATGGGGTGAGTCCAGGCTGACCTTGGACCTGCAGGTGACGGCAGAAGCTGATGGCCAGAGGCTCCTGGCTTCCTTTTTCCTTATCAGCCTGCTTCCCTCTCTTTCCTGATTGTGCATGTTGGTGAGTAGCTGGGTAGATCAGATCACCCCTGTTCACTTCTCTTTAGCACACTAAATCCATTTGCCATTAAAATTTGAAAAACAAATGCCAAGCGCCAGAGGGAGCTGTGTTATGAATGCCCCAGGCCACTTCTAGGAAGGAAAGTGGGTTTGGGGTAGCCCGGTGCTTTGTGGTGCCTTCCTGGTGCCGGCATGATGCCACTCTTGGAGCTGTCACCTCCCCACCTCCTCCATGCACACCCTGCAACCCTGGGGGGACCCCTGCATCCAGCCCAGCCTGGGTGTGCATCTTGCATGCTTGGTCGGCACTGATAGGGGTCACTGGTGGGGAGGAGTTCTTGGAGCACACTGCCGCGAGTCCTCTGAGCTGTCTCTGAGGCTGTGCCCAGCCTGCAGTGTCCAGGGCCTCTTCTGCCAGGGCCCTGCTGATTATCACCCTGGGCATTATCTGCACTCACCACCTCTGTGCCCAGGGCTGTGGTGTCCCCCTTGGAGAACCACACACCCATCTACCCAGAGGCCCTTCTTGCTTAATAGTCTGACCCAATCCCCCCCCCACCACTTCCAGGGACTTTTGAGTCACCCCAGCCATGCTCAAAGCTGGGTCCTTCCCCCGAAGACCAGACCCACTGCCCTGGGGGCCCCCAGTCCCCTGCCTCCTTGGGCCCGCTGTCATCTTGGCAACACCCAGAGCTGTGTTCGTTCTTGTGGTGGCCCTTGGCTGATGAAGTGGTTTCATTTAGGACCATGCAGAGGACCCTTTTGAGAATTTCTGTGTTGGACCATTGTCCTGTCATTGGCAAAGAGAAAAATGGAACAAAAGAGGCCACAGTACTCTCAGGGAAATGCGTGCCTGAGATAAGTGGCAGCACAGAGAAGAGGAATAGAAGGCTGGTCTGGACAGCCTTCAGAGGAAGGGCAGTTTGTTAAATTTCTGTGTAACCTGCAAAGTGCTACTCAGTGGGGGCTGTTATTATTATTATCATCATCATCATGGACATTATCATCACCATGAGAGGATATGGCGATGAGGTAGGTGGTAACCGTAAGCACTGATTGAGTTTCCAGCTAATTTCCTGATTTTAGAGGCCATGAACTTGTCTACCTAGAACATTCCAATTCAACTCAAAAGCTGAGGTTTGAGTCTAGACTTCAGAGCTCTTTGATATTTCCCTGGCTTACTAAATTGAGGGCTAGCTTCTAGGGTGTGACTTGAAGACAGCTTGTATGTCCTCGAATACTTGTGGTCCATATTGTGAAAAAATCTGAATTTATCAGAGAGCAGTGAAAAGGTGATACTTCATTTTACAAAAGTTTTTTTTTCCTTCACTTTACAAAAGGATCCTCAGCGGTATTCCTTTTCCATAGAATGTTTGACTAGCTCAGTAAGTGTTTACAGGTCATTAACTGCTCCTCGGAAGGACTTTGCTAGAGAAAAGGAAGCCTGCAAGAAGATAGACTCAGAGCTCTAGCTTAGAGGATGCCAGTTAAAGAGAATTCAAATCTGTTGGCTGACAGGTGTCTGCTAAGCGCTCCGTGCGTCCAGTGCTGGGAGAGAAGTAGGGAGCATGCTTCCTTCCTCTGAGACTGGTAGTCTCGTGAAGTAATTGGGAAGACAGTGTCGTGAAGACAGAAATTAAGTGCTAAGTTGTGTTCACTCATCTCTTACGATTTATTGGTGGGAAAATGGGCTGTGCTTTACAAAAAAAATCAGTTTACGTACTGCTTTTCGGGAATACTGCTGTGGTGCACGCACGGTGAGGGAGATCTGAGGAAAGAGTTGGCCTAAGACTCCTTCAGGGAGCTCTGAGAGAGTTTATGATGGAATGCAGAGGGTTGGCTGTCCTGGAATTTAATTCTATGTGATCAGTGTTTGCCTCCCAGAAATGGCCCAGGTCCCTGATGGATGCCAGGAGAGAGACGTCTGCAAGGCAAGAGGGTTGTACAGGAGGGAGAGGTGTACTCATCAGACTTCCAGGAGGGGTAACTAGCTCGAGTCTGTGTCTCATGCTAGCGGCAAAGTGGAGGATGGACAACATCCTTCTCTCTTCCTGCTCTCCCGCGGGCTGCTGCTCTGAGCTCACTTCTGCCGTGTGTCAGAGCTGACCAGAGGACAATGGCAGACCTGGCATCAGAGGGTCAGCATCAGCTCTGTCTCTGCTGGGAAATACTTTCCAAAAGCTCCTGGTTGTGGCCTGGACACTTGGCTCAGTGGGCTAGCCACTTGCTCCTCAAGTAGCTGACACCTCTGGGATGGTCAGCTCTCACTCTGGCCCCCGTCTGTGGCAGCCTGCCCCACCTCACCAGGCAAGGCATCCTGTAAATGGGTTTATTGGACTTCCATTGTATAGGTCCTAGTTTGTTTACCCAGTAAATCCTAGTATTCTGGGATTTCACGAGCAAGTCCTTAATTCCCCTAATCCATTTCCTCTGTATATGCAGCTTTCAATCATCCTCCTTCTTGTTATCCTAAAAGCCTTCATCATGAATTTTCACATGTGAGAGTGGCCCTGGTCCCCTCCTCTTTAGCTTGTTTTCCCATTTTCTGGCAATCTTTCCCAGATTTGTAGATTGTTTCTTAGGTGTTTTCAAAAATGTTCTAAGAGGGGGGAGGGTATAGCTCAATTGGTAGAGCGCATGCTTAGCGTGCACGAGGTCTTGGGTTCAATTCCCACTACCTCCACTAAGTAAGTAAGTAAGTAAGTAAATAAATAAATAAATCTAATTACCTCCCCCCTCAAAAAATAAAATAAAATAAAATTTAAAAAAAAATTTCAAGAAAAAGAAAATATCCTTAAAATTTAGAGTCTCTCAGAGAAAGGGCAGTGCTGTTTAGAGCCTGGAGTTGCAGGTTGCCTTCAGTGTGCAGTCTCTGCTTTAGGTTCCCATGATCGTAGGGGGCTTGGGCTGGGGGAGGAGATTGAATTGCCTGTTTTTGAGCAGGAAGGGAATTGGAATTTGCCAAATGTCTTTTATGTAAAGGTACTTTTGGGAAACCCCAAACTCTCAAACCACAGGGATCATAATAACTTCTGCACCCCAACCTGGAGTACAACCTGACTGCCTCCACTGGCCAAACCAGACTTGTTTCTAGGGGGTTCCCCCTGAGTTACTGATGGAGCCTACATACCATCCCTGTGATAAGAAAGGAAGCTAGGCAGGCCTTGGGAGTTACCCAGAGTGATATGGCTGAAAAGAGCCACACGGCTGGGTCTGTGCCCCTGGCGTGCACAAGTGTGAGCAGGCTGCTGCCTGCAGCGCGGTCTCAGCACTGGCCGGGAAGGAGCCCTGGCATCCACTCTTAGCTGTAACCCACCACGTCAGCACAGCTTTAAAAGTTGGTCTGGAGCAAGCCAACAGTTGCTTTTATCAAAGGCCCCGGGGAAGGGTTTGGCCTCTGATTAGGGTGGGGGTGAGGGTGGGGTGGGAGAGGAGTGGTAGATCTCTGGGTCTATGGTTGTTCGCTCAGGTGGCCTCCTTCAAGAGGCTCTCTTGTCGGTGGAGAATTCGATTTTATTGCTCAATGGGAATAGAACAGTTTGTATGTCATGCAGGTGGACTAGATCATTCTTCCCAAAATTGTAAAGGACGTGAGGGCTCCCTGTCTGCACTCTCCCCTCCTCCTCACCATGCATCCGTTTTTCATCTATCTGCCCATCCATCAGTCATATACAGGTGCCTATCAGCACAGTAGCTTGGAGTCTGCAGTCCCAATTGCTCTCTTTCCCCCAGCCTCATGCTCCTTTCCTCTGTTCTCTTGTTCTCTGCCTCTTTCCTTTTCTACTGATCCCAGCTTACTCTTGGGAAAGGGGCTGATGACCTCATTGCTGCTGAGGTGTGACTTAATAAATACCAGGAGGCATGTGTTTTATTCCATGATAAAATGTACGCATTTACTCTGTTCTAAGTACTCTACAAATATTAAGTCATTTTACTTTCATAACAACCCTATGAGGTGGATATTGTTATTATTCCCATTTTACAGATGAAACAATTTTTAAATTCTAGCTGGAGAAATAAAGCTTGGTGGTGATACATTAGGAGTGAGCCAGGAGTATTTGTCATCACAGAACCAGTGTGTCTCTCCCCTCGTTTGGCTTTGCCAATCAGAGACTAGGTGATTGGAATGAATGCTCTTCTTCCTCTACAATATTTCATCTCCACCAGCCCTGGGCCATTTCTACTCTCTCCTCCCTGTGCTCCCATCTCTGAAAAAATGGCACAAGATTTAAGAGACATTAGAGAATTAAAGATAATTTATTCCCACATCCGTGTTTACTGTGAGGTGACGACACCTGGCACGGTCACCCGGGCAGGTGGTGGCAGTGCACAAATGAGAAGCCGGGACTCCCAGCTCCCAGCCTCACGTCTCCCCACGCTCCCGCACCACTCACCACCCTGTCAGCGCCATCTTCTTCCCTGCCTCACGCTTCCTCAGTCTGTGGAGATCTCTTGTCCCAGGAGTAAGGAGCTGTTCAAGTGTCTTTAGTAATGTAGGTGCACCTCAGTCATGGGGCTTCACTTTCTCTGTCTGTTTGTTGCCAGCAGCAGTCTCTGTCCTGGTTTCTTCAGCTTTTTCCCCTGGAGTGTTGTCTTTCTATTTAAGGTGGCAAGTCCCCACTTTTGTCCCCTTTCCCTCCACTCCCCATGTCTTCCTTGAGCCTGCTTCTGCCACCACCTGGGGCCACTGCAGGTCCGGTCCCCAGGCTCCAGCTCCTCCATGGATCCTTCTGCTTCCTGTTCTCGGGTTGTCCGCCAGCACTGCTGTGTCATAGCCAGTGAGGGGGAGGGAGGGTGGAGGACGGGGCTCTGCATGTCTTCCCTGGATTCTCTGCTGTCCACATCAGTGGGCAGCAGCTGGGGGGCCCCTCGGAGGAGGGCCTTGATGTTGTCTTACTTCCCAAGGCCTCTTGGCAAGGTGAACGTATCTCCAGGACCCTTGGCTGCTGTGCAACTACACAGCTAATGGGGGAGGCCCACACCCGCTTCTCCGACCTAGGGAGGCTCTTAGGGCTCACAACACCACATGTAAGAGTTACCCCTGACTCCAGAGGGCTCTCAGTCCAAATGAATGCCCGTTGTAAAAGACGTTTTAGAGTCACTTCCCATCACTTCATTAGAATAGTAGTGAGGTTTCTGCTTGGAATAAGGTGACATTTGCTAATTGAGCCAAACAGATGCCTGGGATACAGCCTTTGGAGCTGAACTGCTCAGGGAGTGAGGTGGAAGTGGGGCAGGCTGTAGGGTGACAAAACGGGGGCTCCCTGGACTCTCAAACTCAAAGCCTTTACTTTGTTCTCAAAACTTGGGTTGCTCTAGATATTTACTGAAGAGTAATGAAGACTTGCATTCATACAAACACATATACACAAATGTTCATTGTAGTATCGTTTGTAATAGGCACAAAGTGGTAACAACCCAGATGCCAATCAGTAAGTGAATGGAAAAACACAGTACAGCCATACAATGGAATGTTCAATATAAGAATGAGATAGTAATACACGTAACCACATGGAGGAATCTCAAAATCATTCTGCTCAGGGAAAGAAAACAAGAAAAAGTTGAATGCTGTATGATTCCACTTACATGAGATTCTAGAAAAATCAGAACTGTAGTGGTAGGAAGTCAATCAGTGATTAAAAGCGGTCAGAGGATTAGGGGAGGAGACTGACTGCAAAGAGGCATGAGGAAACTTTTTTCTTTTCTTTCCTTTTTTTCTTTTTGTGGTGGAGGCACTGGAGGTTGAACCCAGGACCTCCTGGATGCTAAGCATGTGCTCTGCCAGTGAGCTATACCCTACCCCCCACTTCACCGAGGAAACTTTTTTGAGTGAAGGAAATGTCCTGTATCTGATTTTGGTGGAGGCTGTGCAACTGTATACAATTAGCAAAATTCATCAAACTGTACGCTTAAAATGAGTGATTTTATTGTATGTAAATTATGCCTCAATAAAGCTAAAAAATAAAAAGCAACAACTTGATTTGGACCATCATGGAAGACTGTCTGTTTATCTCTAGCCTTTAGCTGTTTGCGTCTCCTCAGGACTCCAGACGTCTTTGATGGGGCACCAAAGTACATTTCAGGGAACTCAGAATGCTCTTTGGATTCTGAGGAGATTTCCTAGAAGTTGGTAATGAGTGTGAGAGAGGCAGAAGCAGACTGAGATGATGTCTTCCTCCACGAGCAGAGCACATGCACTTGTGTGAGAAATGCGTGAGCACTTTCGAGCGTGTGAGGCAAGAGACAGTAAGGGGAGGGGATTTATTTCATAGAATTCCAGAGGGCTTTAAAAGATAAAAGGGGAGAACATGCCTGAGTCAGTCTTACTCACTGATATATCTTCTCCTTGGGTGGAGATCCCAACTGTCTGACTGTCTGGTGAATTCCTGTAAAGTGAGAGTTTTTGTTTTTAACATCTGTCTTCCTCTCCAAGTTGTCTCTCATTCATTCTCCAAGGTAGCCAGCATACACCTGATATCTGGACTTTCCCCGTTCACTTGGGAGACTTGTGGGGAGTGCCTTTTCTAAGCCCAGCTCGGTTTTAAGGCTATGTAGATTTGAGTCCTTACGTGGAAAACCTCTGTGCGTGTGTAGTGTTCAGTCGCACCTGGCCACACGGTCTGACTCCAGGTCTTGGCTCTTGTGGAGAGAGGGTGCCCTGGGTGCTTTGATATGAACAGTCAGCCCAGCCTGGAGAATTGCAGGCAGCATTTCAAGTAATAGTACATTAGCTGCTGCCTCCGTTTTTGTGGGGACTTCTCTTTACCACACCCAGTAGATAAAGTGGCCAAGAACGTCTATGTTTACTGCTTTCTGGCATCAAAGCAAAGCCCTTTTGGGTGGTGCTGGAATCAAAAGAGTATTAAAAACATGTTTTTTAGAGCTTAGCATTTTGCATTCAGGATGGGCTCCTGCTCGGTCTAACTTCTTTGCTGCTGACCAAGGTTGAAATAGAGCTAAAGGGTTGTACAACCTTTAAAGTCAGGTTTCCCATAAAGAAGATGTTATTTTTTGGTAACTGACAGCCAGGCTCAGTCGACCTGGCACACACTCTGGTGGGCAGATGTACTTCACTTCTGCTCTTCTTAGGGTGTGGGGTGGCTGTTTAAAGAGGGTGGATATTAATGCTAATCTTTGTGTAGCATAACAGGTTACTACCATTTGCCCTTTTTTATCTGGAAGTTCAAGCAGATATCAGAAGGGAACTGTTTGTGGCTACAGAGATGGTTAAAATCGCCATTATGAACAGAAATGATACTTGGGAAAAAAACTTTCCTTTTAAGAAGGCAAATCAGTCATTTAACCATAACTATTTGTTGAGTTCCTGGGATATACATATATCATATATCACATGCTATGCTGGGTCCTTTGAAATAAAATAAATAGAAGACAGCATCCCTGCATTTAAGAAGCACATTGGGAAGATGTGGAATTAAGTGGAGGCATGGAGAGGTAACCAGTGATGTAAGGACTGGGCATGAGCCCAGGGTGGTACAGGAAACGAGTGGTCCTTGAGGTTGGGGAAGGAAGAGATTGATTCTTTGTGCTAAGGTGACTAGTAGAACTTTAGCTGGGCCTTGAAGTATGAACAGGATTCCAGGAAGTCAGAGAGGAAGAGGAAAAGCCTGAAAGGACATGGGAATGGAAGGGGTTTTTCTTGAGCATTTTCCTTGGTGAGTAAAGGGAGCTAAGCCTGGAGCAGAAATTCAGGGTGGGATTGTGGAGCTCAGGAATGGCGGCTAAAGATGTCAGACCATAGCCTGTAGACCATGGGAGGCTGTCAGTGTTCTGAGCACAGGACAAAGGCAACATTCTAGGACAATATCAACTGAGGACTCTGTCCAGAGAAAGGATGAGGCGGGTTGCTGGAATTCTCTCTGTAGCGTCCTTCGTGTAGAGTTCTTCCCTTTGACAGATACGTTCTAGAGGATGGAGTGGTTGACTGCAGGGTTTTCACAAGCAGAATGGAACCAAACATTGCAGGAGACTAGCAAATTAGTCTGTTATTAATGTAGAGTCGTGGAAGGTTTTTATCTCACCCACATTATGAATGGGAAGCGGACAGGAATGAAGTTTGGAATCAGGAGGCTCTTGGGTTCCACAAAGGACCATTGTCCCTCTCCTCCAGACCATCCATGTGGGGAATTGTTCAGGACCTGGTTAGTTTTTCGTGATGGCCTTTATCATTAAAATGGTGTGTGATGAAACAAGGCAGGCACCAAAATTCATATCCTTATGAACTCTCTATAATAGCACCCTCCTACTTTGGGGATTTTTAAAGCTAGTCTGAATTCGAATAAACTTTTCTGGATGATGTAAGAGGAGAGTGGATAAAAGGAGTAGATAGGCATTTGGGGAGGGGGCGGGGAGGAGGACTAGGGCTCATGAGATTAGCCAGGGAGGCACAGAAAGTCAAAAGGAAAACAGAGGCCCTAGTGAACCCAGGATATTCTAGAGGAGAACTAGCCTCTGTTAGGGTTTGAAATGGTCAGAATATCTTTTCAGCCTCCTTCATGGTACTGTCTTCTCTAGCCAGAATTTTCTTTTGAGACAGGTGGTTGGTCACTCGGCGTACAGCATGGCTTCTTGTCCCGGACAAGCAGGAGGCCATTTGAGCAGCAGGCAGGGCAGCCGTGTGTTCCCTGCAAAAGAGTAACAGCTTCTAGGAGACTTGGTGGCTTTGGGGAAGAGCTCACAGTGGCAGAAATTCATTAGAAAGTAGGATAGAACTGACTTCCAAAAAACTGGCATGATGTGGATCTGGATGTGCTGTGGGCCACATGACAGAAAGGAAATGGAATGAGAAATGGTGTGACTGACAAGGAGCTTTTGGCCAGCTCCCCAAAGTGAATGTAGTTAGGTATTGCCACTTTATCTTCCTCAAACTCTCTAAACACCAGTTTCATTGGAGTCCAAGACATCCTTTACAACCTTTTGGTCACCTGTTGTTTATGACCAACAGCAATTTCTTCTATTTCTTTCTTTGAAGATAATTTTGGGTGGTGTGGACTTCAGGCTGTTTTTGATCTTTGGCTATTGGTTTGAAAATATTTTTTGTTATTATTTTCACATCAGCCAAAGCTAGAAAGTTTCACTGAATCCCTCCTGCAATGTGTTTCCTTTCACTGGAGAAGCGAACTATTTACAGCCATAACAGGGTTTACACTGAATTGTATAAGTGATACTGACTTCTGTGTCAGCAAAAAACGAAACAAAAACTGATCATAGATGACATTACCTAAATGACAGTCCCTACGTGTGTCCTTTCTTTCACATTTGCTGTAATCCCGTTATGGCATTGTCCTATTACCTCAAGTACTGTCATCTTTAAATGCTGTCAAATCGTAACTGGATTGCCAAGGACAGAGGAGAGGAATCAGGGAGAAGTCAATGGCGTTTCCCGACACACTGCAGAGATGGGCTTCTTCCCTCTCTCGCAGGTTGAATTCTTGGAGAAATTGTTCAGTTTAAATGATGACTCAGGTGTCTTTTACAGGCTTTGATGAAATAGCCAAGTTTACTCCTCATGTTCCTAGAAGGAAAGAAAGAAATGTTCTCTTTTAACAGCCAATGAGACAGACTCTCCCAGGGTAATGCTAATGTTTCTGCATAGTGAGAATGTGCTGTAAGTATCGTTATTGTGTTTTTAATACCAGGTCAAAAGTAACAGCAGAGAGAGGGCTCTAGCTAAGGGTTTAACATTCAGTTGATCTTGATGACGTTTCCTCAGATTGCTTACGGGACTCCATTTTAGAGATGGGAAAACTGAGTCATAGACTCCTAGAGGTAGACGTCAATGGAAGCTGGAGTCAGAAACATTCTTATCTTGTGTTTATGCCATATGTCCATGTTCCTCTCGTATGTTTAGACCAAATTCTCTTATCCAGATTTCTCATAAAGCGTTCATAAATTTCTAGTCTTCACTTTTCTGCAGCTTTCTTAGGTAGACCAGTTGATGGGGAAATTACTGCATTGAAATTAAGCCTCTTGCTTTTTGCATTCCGTTGCTTATAAATCAGGGAGTGAGAAAATGGTTACTTTGAATGCCTTTATTAAGGCAGGTTTGGCTGCCAGAGAATAGGGCTAAACTGAAGGGAATGGGCTAAGACGTCTTTTTCATGCCTTTTTTTTTTCCACTTTGGGTTTTATAACGGTGTAATTTAGTTTCTCCTTAATCTGATTCTGTATTCATTTTTAAATATATAATGTTGATTAGTATGTTCTATTATTTATAGCCCTCCAGAAGGATCCCAAGGGAAGATAATCTCCATTTGAGAAGATGATTTCCCAATTTCTATACAGATGATGAATAAGTCACTGCCCACTGCACGCCATCTCCCCAGCCCCCACTGAGTTTTCTTCTTACTCTCTGTGTATGGCGTTGTGGGCTGCAGACACCCGAAAACCTGACTGGAGGTGCAACATGGGATGTGCTGACGTTAACTTAACATTAGGCAAAAGGACTGCCTAATTGACTTGCAAAATATAGGTTAGGGAGTTTTATGGGATACCAAATTATTTTACTCTTTCTCTGATTAAAAACAAAATATTATATTAAGTAGATCATTATGTGGGGAAAAGGTTATAACTTCATACCCTTAGAGGTATAGCCTGGCTTTCCCCCTCCTGGCCGTTGGCAGAGGCCCAGGACCAGGGACGGATCGGAGGCTGGCAATGCCCTGTTCACAGAACTCTGCAATGTCTGAATAGTTAAGTAAGATTTATGGGAGGGGCGTTTCCCTGAGCTTTGAATTTCCTGAGTCCTTTTGATTCTGATAGAATAGTAATCTTAAAATTAAATATTAATTTGTTTTGATTTCATTTCTGTTAACAGGGAAAGGGGCGAAGACATGAAAGGAGCAATGCTGGGCCAGGTTTGAGAGGCAGGGGACCATCTCAGGCTGCCCGTGAGTGGCGTTCACAGTGGCGTTGAATAGAAATGCCGCTCCGCGAAGGGGTGTGGTCATTTTGAGTCTATGGGCTACTTCTCTGTCATACCATGATGCCTTGGTCAACCATCTAATGCTGTAAAGTTCTTCCTGAAAGAAAGTCCAGACACAGTCCTGATGTTGGGTTGGGCCTTTCATGTGTCTGATAATGATCTACCAGCTAATCTATCATACTGCCCATTTCTCTGCAAAATGTGTGTGTGTGAGAGCACCCACACGAGCGTGCATGTGTAGTCTAAGCATAGGTTTCTTGAATTTCTCACTTACTTCAGTATTTTACTACACATATGTCCCTAAAGTGGACTCTCAGCATTTGGCCACTGTGTTCTCTCTCATCGTGTGGGAGGAAGGCACGGTGCCCAAATTGGAGGTGGGGCGAGGCAGGCTGGTAGAGCTGTGATTGGTGTCTTCGTTTGATGTGTGGGAGAGAGCACGAGTCACAAGGCGTTCTCTGCAAATGAGCCATGGTCTGCCTGCAGAGCAGTGACCTTGAAAGCCCCAGGACCAACCTCCCCAGGATGTCTTGACCTGCGGGCCTTTCAGTCAAGTCCATTTCAGAATGGAGAACAGCTTGGCATTATCCACTCCTCTTGACCTACTGACAGAACAATGCTGTTAGAAACTTTGAGTAGATATGGAAACAGATCCCTAAATATACAAAACAGATCTTATGTGTGTGTGTGTGTGTGTGTGGTGGGGGGCAGGGGGTGGTGAGGAGAGGGAAGGAGAGAACCAGAGCAGAAGTTGGAGAAAGAGAATAGGGGAAAGAAATACTAAAATGTGCAGTCTCATTCCCCAGCTCTCCTGTTGAATTTGAGGATCTGATGTAGCAATATGTGTTTCCAAGAGAAAACAAAGTCATCTGTTGGGCACAGGGGTTTGTCTGGGGGGAGGGGGCCTGGAATTGCTGTGTAACCTTAGGGAAACACTTGCCCTCTCTGGGTTGAGCTCAGCCCATTGTTCACAGAGGGCACTGCTGATATTTATAGACCATGTTTGACAGTCCCGAGTGAAAGACAACTTCACTTCTCACCTCAGAAGAGCAAACGTTGTTTCTCATATCTAGGTTGCTGGGACAGCTTCCTCAGAACCTAATATGGCGGCAGCTTTGTGACGTTGGATGGAGGGTTTTTCTTTTCAAATGACTTGATTTGTTTTTGACACTTTTCACATTATTCCCCAGGTCTAGGTTTTTTCTTAATTTTTCCTCACAGGCAGAATCTAAATGATTCTGGTGGTTGTTGGTGGTGTTTTTCAGTTAACTTAAAGGCACCGAGGGACTTTCCTGGGACTGGTGTCTGGAGGCCGATGACCCAGCTGACAGCAGCAGGATGTTGGGGAGCATGGACCCCCAGTGGGGTTAGCATGGGGGGGGGCCCTATGGCCTTGGGATTCTTGCTGGGGTTCCCTCGCTCCACCCTGCCTGGTTGCTGCGACTTCAGCTCATTCTGGGTTTGTGTGAAGGCATCAGTCTGGCCTATGGCATCCTACCGCGTTCCATCCCATTGCATTTCACAAGTCAGCTGCAAGGCCAGGCTCCCATTACCCCCAGCCTCCTGCATTTGTGTGCAAGGACCAAAAGTGAAGAATGGGGTCTACTTAGAGGATTGGGCTTTGGCCTGAGACCAGTCCACATGGGAACTCTGGTGGCAACAGATAGCTGTTCTTCCAGGGCTGGCCCTTGGTGGTGGTGGTGAGGGTGTGCAAATAATTTTTATGTTTTTATATTTAAATATGGGTTTCTTTTTTGGCCAAGTCTTAAGTAAGTGCCACAGAGAATTTCTTTTTGGCTTGAACTTGATGAAATTTGGATGAACTTGTTGAAATAAACACAGGTTTACACACACACTCCCCCTTCTGCCCCAGCACATATCCCATAACGAGCTATTCCTAAGTGAGACTTCCTAAAGTTCTTACTTTGCATGGTGATAAGGGCAGAAGACCTCAGCCCCACATGCATTTTGGTTTGAGTTGTTAACCTTTCCTTCCTTCCTCTTCCTTTTTTCTTCCCCTACAAGATCCTCCTTCTCTTAAGAAAAAACAGATGCGCCATGCTGGAAGTATAGACTTGACCTCCACCTCACCAGGTGCAGCTGCTGACCAGCAAAGTAGAATAGGAAATATTGGGGGGGGGGGGGAGGATGTAGTTTCTGTTCCACAATCACTGCTGTTTCAATAAAAAGCAACCTGGTTTATCTATAAAACCTACTTCCCTTTCTGGTGAGTGTGACTGTTTTGAATGGCAGAGGACTCTGTTGGAGAAGAAAAGGGAGGGAGGTAAGAGAAGGGAGATGTAGAGAGGACGAAAAGAGGAGAGACAGGTGGAAAGCAGGAGAAAAATGGGAAGAGAGAAGGAAGGAGGGATCAGGGGAAAGAAGAGTGACATTTGAGCTATTTTCAGCTGGAGTGAATGCAGATTTCATCAGGCTTGCTGGCGGTGGGAAAACAGGCTGTGTGGACAGTCACCTTGCCCGTAACTTCCTGCGAAGCGGCCTTGGTGACTGAATTTTTCTGACACTGTCATAGTTTGGACAACCCTGCCAGCTCCTGAAGGAGAGCCCTACAACTGTCACAGGCGAAGCATCAAAAGCACGCACTGTCGATAGTGACCTGCATTTGCAGAAACTCTGAGGGCTTTCTAATTAACGGAGGAGATCCAAATTAGAGTAAAGCTGTTCGACAAGCCCCCTCACACGCGCTAAGTGTCACGGCGCAGATAATCATTACATCTAACAAGCGCCTGATTTTTAACAGAAGCTATGAGGTGAATTCACTTATAATGGTTCAGTTTCAAGGGGAAAAAAAGCTCCCCCTGCCCTAAAAAAAGAAGGAAGAAAGGTCAACAAGAAGAAAAGAAAATAGGGAAAAAATGGGAAAAATTGGGGGAAAGAGATGAAAAGAGATTTTCACACTAGCGCTTTTGGCAAATGCTCAGGCCCCCCATCCCTGAATTCTTGGCTTCGTTGCTTGCCGGAACATTCAGATACATCTTCTGTTTTAGATTTTCCTTACTGTAATCTGTGCCAGCTCGTTCACTTGGTGTTTCCCGGAGACAAGCCTCCTCTGTGCGTTATTTCTGACCATTGCAGCATTCCACAGGGTCTGAGTTGTTGAAAGCAGTGACCCAAACCGTGACAACTTGAATATTACAATCAAAGCATGTGACATAGACAACAGTTGATTTGGAGAAACCGACTAGGGGCTGAAGAGGACCACAGCTGTCCCCGGGGACTTGCCTGAGATTCCTCGGGGTCTGTCTGAGCTCAGGCCTCCTGACCCCGTCCAGGGCTCTGTGCACAGGGCAGGGGAATTTAAGTCCTGGCTTGAGGCATTGATTTAAACCAGCTTTCAAAGCCCTGAGGGGAGCCAGTCATTTGCGTGTCTTCTTTTCTGGGTCCCCCGTCAAAACCATCTCTCTACATGGGATGCACATCAGAGGAGGAGGGGCTTTAAACTTGGAGGGTTGGCCGACATTGTTCAGGAAGTGCAGTATGAGGAGAAGCACTTCTCTTGTTCCCGTTGATTCTCCCCAAACCACCTACACGATCCTTGCAGTTATTCATGGGAAATAAAATAATATAAATCATGCTGCCTGATTCTTCTCAAACAGTTCACAAAGTAATCACAGGCTGAAGTGCAGGTTTTCTTGCCATGCCTTTATCAGTAAATCAGATTTTGAGCATTTATCAGCAAAAGTTAGATTTAAGCATCATTCCTGTAATGTTTGAAAGGAAGAAGATTTGTTTCGGTGGGGATGCTGCCAATCAGTGATCTTCCAGCTTGACTCTGCTATCAATTATTGCTGCAATTATTTGTCTAGTTGGATATTTAAAATGTCATCAGAAAGAGATGATTACATATTCCAGAAAGCGAGGCACTGTATAATCAGATGAACTGAATCCAGTTAAATGTAGTGTGGTACCAACCTGTCCTTCAAAGTAGAATTCTTGAGCTACCACCGAAGCAGCAGCCTTCTGCCCGGTTTTCAGGAAGCTGATCTTAACCTTGGGATGCAGCTGTGCTGCCAGGGTCGGGTGATACTCAATTATGGGAAACTTTCCAAGTCTGAAAATGGAATTGCTCCTTCAGATACATGAGAAGTGCATTTTGGTTATCTCATTCAATTCATCTGCAAATCTATAAATAAGAAGTCCCTCTATTCTTCTTGCTTCCTGTGGATTTAAATGCCAAATCCTGATTTGTGGCAAAGTTGTCACATGCCCCTTTTCCCACTCTCTGCCTGGTGCCCAGGATCTAAGCAGTGGCAGTAGAAATTACAACTGTTTGGAAGCCAAGAAAAAGCTCCATTTCTCACTTTTCTCCAATTCCGGATATTCTCGGCCCTGCTCCATCCATCAGCCTTCTCCCCACACACCTCCTCCACCACACACCCTCCTTCTGTCCTCACCACCAACAGGAAACAAATACAGCTCCAAATTTTCTTTTTTTTTTTTTTTTACGGAGGAAAAGAAACCACAACCTGAACAAATAACAAAAAAGCTCCAACCAAACTAAACTCTCTACTTAGAATGATTCCAAATGTTCTAAACTTAAAGAAATCCCCCCTTGACAGGTCTGCCCTCCTCTCTGGATGTCAGGAGTACCCCTGAGGGACGGGATGGTAGATCTGAAAGTGATAGCAAGTCCTCAGCTGGAAAACAGTCCATCCCCATTTTTTTTTTTTTATTATTTTGACACCAAGATTAGAACCAACTAGATGTTCTGGAAATGTTTTCTTTATCTAGATGGGTTTCATGGGTTCAAGAATTTTCTACGGGGCTTTTCCCAGTTCTATTCCCAAAGAACTCTTATGCTGAGCTCTTATGATTCCAGAACTCCGTGGTGTTCAGAAGGCTCTCCCAGCATAACATAAAAATTTTTGAGGAGGGGAGAATCTGTTAGAAAATTAATCTTATCTGTTGGGGTGGAGGAGGAAGAACTTTTGTAACATAGGAGCCCTAGGTTGTATGTGCCCGAGCGTGTGGCAGAAAGATGTAGGGGCTGGAGCAACCAAAAAAATGACTTAAAAAAGATCACCACCCATTGAAAAGGAGAAGAAATATTGCCTCTGCTGCAGTCATCCCTTGTCACCGTTGTCCCTCTCCTTCAGTGGCCGTGCTAAGTTTCTTCACCTTGCGTGGGTTTCCCTGCCAGGCCCTGCAGCTTGGGGTGACCTGGGTCAACTGACCACACTGTCCTATTAAGGGGCAGAAATTGCTTTGAGCCTTGAAAACAGGTTATAGCTTTTGGTGAGTGAGGTGAAGTGTGTGATGATCACAAAACCGAGGTGTGAAGGGCCAGGTTTGGCTCTTGGGAGACGGGGGGGGGGGGGCAGAGTTCTGAATGTTTTTGCTTTTCCTGGAATCCCTGCCTCATTTCTGTTTTCAGAGTGTACGTATTTCTCTCCTCACATCCTCCTGCACGTCCCAAGCAGCGGCAGGGGCCTGGGCTTGGGCTGGGGCCTGGGCTTCTGGCTGGGCAGCGACATGCCAGTCATTCAGCTGGGAAGCCCTGTTCTGGAAGGCTTCACACTGTCTCTTCTCTGGGCCTCCACCGGGCCGTGCCAGGGTCTGGTGCAGCTTGGGGGATGAGGTGTGGGCTGCTGCAGGCATTTTCCTGCATCAGAGGCAGGGAGATAGATGAGGTCACCCAACCAGCCTTCCACGCACCTTCCGTGGCTAGCTTCCTAGCCTTATTTTTAAGCCTTTTAATGGAGCAAAACTATATGTTCTAAGTAGGTTTATTTGAACTGAAGGACTTCACACTGTTCTTTCTCTCAGGACAGAAAGATGGGGGTGTAGGTGGGGGATGAGAATAGAGGAAAGTGTGGGAGATTACTTTAAAAAAAAAAGGAGAGAGAGAGAGGAAAGGGACCCAGACTAGGTAATTGGGACCAATTCATGAGAAGACTTAAGGAAATTTGACATCTATTGTAACTCTTCTAACTGTATAATTACACAGTGTTTGGAAAGTGAATTATTAACCTGATTGTCCATAACGACCATTGAATAAATATACAATCACAGGTTGTCAAAATTGTACAGTGAACCGATGGGCCAGCAGCCACTTTCAAGGGGCTGTAATCATCTCCTGGGTCAAGGCTAACCTGGAGGCACCTTGGTTAGTGAATCATTTACAAGAGAGACCTCAGTGACTCCGGGAATGGAAAGCTCCCCTGGTCACTGCCGGGTCCATGGCAGCTCCTTCCAGCCAGGTCATTTAGAATTGCCCTCGAGGAAGAAAAGTCCACTGAACAGCACTTGATTTATGAGTATTGATGGAGGGGCCCTTTGCCCAGAATGGTGCTGGGTGATGAGAGGTGGACAGTATGGTATTGGTTCTCGAAAGGCTTGGACTTTAGTTGGGGACCCAGTGGTGGTGGTCACATGGAGCCCTGGACCCAAATGTAGTGTAAGGCTGGGGACAGAGAGTGGGACATCTTTCCCCA
Source organism: Camelus ferus (assembly GCF_009834535.1). NCBI lineage: Eukaryota > Metazoa > Chordata > Mammalia > Artiodactyla > Camelidae > Camelus > Camelus ferus. The sequence goes on along the minus strand of NC_045710.1, from coordinate 43,809,810 downwards.
TCCCAGCCTTTGTCTAACCTGGGGCCTTGCTGCCCCCGGCCCCCTGAGCTTCCTTGCCTCCGCTCTGGGTGCAGGGGGCGGGCATCTCGGTGGGGCCTCCTCCGGGGAAGTCCGCAGCCCGCTCCACGCTGGAGGAGCCGCAGTGTCAGCCAAGAGCCGCAGGCCATAAATGCAAAGTATGGTTTAACAAAAGCAGCTTTTGAGTGAGAAAGCTGAGTGGAGTTGTCCCAACCTGTCAACTTCAGATTTCTTTCCTCCTCCCCATAAATCAAAAAACGGTTGGTGGAAGGGAGGGACAGAAGCGTTTCATTTTCAGATTTTGTAAGAAAATAAAATCAAATCAAAAGAACCTGTCCCACGCTGATACCTTACACGCCAGGTTTGAGCCTGAGGCAAATTTTTGTGGCCATGTAATAAGCCTCTTTAAAATGGTGACAGACCCTTGACTCTTTGCCTTGAATTACATTGATAAAAGACATTTTATTGCGTTAGAGCTGGGGCAGGAGTACAGGATGGTTCTTGCCTGGTCGGCCTCTTTGAAACCACTTCAGCCCTGCTGTCCACACACCCCACCGCCTGACAAGGTTGGAGTGTGATGGTGGTGGAGATCTGTGGGCTGCTGACAGAAGGAGCTTTCTGCCCAGCAGTTGAAAGTTGAGGCTCTGAAAGCAAAAGGATTTCAGCCTGAGGGGCTTATTAGGGAGAGGGGAGCATCTCTGTTCCTGGTGGACCTGAGGGACCTTGACCTGGGTGGCTCTGGGTCGGTCTCACGGCTGGGACTGCATGGAAATAGAGTGTCACTGGTAACTCATTTCCCAGGCAGCCTTAGATTCAGAACAGGAAACGACCCTGGGGACTCCCCTGTAGTGTGGGGGCCTCCTTGATGCCTATGTAGAGGGGAAAGGGGATTATGGCCCCCATGCCCAGAGAGGCCAGGGCTCCACCAGCTGACACAGTGGACCTGCCCAGAGGGTGGAAAGGATGGTGCGTTCTTGGTTTGAGGTGCTTGGAGGTGTCTGATAACTTTGGGTATTACCCCCATTGAATCCACAGAATTAGTAAACCTGAGAACAGCCAGCAGCACCCACACTGTGGCTGGACTGGGGCCTCATGAATGACTGCAGATTATACATGTGGGCATCTCTCTCTCCCTCTTTCTCTCTCTCTCTTGTTAATTCAGGAAATTCTTTCCAGGTTGGTCAGCGGGATAAATGAAGGATTCAAAATTGGGTAAAATGTCAGGAAAATAACTCTGAAGCCAAGAAAATAGGCCTCCAGTAAATAGGCTGTGCCTGCCTCTCCTTTGTTGTGTGGGGCTCTGTCAGAGAGGTTAGGGCCGAGGCAGGAGCTCAGAGGAGGAAGGTGCTGAGGGACTGAGCAGACGGCAGCAGAAGTTGGAGGAGCCTGTGGGCGGGCAGAGGCCTGTTTCTGAAAGAAGAACTTGCTGCTGTGGGACGAGGCCTGGCCTCGCAGCCCCAGAGCTCTCCTTGATTCAATCTCACCTCAGGCGAGAGGGCAGCCTAGTTTTGTTCCTGAAGAAATGTCAGAGCCTGACCTGCTAGACCATTTTTTTTTTTTAAGTTTGTAGAGCTTTGAAGCCTTAAATTAGTTCTCATAATTTCCGAGCAGTTCTGTATTAACCATAAGACATAATAGGTTTTAATTCTGGAAAATGGCCAGTTCTGGTTCTAAGAATCTCTTGGCCAAGATGGTCACAGAGTGTTAGGCCTGTAGCGTGCGCCTCCCCCGCTTCTCCGGACGCTCACACGTCACTTTATAGTCCCAGGAAGGCAAGTGGTTACCTATAAGCTGCTGTAGGACTATGCCCAGACACTCTGCCTCAGCCCACCTGGAGGGCTTCCAAGGTGAGCGGTGAGGAGGGCAAAGCTTGGTCCCCAAGAAGGTGGGCAGGACTCTGAGTTCCAGCCCTGCCCTCACTACCTGCTGCAGGATGCCTCTGAGATCTTCCATCACCTGGGCAGGTGAAGAGAACACCTTCCCTCATCCCACAGGGTGACTGGGAGTCAGAATGTGAGGAGAAGGCTTTGGGAAGAAGATAAAGTCCTTCACGGGCCGGGATGTAGTTTCTTAAGAAGGACCAGTCTTGGAGGCCTAACAGGGCCTTCCTGGGGATACCCATACTTCTGGGCCGTTTTCCTTTGAAGGGCTGCACACAGCAGTCCAAAAACTTGTTCCAGCTCTCTGGGCCTGCTCACATCTACTAACCACGCCTCTCCCATCCAGCAGCACCACTGCCCCCACCCCACCGACTTCCTCCTTCGCAAGGCCCAGGAACGCCTGAAAACATTAGGGGTCTTCTTGTAAGTGCCAAGCTTGGTTTTCTTAAGCCTATTCTGTTATTTTCTTGAGACTGATGAAAATGGTGATATGGGGGCATAAATTACGTTTGTTGTGAGTTGACAGATAAAAAGGCTCGGGGTGGCCTCTTCAGAGTAATTTGGGAGTTGCATGTTCTGCTTGCTTTGATAGAGAAGTCCTTCTCTGCCCTGGCTGGTGTTATCAGAATTAAACGTTTGCTGAGCAAATGGTCAGTCTCCTGGGGTCCACCTTTGCAGCTCAAATGCCTTTCTGCCCTCAGTTAAGATACTCATCCCACTCTCCTCCAGTCACTGAATCCTTAGATCGGGAGGAACTCAAGTGTAGTTGTCAAAGCTTTGCAGGTGTCTGGGGCTATGATCTCTCCATTCTTTCCTTCTTTTCTCCTTGGGGTAGGGAGGTGTGAGTGGGGTCTGTGAATACGTGTTCAGGACTTCAGTTTCTTTCATTCTTCACCCCTTCTTCTAACCACGGGGGGGGGGTACTGCGGTTGAGCCCCATTTTAAGAAAGCCCAAGATACATCAAAATCTCATCAATGGAAACTGATAAATTAGAGGGTGATTTTTCACATTACAGAAAGATTGTTAACTTTTCAAAAGGTTTCCGCCACGGGGTTCCTTTAAATAGTGAGCTCCCCCACTGAATTTAAAGTGTTTGTTTACAGATCATTAACTACTTGACAGAGAGGTTGGGGAGGGGGGTGGAGGAAGAAGCACTTGAAAGGTAAAAGTGTTAGAAGCCCTGCCAGTTTTCGATGAGCCTGGAAGGGTGATGAAACATCCCTGAAATTACGTCCGTTAGCAAATGTGATTCAGTTTACAGAAATTCAGTTTACACACGGCTTTCCAGGAACCCTTCAGTTGGCTGAGGCAGGGACCACAGGACTCTGGGGCCTTGCCTCCTTTGGGGTGGCTGGGAGAGGACTCTGGCTTTTCTTAGAGCCCTGTGCGTGCCCTTGTGTGCCAGTGGGTGCCAGGCTCTGGCATGAGGCCGAGCTTTGCCACCAGCCTTCTGGCACGGGCAGCAGTGACCTTTCCCCTTGACATTTAGCCTGAGTTTGTGGGAAGTTTCTTCCTGGTTCTCTCTGACCTTCAGTCTTTTTGGCTCAGGACCCACCTTGGTTTCCTCCTTGAAGCTCAGACAGGTGAGCTTTGCAAAATCTACCACCAGGCGTACACTCTGAGTCTAAGAATTAGCCTGGATAGCAGACCCAGCCCACACTGGCCTGTAGGTTTCTTCTTATTCCTGCAAGGTCACAAGGGGCATAGGCTCATCCTGACCAGCTTCTAGGATGGCCCATAGTAGGTCTCTTAACTGCAACCAAGACTCCTGCCCTTGATCTAGTTGGTCTCAAGGAGACTCAGACTGGCCTGGGAGAGAGAGGTCCCATCTCATCCAGTCTTCTCTTTAAAGAGAGAAAACGTGGGGCCAGAAAGGGGAAGAGGTTTACTCAGGGTCAGGCATAGCTGGTGAATGGGCAGAGCTGGGATTGAAGAACTAAAATTTCTGATTTTGTTCTAACAGTCTCTGCAGAGGAATGAGACCCCAAAGGAAGAAAGGAGCCTGGAGAGAGGTTCAGTGGGACCCATGAATGAATGCATTGGGCAAGACCTCTTTAAAAGTAGTTCCCAAATTCCCCCAAATAATCTGAAAAATGACGTCAGGTGGAGGCAGGCCTGTGCACACACACATATGCTCCCTCACACCCCACCGCACACATGAAATCCTCTGGTGAGGACTCAGAGCAGGAGTTAGGTTACCCCTGCCCTCCCTGTGGCTTTGAAGAGAAGAAAGTGGGGAATTTTGGAGGGAAGGTCAAGTTGACGATTGAAGAGACATAGCAGTATAGGAAAATCTCCACCTTTCTCGCATAGTCATTTGTTGAAAATGTGTCAGCAAGTACAAGCCCATCTTAAACTGGCAACAGTACATCTGAAATAGATTATTTAAGCCAGGGAAGTAGTATTGCAAGGGAGAACATGGCTATCAACACTTGTTTGTCTGACTCAGAGGAATAAAACACAGTGAATTCTGCCTTAGCAGACCATGCACCATTCATCAGGGAGACAAACAATCCAGGTCGGGGTGGGGTGGGGCAGGACAGGTGAACTTTCATAGTTTCACCAGCGTACGCATGGCTGTGTCCCTTATTGAAAGAAAATGTGATGTTTGAAAATGTGAAGCTGTGAAAGCTGAAGACTTCACAGAAGTCCTCAGAAGGTTTAGTTAGATGACTGTATGCTCTGTTGTCAACCGAATGGATTGGTGTGCGATATTTTCATTTAAATGTACTACCTATTGGGCCCCATTTGCTCTGTGTACACCTCGAGCTTTGCTTCTCTCTGGGTACCCATTCCTGCTTTTTCTTTTGTCTAGAAAGACCTTCCTCTTGGCTTTCCAGATCCAGTTCCTAAGTTACCTCTTCCCTAAAGCCACTCTTCTCCCTTCCAAATGGAAGTAATTTGTCTTCCTTTGAGTTTCCATTGCATTTAATCTGTACCTCTCTTATGGCACACTTTATACTTTGGGGCAGAGCCATTTCTTTCCAGGCCTGTCTTCTCTACTAGACGAAGGCTCCTGTAGGGAAGGCTGTGTCTGAGTTTTCTTTGGTTGCCCACAGAGGTTAGTCCATTACTTTGGGCATTATAAGTACTCTGTAAATAGTTGTTGAATGAATGCGTGAAAGAATGAATGAATGGAATTTATCCTGGGCACACACGTTTTGCATAGTGAGATACATAGTTAAACGAAGGAAAAAAAAAACTATCCTAAGACAATTTGTCTTTTTATGTAGCTGCCCTTCCAGTCTCCTCAAGAAGTTCCACCATTCTAAGGCAAGAGCTTAAAATGTAATAAAAATTTATCTAATTCACGATCAAGTGAAAATACTTTGGGCCCAGAGCCAAAGAATATTATTGGAGTGAACTTTTTTCAACACCCTAAATTTAACCAGCGGGAATTCTTTTTTTAAGTACCATCCTATTCAACCTTTTGAAATGAAGGATTTGCCTTTTAGTGGGAAATCTGCATTTCAACACAAAGATGGAACACAATGTCTTTGGCTTACTTATTCTTCAGAAAAGCAAGCTCCTTTTTTTTTTTTTTTTTTGAATTATATGCTTTGCTTATGTTAAAGACGCAGATTGCAGAAAATTTTGTTTAGGCCTGACAGATTGGTGGCTTGCATTTTTTGCATTTTTATAGATAAAGGGGCATGAAAGATGTCATCTCTTCTCCCCACTCATAGAGAGGATGCCTAGGGTGAGAACTCTTAAAAGGTGAAATTGGTAACATACTATTTAGATAATCAAGGCTCCAAGATGACAGAATTTGTTGAAAAAGGGGAGAAAAAGGAGTTTTAAAATGAGTGATTGATGGGGGCCATGAACAAGTTTCAGCAACAAATTTCTGTAGTGTGATGTCTGTAGAATTCTTGCTTGTTTTCATTTATAGAAAGCATCACGATTTGGTAAAATCTTAGCTAGTAAAAAAGCATAGTGATGGGAAACATGCTCATGTAAATGCTCATTTCTAGAACAAAAGAGAATGAGATTTTGACAATATCAGAAGGTTAATTAAGAAGTCTGTGAGGGATGATAAAGTTGGCACATTTCAGTTCAGACTGACACAGCTCGAGACACAGGCGTTGCTAATGTTGACTCCATGATACTCTGATAAGTCACAGAACCTGAAAGATGGGGGCTGCTATCTGACCCTATAAACAGGGTCAAGAGTTAAAGGACATTCAGTGGATATGCTTTCCAGTTAGATAAAGAAGCCTTTTTCCTAGACTACCTGCACTGTTATTTTTGTGATTTGGATCCAGTAATATTGACGGAATTGGAATTAGTTTGTTCAGGGATGCATTTTAAGTGTAGCCTGTAAGTTGGCTATTAGCTGGAGAGTAGGGGGGACCCGAGAATCTTGGAGCTGGAAGGGACAGTAAGGGCCCTTTGTTTTGGCCTGTCACCAATATAGAGATCCCTCCCCATCATGGTGAGCTGTCATCCATTCTTTTCTTGAAGACCCAAGGAGAGTGGGAGGTCACGCTTCACGGGGTAACCCATCCACTTGAGGACAGTTTTTCTTCTTTTGTGCCCCATCTCTTTGGAAGAATAGGGAAGTTATCCAAAAACATGTTTAGGAGAAAAAATACACAAATGCACATATACATGTTAGTGAACAGCAAACATCTATACGTCTATGTGCTCATCTAGAGAGATTTTCATTCCGGGTAAAGTCCGGCTCCCGGAGGAGTCATTCAGTGTGTCAGAAATGATGCTTTGTGCTCAGCCGTTTCAGTACATTTGTAGATCAGCGGTACTACTTATTGGTTGGTAGCCGGTTTATTGGTAGCTGTATGACACACTCAGTGATTAGTTTCAGAGACAAATAGCATGTCATTAATAAAGGAATCTTTAAGATGTACTTGAGGAACCCTAACACTCAGTTTAATGATCTTAAATTCCAAGGATATCCCACCTGGCTTATAGAGATCTGAGTCAAAAGTTGGTCCCAGGCCATATAGAAATGTAAAGTGACCAATGCATAATGTTCAATTCAAACCAGTCCCAATTTGTTGCAGATTTTTAATAAGACCTGAAAAACAAGATTCATTACTTTGTTGTTCAGCCATAAAGAAACATTGCATTATTAGGTTTCTGAGGCCCTAATGCTGGGTCTGGAGGGAACTTTCTGAAGCAAAACAGGTTAAAACACCTTTCATCAGAGGCGTACAGGCATTTGAAAAGATTAATTCAGAAGAGGGCAACACATTTTGAGAGTCCAGAAAGGGAAGCAGGAGTCCCATTCTTGCTGCGTCCGTGCAGCGTGCCACATCTGCATTCGCAAACATTTCCGCTTTTGTGGAAGCAGGGAGGACACCATCTGCCTGACATAAACTGGTCTGAATGTTATGCAAAGAGCGTTCCCTGTTTGATGGAGAGCCTGCTCCTGCTCCCTGTCCTGGTCAGTGAGGGAGGGTGGAATCTTGGGTTCCACACGGAGTGATCCTTAGGAATTTCCCAAGCTTGCTCTGATCCTATGGGAGGTGAGTCCCAGACAGAAGGGACGACGGCCTCCTGGCCAGTGGACCTCTGCCAGGAGAACATCAAAGCTTGCAGCTTCCACGCCTCCCCTGACCCTAAGGTGGCGCTTATGAAACTGGACTGTGCATACGAATCACCTGGAGGGCTTGCTAAACACAGATTCCTGCCCATCACCCCCGAAACCCAGTTTTTGATTCAGGAAGACTAAGGGGGGGCCTGAGACTTCGCGTTTCCCCCAGGCTCCCTGGTGGTGGTGATGCTGATGCTGGGCCTGGCTCTGCCCTCTGAGAACCACTGTCCTGAGCGTACCACCAAGGAAATAAAGAGAGCATAGCCAGACCTTCCGCCTCCCTGCCAGCTGTCCGAGCCCACCTCTCCCCGGGGAGAATGAAAATGCAAGTGGGAGGAGAAGAGGTCCTCAGTCAGGGGCAGCCTGGAAGGGCAGAACTGCTGGTTGAGGGCGATGCTTAGAGGCATTAATTGTGAGACTCGACTCTGCCTAAACCGTGATGAAATAATTGAAAGCATCATAGCAAGAAGTTAAACCCTAGGGAGGCTATTAACAATTTAGCATTTCCAGTTCCTGTGGGAATGTCGATTCTTCTTACCAACGCGAACGTGTTCAGGGACGTGTTCGGCGGGAGAGGCAGCAGTCAGCTGAGGTCCCTCTTGCCTTTGCTTTGACACTCTTCCTGGAGGAAGAGAAATGCAAGCGTGAGTGTCTCACGAAGACAATGTCAGTGGCTTGTTAGGCTGTTAGGAATAGTTTCTCTCTAGCTGTCTGGTTCTGCAGGGGAAGCAGAGGTAGATGATGAAAACATTGGGGGTGAGCCAAGAGACTTAGGAAGCACATCAGGTGTTGTTTTCACATTTTGAAACCAAGTCAGTTCATTTGGACCATTTGAAAGGCCTACTCAACACCTCTGGGCTGGACTCTCCCCCAGGAGAGGTCATTCCTCTGTGTGGGTCAAGGGAAAGAGACCTCTCCTCACTGGCACTTCTTGGGCAGTACAGACCAGGGCAGGAATGGCAGAGAGAAGGAAAGAGATGGATATTCTAGGAAGGAGCACTGGGCGAGGAGTCAGGAGACTAATTCTGGTCTTCCCTTTGTGGTTAACTCCACAAAGTGTGTGGCTGTGGGCCAGTCACTTAATTTCTCAGTTTCCCCACCTGTAAAATGAAGGCATCAGACTTGATGATCTCTGGTTTTTTACAACTCGAAAACCAAAACCAAAACCAAATCATGGTAACCAGATACTCAGATACGCTCCTTGATGAGCCCTTGCCTTGCCCCATGACCTAGTGCTGTGGCGGACTGGGCAGGGCTGCTGTCCCCAGAAGCTCAGCTTGCTTCAGGCCAGTAGGTTAGTAGGCCAATTTGCCAACAGGAGATGCATGCAAGTGGTCAAGGCTGGACAAGGTTAACGGTTCTCCCATTTCTTGCCAGAGGTCTCTCTGAGGCACGTCAGGGTCTCTTCCCAGAGTAAGAGGCAGAGAATTTGAAATGAGACTCTCCCCTTGTGAGAGTCCATGTACTTTGTTGCTTTTAGGCCAGGGTCACAGTACCTCAGTTGTGTGGATCTCCAAAGATAAGGATTTCAGTCTTGGCGACAAACGAACTTATTAAATAGGTGAGGCAAGAACAAGTGTAAAAATGGATTCTCAGATTTCTCGTTGAAAAGCACTATGACTAAATCTGTAGTTAATTTTACCCTCTCCTCTCAATTCATGGTACATAGAAGCAGTCACATGAAGACATACTTGTTTTTTACGTCCAATCTTCCCACTTTTGCTGGTTCATTTTGCTTGGGATTAGAGAGGAGGACATGCCTCTGTAGATGGTCTCGGGCTGGGCGGGGTCTCTGTGGCAGCCTCCCTGTGCAGCCGGGTAACAACAGATTTATGCCTGTGTGTGAGAGCTTCCATGAGCAACGCACCATTGTTACCCACCAGGCTCCTCATGAAAGGAAACCTTGTGCCGACTGCCCTGGCTGTTCTTGGCAGCGTGATCTATCGAAGGAGAACAGGATGTATTTTACACTTGAGACCTACTATCCTAGAGTATAACAACAACTCTTCTAAGTGCTCTTAGTATTAAGCTAATGGAAAACACGCTCTGTTTACTCACCATCAAAGTCTGTTTTTCTTCTCTCCCGCCTCCCCCAATCATCACAGACTCCAAGCCTCTAGAGCACACGGAGCGTCCCTGCTCCATCTGTCCTCCCCTCTGTCTCCAGGTTGACCTCTACATGCTTGGTTAGCTCAAGGTGGACTTGGAAAAGCTAGGAACTCACCACATAAGCCATATAATCCCCAGGTTGCACAAACCAAATATTTCCTTTCTCACAAAAATCTCAGTGCTAGAAATGCTTGATTTACTGCTAGATTTATGTTTATTAGTGTGAGAAGTCATTTTTCCTCACCAGAGTGCAGCCTGGAGAAGGTGGGCCACGTTTTCTAGGTGCTTCTATTTTGGGGATGCTGGGTCTCTCCTTGTCTTTGAGTGGTGGGATTCCTCACCCTTCAGTGAGGACTTGGCCAAAGTTATTTTAACCCCGGCCTAATCTTTTCATCCACTGCTTTGTGTTGTAAGAAACCAAGTCTATGTGGAGTACTCCATTGACAGAATTCTAGAGTGTGGCCCAACTAAGTCCTGAAATGCCCAAGGTTCCCCTATCATTGAAGGTGCTGTCATAAATACAGTGTTGGAAGAGGGGGCGGGGGACAGGGGAGGCAGAGCGGGACTCTGTTCTAGAAGAAATGATACACAAATCCACTCATTTCTGGTTAGCATGTTGTTTTTGGCTTGAACTTGTCTATAAGAAAAGTAAATATGCATGTAAACTGGCCTTGCAGATAAATCCCCCTGTTTTACCAGCCTTCCCAACATACGATCAATTTTCCCCTTGCTGCTTACACATCTCTTATAAGACAATAATCAAAGAATAACAAACAAACAAATGAACCGAAGAACCCTCCCCCCACTGCCCCATACCTAGAATAAACCCCCCTTCCCTTTTGTCATAAAAAACCAAAATTAAAAACCAAACAGAACTGTGGGAAAGAACTCACCACTGTTCTTTTGATACAGGGCCTTGGGCCTGGTAACTATCTGCAAGGCTGTTGTAATGATGTTAATCTATTTTAATGGAATTGAAATGTGATATCCTGTGGTTTATGATGCACGTTGTTTATAGCTTCAGTGCTTGATTTTGGGTTTCTTTCACAGATAAACTTCTGCACTGGAGGGGCCTCTCCTCCCCTCGTTCTGCACACGGAGCTCTAATCCCCACGCCCGGGATGAGTGCAGAATATGCCCCGCAGGGTATTTGTAAGTTGAACATTATTTCTTCTACAAATGTTTATATGTGTAGAGATGAGAGTTTCTGGAAATTACCCTTACTTTTTAAGTACTGAAAGGAGTTACTTTCAAAATGTATTGGCATCTGCATATTTATTATTCCATTACTCACTTGGCACTTGCTCCCCTAGTCCATTCTGCCCCAAGTGGCTTTTTTCTCCTCCCCTTTTCTTTCTTTCCTTACTGAAGGCATGGGGCCCATAACAACTCATCCCTGCAGGTCTCCTCCCCAGGGTCTTGTGTGGCTCCATGGCTGGTGACTGCATACACTGTGTGTTCAAGGCCCATTTTATTGTCGGACATTCACTCCCGTGGCCTCGTTTGGGACTTTGAATTTATTGCATGGCATACGTCTTTAGCAGAGGCCAGAACCAAAAGGAGTCAAGTTTAGAGTTACTCTAGAGCTGTCCTTATGCATGTTGTATATGCACTTAACATGTATATTTAAACATGGTGTATTTTTATATATGCATGGTACATTACATATGTGCATACATACATAATTTCTACTTGTTTTTCTCCTAGATTTAGAGAAAAATGCACAGTAATGTTGCTAAAATTCAAAGATACCACCCCCACCCACCCCCACCATCACTACCACCATCCAGTTACTTGTCTAAGCCAACCTTTATAGTGGGGAGCTTTTTATGAAATTTAGATTTGTATGTTTATAAAAATGTTTTTGAAAGATGTTGTTTTAGAAGGTAATACAGTTTGCTTCTCTCTGTAGGAATAAATGGCGTGAGTCACGCACAGCTAAAAAGTTGAATGGGGCCGGGGGCAGGGGGCAGTGGGGTTGATTCCACCCTAAACACAAAAAAACCAGGTTCAAGAAAAAAAGAAGTGTGACATCTAATTTGTATCTCAGGAAAATATTTTTATCTTGAAAGTAAATGAAAAAAAAATAATAACCTGTTGTGGAAAGAAAAAAAGGAAGGGAAATTATCATGGAAAGAGAATAATAAAGAGCAAGATGCTGGAGTTGGGGCCTTAAAGGGGACTCGTTTTCGGATGGGAGACAAACTAGACCCAACCATCTGGTGAATGGTGTCTGCAGGGCAGGGCCTGCTCCCTGAGACCAAATTCAAAGCTCGTTGTTTATTTTTGTTAACTCCTAGGTAATCCTAGGTAACAAAGAGTTATTGTGTGAATTTCACAAGCCCTCAAGTCCTGAGGGCTGGGTGGTGCAGGGGTTAAAAGCATCTCCTTTGCCCCTCTCCTCCCCCCAACCCCAAGCTGGGCCAAAGCCTGGGTTAGGTCACCGATTGCAGAGTTTAGGGGGTGGACTCATGGTTTCAAGTCCCTACATGCTGACTGGGTGGGGAGAGCTCTCCGCATTTCGCTGGGGGTGCCTGGGGCTCACACCAGCTGTGGGAACAGAGCCACCCTTGGAGGGAAGGAGGAAGGGAGTAGGGCAGTAGAGGGGAGGGTGGAGCCAGGTGGCCAAGGGCTGCTGCCTGGGAAACAGTTTAGTTCTGTCTTCTTCCCGATCCTCCTGAGGGCAGGGAGTTTTGATTTGAGGGGTGGGACACTAGGAGCCCGATTAGGAGCCCCTGTTTTCTCCCACTTCCAGCAGTGGGAGGGAGCCTAGTTCGCTGATACCCATGCTGGCAGGACCAATTTAGGAGTGACCAGAACAAGGTATGTGGAAATGGGTAGTAGGGCTCCAAAAAGCTCTCTAGCAAACCTGACCCCGGCCCCACTCAGCTGCCTCGACCAGCTGTCCTCGACCTTCAGAGCATTTAGCACTTGCTTTGTGGCCTCCCTGCTGGGTGCACCAGGGTCATGGGCCTTAAAAAAATTGCTCCCTCCTGCCTTCCCCTAACTGAGAACTCCTCTTGGCCTGGGGAGGCCTGGATTCTGCATTCCAGTCTTTTCCCTGGAAGCCCTTGTGTAATAAAAAACCCACATTCGTGTTGGACCTGATAGTTTATGCAGAGCTTTTATATACATTTGTCATTTGAGCCTCACAATTCTTTAAGGAACTGTTTTTTACCTTCATTTTACAGGTAGGAAACCTAAGCCTCAGAGAAATTAAATCACTGTCCCAGAGCCACCAGCTAGTAAACAGTAGAGGCAGGGGTCCTGCATCAGACCTTGCTCTTCCAGGCTTAGATCACATGACTCTTGAGCATTGGTGACAAACTAGAAATGGGGTCATTCCCTCCCATACAATAAAATGAAGTAAAAGCCGTAGGTGAGCTAATAGCTGATTTTAACTGTTTTGATGCCTCAAGTTCCTGTGCTTGGGGCTGGGTCTCCGTTTATTGCTCTAAATCAAAACAATCCCCTCGAATGCCCAATGAGGCTCTCAAATTGAGAAGTTGATTTTCATCAGAGTAAATGAAGAATATTATTATATTTTACACGTCAATAAATCAATGTAGCCCTAATTTTGCCACGCAGGAAATCAATTCTGGTCTTTCTAAACCATCAAAGATGTTATGAACAAAGTAATTTCACAAATTATGGCAAGTAACACATTTATTGATGACTGCAGTTTAGGAATTTAGAATCTGTGAGCACTGTAATATAATATGGTGCACTGGCATGAGCTGAGTGAAATACAGATTATATGGTGAAACCGTAATGCATCATTTGCTATTAGTGGACTGGTAATAATTACCAGTTTCAAAGCAGTTCTTTCCATGTAATCTTTAGTCTCAATCGTAACAGCCCTTCTCATTGACATTATGATTACACTAGCTGCCCTCATGATCTAGAATATCTAGTTGATGGGAATACTAAAATGTGGTAGTGAAAACTGTATGTTGTGTGCTCATTATAAGATAAAATGCCATTTTCTCTGACCTGATGTATGAGAGAGAGGGGAGGGTAACAGCACAATGTTAACATATTGTGGCATGATCATATAACTGGCTCTGAAAACAAAATTTTAGGAAGCTCAGGGCAGCAAAATAAAATGGACTTTTCTCATTTAAGTCTGTTTGAAAAGGATACAGATGAGATCCTTGATGTAGTGCTAGAGATTTCAGCATTTATCAATGGCTGCATTCATGGTGCATGCAAAACCAGCATCGCTAATTATGGGTCCAGGCCTGGGCTTCAATAGAATATTATAAGGTAAAATATGATTTAAAGGCATTTGTAGTGATGAAAGTGTTAAGGACTTGCTTCAGCTGACAAATCTCCTTTTTACTTACCCAATTCAGATTGTCAGGCTAAATGTATGATAATAACACAGAGTTCTAGAGAGGCAAAGGAGAAAGCCACAGAGGGTCACGGTAGTTGGAACCAGATAGTTTTTTTCTTGCCTATTTAGGACCCAAGTCATTGTTCAACAACAACAAAAAAATTTATGAAAATACTCTCAATGATGCTTTTTATTTCCCTTTGAAGAGAGGAGGCAAACAAAAATAGGCAGATAATGTGATACTAATGTCAGCATTTTCTTTCAAAATCTTTCTGCCTTTTTTTTCTCCTCCACATTAGGCAAATGTTTGAAACCTAATTTTGGTATCTTATCATCTAATCTTGTTAAAGAGATTTACCCAGGAGTGGGATATATTGAGTGAGATTATAAATGCATTGTAAAGTAAATTACAAGGTCAGGGCAGGGAGTCCATTATTCAGACAAGTGCTTGAGTGAGGCTGGCTTGTTTTGGAACAGGAGTGTTTGGGGCTCCTGTTAAGACGCTGCCAGCTTTTCTTTCTGACTTGCTAAATGGAGGAATCATCAATTGATTAATTTCTCATTCTCACTCTTTAACTCCACGGTGAATTTTTTTCCTTTTTCAAAGGTTACTGGCAAATACTAGCTGTGGCCTTAAGGAACTCGTCTTCCCCCACTTTTTTAAAAGAGGTGCTGAAGTGTATTTCTCATTTGTGTTTTATACAGTGTCTTTTTGGAATTGCTGGGAAGTTAGTGATTTTTCTCATCCTAGTCTTTTGGCCACCAGCATTTGCACCCTTTTTAATGCTGAGTTGACTGGAAAACTGTTAGTTGCTCCCTGGTTGTGTATGTTTTTTAATTTAGTTATCTCCAAAGAGGAATGATTGGGAAGTCAAACTGGCCCCTCCTTGCCACAGCGGCATTTCCCATTCTCGGATTCTTTTCAGTGAGAGAGAAATAATGTGACTTAAGCAGGGCCCCTCTCCAGACGTCTTGGCTACTGGCCAGAGAGTTGACTAGCTGAACTGTATCTTTCTGTTTCTTTCTCAACTGGAGCTGAGGCTCAGCCGAGGGCACAGGATGTCGTATAATTTGGTTCACGTTGTTAGCCTCTCAAAATAATGAGGAGGAGGCTAGTGTAGCATTTCTCTGCCTGCTGCCCATCATGATACTGGCTGCTTTAACTGTTCTTAAACTAGGATGCCGTGTCTGCTTAAGTTGGCACCAGACACTCCACCTAACTTCTCCAGACTTGCATTTGTTTGACTGGGGGGGGCATAACTCCTAAAGATTTGATACAGCCTGTTAGTTAAATCTGAATTAAACTTCTCTTTTGAGATTTTTGCAGCATCCCTTAAGATAAAAATGGGAGTCCCTGTGGGGTGCTGTGGAACCAGAATTGGGACTCACTGACTTTCACACCGGCTGGGATGTGAGAATATTGCTAGTCTGTCTTTTATGTAATTATTTCATGAGTACCTTCTCTTTTTTAACAATAGCAACAATTAGTGTGTTTCAGGCTAAGATTAAAAGCATCTCTAGGGCCATAGAGAATTGTACTGAGTTGACCTTCTCTTTTTTGGTATCTCTATGAAATGATTGCCCATTTGGAATGTTCCTCTGTCACCCAGGGGGATTTAGGAAGCAGCAAAGTTTCCATTAGGCCAACATGTCCAAGTCCCTCACTTAACTGATGAGGAAACAGAGGCACAGAGATGGAGTGGCCTGCCCCAAACCACAGCTGGTGAAAGAAGGGAAAGTTAAGAAGATGTTTCAATGTAGGGACCCTTATCCTCAAACTTGAATTGGTCTAGATTTTTCTGCTTTAGAGACTAGGTTTAAAATTCTTAGAACTGTGTCAAATGGCAGGGAGACTGATATGACAGATACTTACTGGGCACCAACCTCCAGATATGCCAGCACCATCTAGGCCAGGGGATGAGGTCAGTGAGGGCTTCAGGCCTTGGGGTGGAGGGCTGGAGGCAGGGAAGGCTGGAGGTGGAACATAAATAAGCAATTGCTGATGCCCTCGTCGGTGATTAAACATTGATGTTGGTGTTGTATTATTTTGCAGGTAAAGATGAGCCCAGCAGCTACACATGTACAACTTGCAAACAGCCATTCACCAGTGCATGGTTTCTCTTGCAACACGCACAGAACACTCATGGATTAAGAATCTACTTAGAAAGCGAACACGGAAGTCCCCTGACCCCGCGGGTTGGTATCCCTTCAGGACTAGGTGCAGAATGTCCTTCCCAGCCACCTCTCCATGGGATTCATATTGCAGACAATAACCCCTTTAACCTGCTAAGAATACCAGGATCAGTATCGAGAGAGGCTTCCGGCCTGGCAGAAGGGCGCTTTCCACCCACTCCCCCCCTGTTTAGCCCACCACCAAGACATCACTTGGACCCCCACCGCATAGAGCGCCTGGGGGCGGAAGAGATGGCCCTGGCCACCCATCACCCGAGTGCCTTTGACAGGGTGCTGCGGTTGAATCCAATGGCTATGGAGCCTCCCGCCATGGATTTCTCTAGGAGACTTAGAGAGCTGGCAGGGAACACGTCTAGCCCACCGCTGTCCCCAGGCCGGCCCAGCCCTATGCAAAGGTTACTGCAACCATTCCAGCCAGGTAGCAAGCCGCCCTTCCTGGCGACGCCCCCCCTCCCTCCTCTGCAATCCGCCCCTCCTCCCTCCCAGCCCCCGGTCAAGTCCAAGTCATGCGAGTTCTGCGGCAAGACGTTCAAATTTCAGAGCAACTTGGTGGTGCACCGGCGCAGCCACACAGGCGAGAAGCCCTACAAGTGCAACCTGTGCGACCACGCGTGCACGCAGGCCAGCAAGCTGAAGCGCCACATGAAGACGCACATGCACAAGTCGTCCCCCATGACGGTCAAGTCCGACGACGGCCTCTCCACCGCCAGCTCCCCGGAACCCGGCACCAGCGACCTGGTGGGCAGCGCCAGCAGCGCGCTCAAGTCTGTGGTGGCCAAGTTCAAGAGCGAGAACGACCCCAACCTGATCCCGGAGAACGGGGACGAGGAGGAAGAGGAGGACGACGAGGAAGAGGAAGAAGAGGAGGAAGAGGAGGAGGAGGAGCTGACAGAGAGCGAGAGGGTGGACTACGGCTTCGGGCTGAGCCTGGAGGCGGCGCGCCACCACGAGAACAGCTCGCGGGGCGCCGTGGTGGGCGTGGGCGACGAGGGCCGCGCCCTGCCCGACGTCATGCAGGGCATGGTGCTCAGCTCCATGCAGCACTTCAGCGAGGCCTTCCACCAGGTCCTGGGCGAGAAGCATAAGCGCGGCCACCTGGCCGAGGCCGAGGGCCACAGGGACACTTGCGACGAAGACTCGGTGGCCGGCGAGTCGGACCGCATAGACGATGGCACTGTTAACGGCCGCGGCTGCTCCCCGGGCGAGTCGGCCTCGGGGGGCCTGTCCAAAAAGCTGCTGCTGGGCAGCCCCAGCTCGCTGAGCCCCTTCTCCAAGCGCATCAAGCTCGAGAAGGAGTTCGACCTGCCCCCGGCCGCGATGCCCAACACGGAGAACGTGTACTCGCAGTGGCTTGCCGGCTACGCGGCCTCTAGGCAGCTCAAAGATCCCTTCCTTAGCTTCGGAGACTCCAGACAATCGCCTTTCGCCTCCTCGTCGGAACACTCCTCGGAGAACGGGAGCTTGCGCTTCTCCACGCCGCCCGGGGAGCTGGACGGAGGGATCTCGGGGCGCAGCGGCACGGGAAGTGGAGGGAGCACGCCCCATATTAGTGGTCCGGGCCCGGGCAGGCCCAGCTCAAAAGAGGGCAGACGCAGCGACACTTGTGAGTACTGTGGGAAAGTCTTCAAGAACTGTAGCAATCTCACTGTCCACAGGAGAAGCCACACGGGCGAAAGGCCTTATAAATGCGAGCTGTGCAACTATGCCTGTGCCCAGAGTAGCAAGCTCACCAGGCACATGAAAACGCATGGCCAGGTGGGGAAGGACGTTTACAAATGTGAAATTTGTAAGATGCCTTTTAGCGTGTACAGTACCCTGGAGAAACACATGAAAAAATGGCACAGTGATCGAGTGTTGAATAATGATATAAAAACTGAATAGAGGTATATTAATACCCCTCCCTCACTCCCACTTGACACCTCCTTTTTTCACCACCCCCCTCCTTTTCCCCATGGCCCTCCAGCCCCACTCCCTATAGGATTTTTTTCTAGTCCCATGTGACTTAAACAAACAAACAAACAGAAGTAACGGAAGCTAAGAATATATGAGAGTGCTTGTCACCAGCACACCTGTTTTTTTTTTTTTTTTCTTTTTCTTTTTTCTTTTTCTTTTTTTCCTTTATGTTCTCACCGTTTGAATGCATGATCTGTATGGGGCAATACTATTGCATTTTACGCAAACTTTGAGCCTTTCTCTTGTGCAATAATTTACATGTTGTGTATGTTTTTTTTTTAAACTTAGACAGCATGTATGGTATGTTATGGCTATTTTAAATTGTCCCCAATTCGTTGCTGAGAAAACATGTTGCTGTTTCCAGTTCCGTTCTGAGAGAAAAAGAGAGAGAGAGAGAAAAAGACCATGCTGCATACATTCTGTAATACATATCATGTACAGTTTTCTTTAATAACGTGACGAGGAAAAACAGTCTTTGGATTAACCCTCTATAGACAGAATGGATGGCACTGAAAGAAAATCTCTACAAGCTAAATGTCTGTCTCTAAAGGGTTAAGCGTATCAATTGGAGAGGAAGAAAAGGCCTTGAATTGACAAATTAACAGAAAAACAAAACAAGTTTATTCTATCATTTGGTTTTAAAATATGAGTGCCTTGGATCTATTAAAACCACATTGATGGTTCTACTTGTTATAAACTTGTAGCTTAATTCAGCATTGGGTGAGGTAATAAACCTTAGGACCTAGCGTATAATTCTATATTGTGTTTCTCACAACAATGGCTACCTAAAAATATGACCCATTATGTCCTAGTTAATCATCATTTTCCCTTTCGTTTAATCTTGTAAGCAAAACTGATTATACCAGTATAAAAGCTATTTTGCTCCTGGTGAGAGCTTAAAAGAAATGGGCTGTTTTGCCCAAAGTTTTATTTTTTTTTAAATGATGATTTAATTGAATGTGCAACGTGCAAAACCCCTGGAACATGATTAATTACGTTAGTAAGGAATTCATTTTATGAAGATAACTTGTTTTAAATAACATCTTTTGAAAAAAATTCTGGCACCAAAAGAAATAGATCCAGATCTACTTGGTTGTCAAACGGACAATCAAATGATAAACTTTAAGATCGTATAGCATATTTAAGAGAAGAGACTGACAATAAGGTTTGACCGAGGGTAACAGAGGAAAAAAATATGTGATTTATTAGCACAACATGGTACTATTTGCCATTTTAAACTAGAACAGGTGTATAAGCTAATATTGATACAATGATGATTAACTATGAATTCTTAAGACTTGCGTTTAAATGTGACATTCTTAAAAAAGAGAAAGAATTTTAAGAGTAGCAGTATATATGTCTGTGCTCCCTAAAAGTTGTACTTCATTTCTTTTCCATACACTGTGTGCTATTTGTGTTAACATGGAAGAGGATTCATTGTTTTTATTTTATTTTTTTAATTTTTTCTTTTTTATTAAGCTAGCATCTGCCCCAGTTGGTGTTCAAATAGCACTTGACTCTGCCTGTAATATCTGTATCTTTTCTCTAATCAGAGATACAGAGGTTGAGTATAAAATAAACCTGCTCAGATAGGACAATTAAGTGCACTGTACAATTTTCCCAGTTTACAGGTCTATACTTAAGGGAAAAGTTGCAAGAATGCTGAAAAAAAAATAATTTGAACACAATCTCATTGATGAGCATTTAAAAAAAAAAAACAACTAAAAAAACCTTTGCCAGCCATTTACTTGACTAATACTTACTTGGACTCAACATTGCAAGCGCTGTGAATGGAAAACAGAATACACTTAACATAGAAATGAATGATTGCTTTCGCTTCTACAGTGCAAGGATTTTTTTGTACAAAACTTTTTTAAATATAAATGTTAAGAAAAAATTTTTTAAAAAAACACTTCATTATGTTTAGGGGGGAACTGCATTTTAGGGTTCCATTGTCTTGGTGGTGTTACAAGACTTGTTATCCATTTTAAAATGGTAGTGGAAATTCTATGCCTTGGATACACACCGCTCTTCAGGTTGTAAAAAAACATACATTGGGGAAAGGTTTAAGATTATATAGTACTTAAATATAGGAAAATGCACACTCATGTTGATTCCTATGCTAAAACACATTTATGGTCTTTTTTCTGTATTTCTAGAATGGTATTTGAATTAAATGTTCATCTAGTGTTAGGCACTATAGTATTTATATTGAAGCTTGTATTTTTAACTGTTGCTTGTTCTCTTAAAAGGTATCAATGTACCTTTTTTGGTAGTGGAAAAAAAAAGACAGGCTGCCACAGTATATTTTTTTAATTTGGCAGGATAATATAGTGCAAATTATTTGTATGCTTCAAAAAAAAAAAAAAAAGAGAGAGAAACAAAAAAGTGTGACATTGTACAGATGAGAAGCCATATAATGGCAGTTTGGGGGAGCCTGCTAGAATGTCACACGGATGGCTGTCATAGGGGTTGTACATATCCTTTTTCGTTCCTTTTTCCTGCTGCCATACTGTATGCAGTACTGCAAGCTAATAACGTTGGTTTGTTATGTAGTGTGCTTTTTGTCCCTTTCCTTCTATCACCCTACATTCCAGCATCTTACCTTCATATGCAGTAAAAGAAAGAAAGAAAAAAAAGGAAAAAAAAAAAACACCAATGTTTTGCAGTTTTTTTCATTGCCAAAAACTAAATGGTGCTTTATATTTAGATTGGAAAGAATTTCATATGCAAAGCATATTAAAGAGAAAGCCCGCTTTAGTCAATACTTTTTTGTAAATGGCAATGCAGAATATTTTGTTATTGGCCTTTTCTATTCCTGTAATGAAAGCTGTTTGTCGTAACTTGAAATTTTATCTTTTACTATGGGAGTCACTATTTATTATTGCTTATGTGCCCTGTTCAAAACAGAGGCACTTAATTTGATCTTTTATTTTTCTTTGTTTTTATTTTTTTTTATTTGGATGACCAAAGGTCATTACAACCTGGCTTTTTATTGTATTTGTTTCTGGTCTTTGTTAAGTTCTATTGGAAAAACCACTGTCTGTGTTTTTTTGGCAGTTGTCTGCATTAACCTGTTCATACACCCATTTTGTCCCTTTATTGAAAAAAATAAAAAAAATTAAAGTACACAATGTAAGCTTCTTGTGTCCTCATTTGACACACTCTGTAAATTACTTTCAAGAAAATAACAGGTTTTAAGAGAAGGCCAGTCAGTCTTTTTCAGGATTATTACTATGGGCATTTTGATGCGTGTATTATACCTAAAGGAACATAAAGTATGTAGTATATTAAAATAGACATATCTCAAATAATGGAAATAGTTTTTAGACTTTATAGTTCTAGAATAATTTTGAAGAAATGGAAAGTGTTTTCAGTCTGATGTTAAAAACTTTCCCTCCATCTCTTAGCAGTAATCCATTCAGATACAAATGAAAAGCTTACTGGTAATAGCATCTTAAACTTTTATTCCCTTTGGATTTTTTGCTGTTCTTGTTGTGTAAAAGTTCTTTTCTGTTCTCCCATCCCTACCCTATCTTAGAACATAATGCAAAAAAGTTTTTTTTTTCTAAATCAGCTGTTTTGTTTCAGAGTGAGTCTTTCCTCATACCAAAAATAACCGCCCCCTCCCCATCCCCGCCATCCAAAAATCCAGAAATGAAAGCATCAGGCAAAAGAGAGAGAGAGAGAAAAAAAAAGGAGGGGGGGAAGAAAGCAGGAGTTTAGCCAGATGTGGCCAAATCTGTGGAATCAGCCACTGATTTCCTGAGATACATGGTGGTTTGCTCTGTGATTCTGAGATCCTAAGGACCCTAGATGGGACGAATCTTTTAAGTGTTTTTATAGGATCTAACTCGCTGATAGCAAATGAGGGTGGAGGTACCCTTCAGTTATCTTTGGGCCAACCAACAGATGTGTGAAATGAAGCAACATCTTTGAGAAGCTAGTTAGGTCTGTTTTAAAAAAAACCCTCCTTAAAAATCTGTGTTGTCAGTTTTATAAATACTGCATGTTGCAGCATCTATTTGCTTTATCACATACCTCTGTGATACTGTCTCCCTGTTTCCAGTGTAGGTGAGTGGATACGACATTGTTCTTATTTTTGTAAAAACCAAAACAAAAGCCATTCTGTTGTCTTGTGGTAGCATTTCTGTTGCTCAGTTCTTATGCCCTGGTGCCTTGTGAGGTGGCCTTTTCACGGAATGTCTTTTATCTGAGGCAAGAATAGTTTTATCGTTCTAAAATACAGAGAAAGTAGGTGTATTTTTTTAAAGCCCATTTGGGTGGGAGGCAGAGTGGAGGCAGACAGGAATTCAGTAAGAGAGGATTTGGGAGAGCATTGTACAGGAGCTGGGATAGAATGAGGGGGCACTTGCAGAAACTGATAATTGGCAGTGGAGTGAGAGGGGATATAGGTTTTAGATGAGGTTACTTCACAGATGAGTCCAGGATGCTGTTTAAGACAGAAATATTCTTCAGTGGCCATGCCGTTTCGGACATAGTGACTTCTGCTCAACCATATTAAATGTCCATAAAACCGCTGTGTGTTTCTATTCCTCTTTTCTTAGGAAGAATGAGTACAACTGTGCAGGTTTTATGTACAGTATTCATTTTAATTTCTCAGTATATGATGCTCTTAGTGTAATTAGGTTTTGCATCCCGACAGAATTAATAGTGGATACTGTATGCTTGTATGCTCAGATTCCTTAAATCAAATGGAGAATGGGGAGGGGTGCAAACATTTGGTGATAAATCACAGATTAGGTTTGATTTACATGGTCCCAAAGTTAAATAAATTTATTGGGAGACAGGTACTTCAGGGTTCTCAGTCTCCTGACTTATTGAAGCCCTCTTATAAAATATTATTCCTGAGGCTGCGTGCACAACAGAAGCTTGAAAACTTAGGCAACATGAATATAACTTATAAATGACATCTTGTATCTGAATCCTAAAATTAAAAATCTTAATGTAAAATAACAAAAAAAAATTTTGAACAGTAGGATGAATTCATGATGAAGTTTTAAAATAAAGAAATACTAAGGGCACGAACACATTTCAAAATTCTCAAGTTTATGGGACACCCCTGAATGCAATGGTCTCTACATACTTGAACTCCCGATGCCTAAAATGTTCCCTTTTATCTTCAAGAACAATTTAATAAACAGGAATACAGTCATACCATTTCTTACAGATGTTAACCCAGAACCTCTCCAGTACACGTACCACCTTCATCCTGAGACCATTTACTATCCTCTCTCTGTTAAGGACGTACAAAAGGACTGAGACTAACACATTTTAATGGTTGCTAAGAAGTGAGGTGAATGCTTGGTTCTTCCTTTGTACCAGCAATGGCAGGAAGTGTGAAGTAGTTGAGTTTTTCCCAGGGCATTCTGTGATGGAACTGTTTATTTAAATACCATTCTTGTATATGCAATAAGTACATACTGTATATATTTATAATGCTTGAAGTGAGAACTTGAAAGGAAGTGGCAGTGGGGGTTAGATATCATTTCATTTGGAGAAATAAGGAAATGAGATGGTTTACTCACAGACACTAAAAGTTTGTTAAAAGGTACTGGGATATTTCAGGCCTTCCTGAAAAGGAGTTGAGAAGCCTCAGGCCCTGTCCTGAAAAGGAGTTGAGAAGCCTCAGGCCCCATCCTGTCCTGCTTCAAACACTTTACTCTCAGAGAGTGAGGGAGGAAATACAGCGTTTTCATTTTCTTTAAAACCCTCGCCTGTTCCTTACATACACAAACATGATTTCTTAGGACTGTTGTAATCGTGTGTTTTTCATTATGATTCTGTTACTCCATTGTCCCTGGGCCTGGTGTTCAAGAATGTACATATTCCTATGCTCTTTTTTTCAGACAACTACCCACTAAAAAAAAAAAGAAAGTGTGGGAATTTTGCTGGTATGAGGATGAGATTGGCAGTGCTCTTTAAACCTGCTTGGAAAAATGTTGTTTTAAAAAGACTGTTAACTTTTAAAAGGCATTAGACACTTAGCAAATTTTCCTAAGTGTCTCCTAAGGCCCTGCAACTTTCCCAATTAGGAATAAATAAACCCATTTTCAGAGACATGGACATCAGAACACATAGATGGAATTGGGATTATGTGCATTTATTCCAGGGTTGCTTTAACTACAAATTGTAGACGTGGGTGGTTGGGTCTGCACTTTTGCTTGCTGTTGTCTTGTTATCCCAGTAGCCCGCTGTTTCATTTAGTAAAACACATGGCCAGTGAATCAGCCTTTAGGGGGATGGGTCTATTTCTCTCTCTCTCTCTGTTTCCCAGTGTCATCCCATGATCATGGGGTGCGATTAATGCCTCCTTACAAATGGGAAAGGAGACCTGTATTGTTCATGTGGGTCATTGTTCTCAAGAACCTAAACTTGGCCGAACACAACTCAATGGTTGATCCAAATACTGTTTTTCCTTTCTGTAAAGTGATAAAGGGAGCAGTTATCACGTCTTTACGAGCTGGCAGAAAAGGGAAATTAAGCCATTTCCCCGAAGTCTGTCCTCTAAAGCAGGACCCACCCCCCTCAACCCATAGAGGGCTGTGCTTTTAAATAACGATGGACGTGGTACACGCCCATGCTAACTATACTTTATTAGGGCTTTAAACATTGGTAGCAGGTCTAACAAAGGGGCTTGATGGAGGTTTCAGCTAAAGGGGCCTCAACGACAGTGACTTAGGGCTGGGCCGGAACAGGATTCCCCAGAGCCCACCTGGACACAGCAGGGCCCTCAGCCCAGGTCTCCCCTGCTCAGGGGGGGAGTCGAGAGAGCAGCTGAGCTCCAGACCCTGGGCCTCCTGCAGCGCCAAGTCAGGGGCGAGGAGGCCCCAGGCCCCTGCTTCGGGTCGCCATGGCAACGAGGCCTGGAATGCCACAGTGGTAGCCCTCTTCCTCTGCACGTCCGGACTCCCAGTTCTGCTGCTTCAAGTCAATGTGCACAGCAAGGGAGGAGCCCCGGAGGAAAATAACCACTCCCTTCTTCCCTTCACCACTGCCTTGCCCCCTTACAAAAGAGAAAAAAAGAAAAGAAAACTGCATGTTTGAAAGAAACTACAGGCAGTTTTTGGTGCCATTTGGGAGCAACTATTTTGAGTTCTGGTTTCCTCTTCAGAGATTTGTTCGCCTCTTGTAAATCGTTGGCTGCTTTGACGTTGAACTTGATGACATTTCATGTTTTCGTTGTGCTGCTTTTACATCAATTTTGATTTTTTTGTTTCTTTATAATTTTGTTATTATTTTAAGGAAATGTCCCCCTTCCCTCCTCCCTCCCCTGTTCTCCTCAACCAAAGGACTGTTTCCTACTCAGTTTTCTCAGTCATAAGGGAAAGTGTTTCCTTCCAGGTGTGTCCCCAGCTTATTAGGCCTATCCTATGATGGGTCGGGGAGGGGGTCTGGGTCCTTTGGGGGAAGGCAGGGAGGGAGGCATGGGAAAGGCACTCAGAAGTCAGCGATTTGGGGGAGGCGGGAGATTGAGTTTGAAATCGTGTTTAAGATGCCGGTGGCTCAACCTGTGCTTGCTTTAAATTACAATTTTAAGAAGCTAGTTAGAGAACAGAAAAATCACTGGGCCAAGTCACACCTGTACTTTTTTTTTTCTCCTCCTCCTCTGTCTCCAACCTCTTTCTAGGTTCTTCACACACCCCCATTCGGCGTAGTACCCAGAGAGCTCAAGATGTGTGGCAGTTTTCGGATGGAAGCTCGAGAGCCCTTAAGTTCTGAGAAAATTTGAAGCCCCCAGGGGCGGGGTGGACGCGTGCCGCCCAGCCGACATCTGCGTGGTCTGTCATCCTGCTAGTTTGTGATGTTTTCTGACAGTAGCCTCCAAGAAGCCGTTGTGCGAAGACAGAGTCCTGCAGAGTCCTTCCTGCCCGGGCCTGCAGTGCCATTTTATTTATATTTTTTAATAAAAAGCAAAAACAAAAAAACAGACCCACACTGGAACCGTGAATCAGTCCCATATAGAGGGCCCGTGGACCATTACTGCCCCGAGTGCCGTCCTGGCCCTGCTGAGACCAGCCAAACCTAATTCCCCGTATTGTGGAAATGAGCATGAGTCCCCCAAACCCCTTGTTTCTATACATTCTATGTTGTCTTTTAAAAAGTGTGCTTAACATTGACACAATAAATGTTGGAGCTTTAGGTGGTGTTTGCTTGTTCTTTAATTATTAATGCTGATGAGACGATGCCACTGCTTAGGACTGTATTTTTGTACCTGTTACCTGCAGACACCCATCGGGTGGAAAGGAGGAACAGATTTAAGGAATGAGTAGGAGGTGTAAGAGGGGAAATAGGTTACTGCTTATCAGATGGCATAAATTTTCAAGGAGAATCAAAATGCAAAACTTGGGAATAAATCATAGCAATATCATAATTAATGTAGTAGTAGTGTTGCTGTTTATTAATGCTGAAGTGTGGTTTCCCTAACTGTCTGACTTATAATTTGCATACCATTAAATAATGCATAATATGGCATGCTGAATTCTGTTTTTCAAATATATGCTTTTGGTGGCTACCATACAGGATTTGAATTTGTCTTTTAATTTAGCCCAAGAAAGATAACGTCACTGGGTTAGTGGTAAATCCCAGAGAAGGTGATAAATGTCAGTAGTTGCTTATTAAATATTCTAATTTTAGGTTCCCAAAACTTTAGCAAATATATCTGAATGTAGACAACTAAACAAACATAAAACTTCTTTATTACTCATATCAGGAAATTTGTGACAGATTTTATAAGGGGAAAAAGTATAGGAGGAAAGAAGTTCATATCAGAACACACTATCATAATCGTAACAGTGCCCCATTCCTTAGAAATTAGTGACACAAATAAGTTAGGTCTACAAACTAGTGATAAAAATTCCTTCTGGCCCAGTTAATTTGCAAGGAACTTTTCTCAGTTTGGTGTTTTCTATTGCCTGGAGATCCAGAAGAGAACTGGAAACAATATAGCATATTAAAATAGGTTTATAAATAATAAAACTCAGACACCTGTGTATTATAGATTTACATACTGGCTGTGAACGTAAGTGGGGAAAATCTTACCCACTCACCCTCTGGCTAGATTTACCTAGCCTAGTGAGAAAGCAAAATAATTGGCATCTGGATTCTTTCCTGCTTGTTCATCATAATTAATGACTTCTCACAGTCGTGTGCTGCCTTACAGTTTATACAGTAGCTTTCATGTGCATTATTTCATCTGATCCTCACTGGGACAGATCTCAAGACTTCCACTTTGTGGATGAGGAGACTGAGGCTCACCAAGGTTAAAGGCTTGCCCAAGGCCATATCAGTGAGGAGAGCAAAGAAGCAAGGCGTTCGTGTACCTTACTGGTCAAAGGGAGTGTCTCTCCCTATGGCAGCACACAAGCCACAGTTGTTCGTGAACACACACATGTATGGCTCCCAGACACAGATCAAGGATGCCCCCTGTTAGTAAGGGCACACAGTGTCTCTTCCTACCAACAGCTGTGTACACTGCAGGAGGGAGCTTGGAGTAAGCATCCCTTCTTGTCATCTCCTTTCCCCTATGGCTTTTCTGTGACAAATAACCCTGGTTGACTAGGTGACCTGGATGAGTTCTGGGGACCTCCTCTCACCTAGGTGAGATGGGACCTCCAGACAAGGATTATTTCTTGGAGGAACCCTCCCAGCCCCGTGCTCTGCCTCTGTGCTACTGAAACCTAAAACCATTAGTGATTCTGTGACAGCATCCTCCCTGAACGTGCTAAGTTCCTTGCTAATACCTAGAAAGAGTGACTGTGCTTCAAAAGGGAGGCCCAACTGAAACAGAACAAACAGTCCTGCGTTTTGGAACGACTTCAGCCTTGGTGTTCACTACACTTTTGTTTCTTGTCTGTGTATCCACCTCCATGTTTTATTTCTTCTTGGAGTCAGTTTGTAAATAAATGGATATCTCTAAAATGGGATTTTTGGGGCGGTTGGGAAAGAGAGAGGAAGTGAGTAAAGGGTGTCTTTTTCCTCTTCCTTTTGGAGAAAAAAGATCCTTCATTGAAACAAACAAACAAGTAAAAAACAACAAAAAACCCCCCAAACATATCTTCCCCATACAATTTTTAGTTGAGAGAAAATAAAAATTCATTTATGAAATTCATTATGAAATGATGGTGTTATGCTAGGGCTAGAACTTTTGAAAACCCATGCAAGATTGATGAATTGGGTCGACATCTCCCTGTGTGATATGTCAAGGTCGTGGTTGTCCATGAATGGTGGAAGCAGCAGAAGGGACTGACAAATCTGACTGGGGTCCTCAGTGCGCCCTCTCCAGAGAGTGAAACTTCAAGTTGCAGAGAGATTAATTGGTTGCCCAGCATGCACCGAGCTTGGATTAGAGGACAGTCCTGGGTACTCAGAGGGTAGGGACCAAATATGGGACATTGTTCCTACCCTCCCAAGCCTGGTCTATGAACATTTATTTTGTGGTCTGTCCAGATTGTCACACTGAACAAAAAGATCTGTTAGATGTCTGGGTCCATGATGGCTGAGATTCAGATGCTCCTACAGCACTCAGCACCTGGCCTATTGAATATTGGTGGTGCTGAAGAAATAAATGTATCAAAACCAGTGGGAAAGAAAAATCTTAGGCAAGGAGAGCAAACATGGATCCTACCGTGGTCAAATTGAGTGCCCCAAACCTTGGCAGAATGCTTCCTGTGCATTTCTGCTTGGAGTTTTCAAGAGTGTTTTATTAGAGTGGTAAGGAACATCTTTCAAGTTTTGTGTATGCTGACATGATTTCCTTTTTTTTTTTTTTGAGGGCTAGATAGTGAGGTTAATGTTAAAGATGATTATTTATATTAGCGCATTTTCCCCCAGTGTTAATGTTTATTGCTATGAAGAATTCTTACTTTAGAGATCAGCGTCCCCAGAAAGTAGCTGTCGAGAGGATCAGAACTGAAGCTTTTTGTAGGTTGTTGTCTCTCTTCTTACATGCCACATAGCTTTGGCTCCTTTTTGGGTATCAGGCGAGGGAAGAGATTTGAGGAATTAACATATTGGTTGTGAAGTCAGTATGAAATTCAATTAGAAGTTCAAAAACAAGGAATGCTGCAAGCACACCTTCCTTCTTCAAGGATCCATCCTGAATTCTCAACCAATGGACAAACAATAATGTTACGTTCCTTTTCTTTGATTCCCTAGCAGAGACAGCACTTTTCAGTTTGCAGTCCCCCAGGGTTACAGTAAGCCAAAGAACATCTCAATTCCTGCAAAATCTGGAAACGTTCTTTCCCTTTCTATCTTAGTGTAAATTAAGATACCTATTGTTAAATCACATTATCTTTCCCCTTGTTTTACATCTTAAAAAGTGCTCCCAGGAAATACTTAAGGTTTATAGAGCACTTTTATAGATGTAATAGAATCAATTTTCCTAGTGATTCTAGAATCTAGGCAGGACAAGAACAGACGACAGCTTGAAAGGAACCACAGCAATTATTTATTTTAAAGATCGGGGCAACAGAGGCCCAAAGATTACGTGCAGGACCTAAGATCACACAGCTTGAAAAAAAAGTGCGAGCCAAGCTCGAAACCACGCAGTTAGTGGCTGAGCCAGAATTGGAACCCAAGCCTCCAGCTCCTGTGCAAAGGAATTCAAGCTGCAAATCTCTCCCTTGTGACCTACTAAATTCAGAAACAGGAATGGCAGAAAAAGTGTGCATTACAGAAGGATTTAAGAATGAAATCAAAAGCTTGTTTTGGTGCCAGTCCTAGTGGGGAACATGTAAGCATGTCCCACATTTCAAGGATTTCCAAGCAGGATCCTGATGACAGGCCACATTTAGGTCGCTGTCTGGAACGGTTCCTCCTTTAATCCACCCGTCCAATGGTAGAAATGAACTTAGGGAGCAAGAATTGCTGGGAGACAGCTTTTAAAGTTAAAAGGGCATAAAAAAGAGCTACTCACCAAACCAAATTCATCTCAAATGTCTTAAATAGATCTCACAATCTGTTCCATTCTCCGGGCAGGATTTAAGAGAAACGCCCACTTAATTTGCATTTTGAGGCCTCATCACATCCTGTCAGAGAGAGAATCCAAGTAGCCAATAGCATGCCCGGAATCCTGTTACTGGGGCTATTTAATTTTGAGTTCAAAGATGGTGAAATAGCAATGAACTAAAGGGAATGTTGGTCAAAACAGTATGCAAGTCCGGGTTGTGAGGACTATTCCACTTAATGTGCTATGTAGGCTGCACAGTCTTTTTCTGTGCAAGATGAAATCTTAGTCATTTTCCACTTTGATCAGGGGTTCCTGGCTCTGTTGGGAGATGTACAAATTCTGCCTTACCCTTCATGAGGTCTGCCGCTCTCGGCTCTTCTGCTGCCGTTCCTTTTCTTGCCAACCATCCTTTGACTCACATTTACGTCTTTGAATGGACATGGGTTGACTTTGAATGTCTCGGGGCCTGATGGGGCTGCAGTTGCTGCGTGCAGCAGCTGTTTCGAGCCTGCACGGGCAAAGTCATCCCTGAAATAGGAGCAGGCCAGCAGGAAGCCTCACAGAGCAACAGCAAATCAAACATCCCTGTTGAGGATAGTCTGAGAGGAAGTAATTTGCCTGATTTTTTTTCCTCCCTGGTGATAGTTCCCTGAATTTCCTGAAACTGTAATGCAAACAGGCAACTTCCACTGTCCCTTCTGCTTCTCTCTCCCTGCTGATGTGTCCTGTCTTCTCAGACACACCGAAAGCAAGGTCTTCAAGAGGGACGAGATGTGGAGACTACCTTCCTTTGGGTCTGGGATGTGTGGAGAGTTGCGCTCAGGCCCCTATCTCAGAGTGCCTGGTGTAACCTGTTGCCTGCTTCCCCACACGAAGGGGAAAAACCAAAATGTAAATACTCCTCTTCAGAAACTCAGCCAAAGCTCAGAATGCAGGAACTCGAGTGATTTTCTTTTAAAGGGGTCCCCTTTGTATGGATTTGCCTGTAGCCACTTGGCATTATTCATGGAGTTCTTTTTATTTTTCAGCTTCTTTGAGTGTACATTTTCTTTTCCCTCTGACAGGCTGATGGGCTGGGGATGGACTCCTGGCGTTTTTGGTGCAGGCTGGTGAATGGTGCTGGTCTCTGAGCCGGCAAACCAGGGTTGTAATCCTGGCTTTATCTTTGCCTTGCTCATCCACCTGGCGTCTTCTCTCTCTACTTGACGCCATTCAAGGCCCATTTCTCCCTCTGAAAAAGGAAGAACACACCCCGCTTCCTACCTCCTATTACCCAGCAGTGTACAATTGTCACAACAGCATGAGTCATCTGAACGCTCTGGACTCTATTAAGGGCGGGGGTTACTGACATCCAGTCTTGATGACTGCAGAAGTGGAGTTGTGGTCCATCTTAAGAGCGGGTTTTCCTTTGCTTTCAATTAGTGGGCCCATTTTCTTTATAAGATTATGTCACACACAAAAAAGCTGCAGGGATTTTTGTTTGGAATCTAAAGCTATCATCGTGTTTTTTAAATGTTCAGATTTTGGAAATGATTACATTTGCAGTGCTTGGGGTGGATTTTATCACTTCAGTACGCCTTAAGGTTGGAGGTGCCTCACTATCCCTCTCCCTGCTGAAGGGTAGCCCTGGAGGACAGCTCTGTCCCACAGGCCCTTGAGCACCTCACCAAGGGTTGCAAAGCACCACACATCTTCTGCTGCCTGGAGATTGAGGACCAGGCCATGTCCGAAATGTGACCTCTCATTGAACACCTAACCCTTCTCATTTTCAGCTGGCAGATTGCCCAGAGCTTGGTAAACAGCAAAATGTAGGTTAAAGTAGAAATAATAATATTGGCTAGTGTTTATTGAGAATTTACAAGGTGATAAGCACAACCATAAGAGTTTTCTATGCATGTCCTTATTTCTTCTTCACAACCATCTTGTGGGGTAGGCACTATTATTATTCCCATTTTACTGAAGCTTACAGACACTTAAGTGACCTGTCCAACATTATACAATTGGTACTGCCACTATGATATGGCTCTTAACCTCTGTGTACTGACCTCCAGGATCTATCTCATTCTACAGTTTTGTCACCATATGTAATGTCAAAGTTGGGAATATCATATAAAAAAAAGTGACAACAGTGCTAATGAAAGTGACTAGGAAGTATACTCAAAGTGGCTTTGCCTACTGTGTTCTGGTCCTGTTAAATACTGAACAAGGCCAGTGTCACTATGTCCCACGGGGCTTGCATTTTTGTCTGTCCTTGGAGCTGGGAGGACTAGGTTGATTCTGTGAGGCATAGCTGAGGAATTCACTCGTGTGTCTTCTCCAATTGCAGTAAGCCTCATTCATTTGTTCAATCAACAAATATTTATTAGGTTCCTGCTATATGCAACCTACAGAGTTAAGTGCTGGGGAAGGGATGCAAAGAGGTAAAAGACACAGTCATTGCCTGTCAGAAATGGCCACCAGTGGAGAATTAAATTAATTAGAATCCTACTAAATAACTAGTCTTAGTTAAGCTGATGTGGTGAGAACAGTGGGCCTTTTAAAATGCTAATATATAATTCACTTTGCCAAAGCAGACAGCAGTCCCAGGCAAGGGGCTTCAGAGCTCCCCAATGAACAGGAATGCTATTCTTTATACTTTATCAGTAGGATGCACACCTAAAAGTTGTTACAAATGGTGGGGATGAGTACACATTGATGTTTCTTCATCTGGCCCAGTCTTTCTTGTGAAAGAAAAAAAATAACAGCAAATAATTTAGAAGGAGGGTATTAATAAAAACATAGTTCTTATCCTGTGATCAAAGATAAGTGACCTATTCAGGGGATAAGTCCATGTATTTCAACCCTCTGAGCTAATTTGTAACTGATTACCTGGCTGTAATTTAATCTGAATGGAACATGACAAGGAAATCTTTACTTCTTCTATGTGCAGGCCTATGACCTATCTCAGAACATCGGCATAAGCTAAGTTTGTTTTCTCCACCTACAGTGTGTGAGGTGGTGTTCTAGGCACTGTGGGCAACTATAAAGAAGCATAAGACCCCACTCCTGTCTTCAAAAGGATTATAGTTGGTCCTAATGTCTATCGTCTAGTAAGACTATAAACATATAAGCAGATAATGAGCAAGTAAAAGATGCAGTATGATTATTTCAGAGGTGAGAGACACAAGCTGTAGGAATGCGAAAGAAGATAGTTTCTTTGGGACCAGCAGAGATGTTGGGCTTTTAGTTGGTCATCAAAGGCAGGCTAGAATTTAGCTGATAAAGAGACAGGATGAGGGCAAACCAGTTCAAGGCAGTCCTGGGGTGCTCGGAGGGCAATGACTAGACCAGTAAGGCAGGAAGAGAGGGGCTGTCCAAGAAAATCGTGTAAGGTAAGGTTGGAAACTAATTTGAAACCACATAATGGAGGGCCTTTCATGATAGGCTTAAGGAGATTGTATTATAGTCAATAAATAGTTTTTCAAAATCATGTGCACAGAAAAGTTTTAGGAAGAGTGTGGCATGGTATAGAACGGATTGGAGAGGAACTCAAAAAAGACCAAGAGACCAGTAGGAAGTGATCCTTGAAAGTGTTGGCAATTTCCTAGAGGAACGGCTCTGCTCTGAGTATAGTTTTTGGGTCAAACTATGTAGTCATCCTCATCATATTCACGCAGACAACAGCCCCATTTTTCAATGGTATATGTAAATTCCCCATTTGCCCTAGTCTAGAGCCATTCCAGACTGCCTGTGGAAGCCCACAATAGTTCTTCCTTATGTGTTGACTGTTGCCAGAAGCCCACCCAATGAAGAGCCTGCAGATAAAGACCTTGAGGCCCAAGCAGGTCGGTTAGTCCCTAGAGATGGACGGTGTTTACAATACAAAGGGAAAACATCATGTCTCATGAAGCATTTAACACTTAACCACCAAGTCTCAAGCACAGTGATAAACTGGAACTGAACTGGAAAAAGAACAGAAAGCTACAAGAGTTTTCTTAGTTCAGTGGCTTCAAGGACTTTCCTTTTCTGGGGGGAAGATTTATAAATTGTTTTATTCTCTTGACTACTTGTAAAAGTTATATTGTGTTGCTTTTTCCTTTGCAGCATGCTTGTTGATACATGCTATGTCCTGTAATAATATGATTTTGTTGTCATTTGGCCACAACATTAGATGAATTTCATAATGAAGTCTCATGAGCTGAAAGTAAGCAAGCATATTTACACGGAATCAGAGAATGTTCTCTGCATAAAGTAAGGCTGAGCCGGCTGGGGCTTTCCTCTCTTGGAGTTTACATTTCAAAAACAGAGACCTTTGTTTTTTTTGTATTGCAGTCATATCATCTGCTCTCCTTCCATGCCTCATGTCCCCTGCCTATCATTCTGTTCCTCCTGGAAGCAGGACTGGTCCACTATTCTCCAGTGTCATAAATCAGGACATTTAAGGCATACAAAGAATAATTTTTGACACTGGGTTGCAAATTCTCCCTTTCACCATCGAGTTTCTCCCGGAGCCCCCCCCCCCCCCCCAGGCCCTGTCCACAGCCACAAGCTGCAGCACTGGCCCCACTCCTCAGGAGGATTGTCGAGGTCATAAATACATGCTAAGGAAAAGTGAATGGCTGGGAGCTTCCCAAGGGGTTCAACATACATGGAAACATGCCCCTGAGGTGTGAAAACATTTTGATATTTCCAGTATGGCCTGTATCTCCCCTCCGACTGAAACAGAATAAAGTATCACTGAAAAAGTGAAGTGTTCCCTCCAGACCTGGATGGGAAACAGGGAGGAAAGCAAGGCCTCTGTGAGAGGCAATCTGTGGAGCAGAGAACAAAGCTCCCTTCTCCAGCTAGGTACCCCCTCTTCCACGTCAGCACAGGGCTCAATCACAGTGCAGCAAAAGGATAATCACGGAAAATCATGTATACTTGGTTAGGAAACCCAAGTGTCCATACAATAGTAGTTAATGTAATAGTTTGCATTTAATCACCCTTTCCATTTTCCCTGCCAGTCAGAATTACGTTGTCCGTACAGAAAGTGTGTATATATGCGCAGTTTCACCTCTAACTCCTTATGTATACACCTGTTTGTAACATACGCATGTTCATGCCCTGTGTGTGCCACCTGTACACACACGTCCAGACGGGAAAACACGCCTTGTCTGTAATGACTATGAAGATCTTAAGGACATTGTTGGGCTTTGATCTTTTTTTTTTTTAATTGAAGTATAGTCAGTTATCATGCATCAATTTCTGGTGTACAGCATAATGTTTCAGTCATACATATACATACATATATTTGTTTTCATATTCTTTTTCATTATAGGTTACAATGAATTACAATACAAAATATTGAATATAGTTCCCTGTGTTATACAGAAGAAACTTATATATCTAGGGCTTTGATTTTTGATAGTCATCATCCCCTGGTTTCTAGAGTCTTCTCTTCAGAAATTGTATTCACTCTGGGCTCCCACCCTTCTTCTCCAGGAGTTAAAGGTCAAGATGACAAACCTGGGCTAGAGAAGCTTAGTTTATCCTTTCCTGGCCTAAGGAGTCATTGTGTCTACAGAACAGATGTGGGATGGGCAGAAGCGGAGTAAACCTATCCCCTCTCCTACTGGAAATCACATTTAATTCTGACCCAAGGGACCTCCTTGTTGCAAATGGAGAGGTAATTAAGCCTCCAGACTCTGAGACTTTTGGGGTGAGAGGGCTTAGTTTTTCATACATACATCCAGTATATTTTTGAAGAGCAGAGGGTGGGGGGTCAGAAAGGCTTAGGAAGACTTAAAGAGAACGGAAACAAGATGACAGGTGTTGGGCATGTTGCTGTGAGATGGTATGGGTACATAGAACACATCTTTAAAAATTCATTCCTGTTTTAAAAAGCTCCAAGAATGCTACCAGCATTCTCGATGGTGTGACAGAGGAAGAGGGAACTACCTTGTGTGGCGAGTGCTCACGGGAAGGAGTGTGGGCAGGAGTGTCACTCCTGCTATCATGATTGTTTAAAAAAATCATTATCGAAGTGGAAAAGTTTCATCTTCAGAGACCAGAAGTGAGAACTCGAAGGACAGGAGACCTCCGCTGGTAACCACACTTGGTTGTTAACCAACACAGCCAAGGACTGAGCCCAGTGACCTAGAGGGAAATGGCTGAGGTAACCAATCCCCAGGAGTGGTTCCCCCGAGGAGAGTCGGTCCCATTTCAGCCCCTGCCAGCGAGGAACATTCCACTTGCTGCTGCTCTGTGTTGACTCAGACCATCCCTCCTGGGTGTGTGGTGGCAGTAGAGCTTGGAAAATCTGAAGCAAGCGAGAGGACTTAAGATTTCCATTTAGGAATGTCGACACCTTCAAGGGACACAGAGTGTGTGTGTGTGTGTGTGTGTGTGTGTGTGTGTGTGTGTGTGTGTGTGTGTTGGGCTTGTACCGAGGGTGGGGGTCACTCCCTCACTCCCCCTAGCCATGTTAGCACTGGTAAAGTGGAAGCTGCCCCTGTATACTGCACACCCTTCCCTTTCACCACCCACTTTAGGAAGCAAGCTGAGAGAACTCTCTAGCATGGGCACCCTTGTTTTTTTTTTTTTTTTTTTTTGATGGGCCAAGCTTACAGTTTTCAAAGTGCTATGACAGGATGGTTGCAAAAATAAAAAGCTAGTGAAAGCTTAGTCACAATATTTCTATAGCTGGCAATCAAAAGATCATATTGCATGCAACTGGCAAAATCATCATAGAGAAATTATGCATTTTCCAGAATACCTTATTCCCTTCTGTGTATTAAACATTACTTTAATATTCTGGTGACAATGTTTTATAATTAATCTAAATGTAAGGGAATGAACACACCAGAGATTATGTCTCAGTGCAAAGAGGTGAAAAAGGCTTTTTTGCAGTGGCAGACCGGATTACTGACTCAACTCCTTCCACATAAGAGCAGCATGAATACCACTAAAGCTAATACCCTGCCCCATCCTCCAGTGAGTGCAAACATTCTGTACACTTTGGGGAGCAAAACCCTTTTTACTCATAAGGGTGTTAATGTTAACACAGAAGAAAAGCATCTTAAAAATTGCATTAGTTCATAGACTTATATTGAACTCATGAGGGGGAATCTAGCCCCAGAGAGATAAAAACTAAAGAGCTGAGCCATAAACCAGTATGATAACATCCTTATTATAAGATGCAAATTGAGGGACCCAATTCACTAAAACACATGTTACTGGTATTTAATTTTGCTTGTGGGAATATATCAGAAGTTGGCCTATGCCTTTTGCACAATGTACTTAAAAGGAGGGTGAGTAACTTTAGCTATAAAAAAAAAGTGATGAAGCACAGGGCTAGCAAGGATGGAGAGATAATTGCAAGGATCTAATTTAAGGGTCAGTGTACACAGCTTTCTTTCCTGGCTTGGGTTTATAGGCACAACACTGGCATGGGAAGGCAAGTGGGGCTGTGCTCCTAGGTGGGGAGCCTGGGTTCTGCAGCAGGGCAGCTGAAAGGGCCAACTAAGCTGGTTGGTGTTGGGTGGGGGTGCTGCTGTGGGTGGGGGCCAGAAGAGCCAAGTCCACGCCCAGTGGTCATCGCAGGAACTTCACTTGAACTAGTATGATGTGAGCCTGTGGTTTGGAGCAGAGAAGATGCACTTCCCCATGAGAAAAAGGTCAGTTCCTCTTTCCTTGGGTGGCACAAACAGCCTGTACTTGGACTTCCTGCCACTCCTCCTACCCACCAAGTAGGTGAATTATGCTTCCTTCTCAGGCTGATATTGAGAGGTCGTACCCCACATCTCTCCAGGTGGCCACTCCTGTGGGGCTCAACAGATGAGAAAACTGGCCCTCAGCCCTCCCCTGCTCTCACCACCTTCCTTACCTGGGGGCTCTTCAGGAAGATCTCTCTCCCCTCCAGATTCAAAGTGCTATCAGTGGATCAAAATGCTGTCACAGAGTGTGGGCATCACTTGGGAGACTGTTAGAAACACACAACCTGCAGCCCCTCCCTAGAGTTACTGAGTCATGATTGGCATTACCTTTTGAGAAGTATGGCCAACCCCATGCTCTGATCTGTTGCATGAGCCACTCATTTTGCATCTACCATTTAGGGTTTGTATAATAAAGAAAGCGTCCTCCAAACATTTATTTATTTTTGGGGGGTGGGGGAAGAGTCAAATCTTTGTGATTAGAGGGAAAAATGTCATAGGACGCATAGGGACACATTGGAGGTTGTCAGAGCATTACATACTACATTAAATACTACCTTAGATACTGTCGAGGTTACCTTGATGTTGGTTGGGGAGGGAAAAGGCATCCAGCCTGTGGGGGTATGGAGGGTCTGTTGAGGGGATACATTTGCTCTGAAGAGTGTTGTTTGAAGCCCTAGAAGAAGCTATGGACACAAGGGTGGTCTGCCTCTGCCTAGCCCTCTCCAGAAATAGGCTGCTGGCAACCTCCTTGACAGCTTAAGTTAGGGAGACAGCGATGGGAGGACAGGGGAGGAAGGCAGGGGTGCCCAGGCCACCTTGGATGATTAAACTTGCTGACCTCAAGGCTGGCGGGGTAAGCCTTCAGCGTTTGCAGGGGCTTCTTGGACTAACTCTGCTCCTACTAACCTGCCAACACCTGAAGTTCCTTTAATAAGATGAAAATCTTCTCATAACACAATCAGAAGAGAAAACACTTACACTGCAAAGACTGGGTTGAGGGAACACTTAAATGTGAATGAATGAAACAATAACTGTCCAATCAATCTCCAAGTCTGAACAGGTGAAGAGACGGGCCTGTTTTGGTTTGGCTGGGCCAACAGACTCAACTAAACTCAACTAAAACAGAAAAGAGGGCTGGGTGCAGTAAATGAATTTTGAAGACTCCACTCTCAGCTATGAGTAGGGCCCGGTTTACCTCATATTGAGCAAAAGGAGTGGAAGCATGTAGGGAAGTATTTCAGTCATGCAGCTACAAAGGCCGCAGCTCGACTTTGCATTATTCAATAAAGGTTTTGTTTTTTTTGTTGGTTTGTTTTTAAACCCGGGTTATTTCATACACAGGAGCTTGTCTCCTAGGGCTTTATTAATTAGAGCATTACATTTAAATATCTTACCTCTCCACCTGTCCCTGTCCCACACTTTGTGGCTTTCCCTGGAGCAAGCACGGTGCCCTCACATAATTCTCTGTAGAGGTACCCAGATGCAAGTGGCCCTTTCAAAGGGCCAATAAAACCTTTGGTGGGATAATTTCCTCTCTCAGGGTGGATTTTACTCATTTTGTTGTCACCAGGACGGCCCCTGGGGATCCAGGTCTCTTCTATTTTTTAAAAGCAAAGAGAATATTTTTTCATGAGACTCAAAAGTTCAGATTACCATCAGATTGACCTAAGTGCTTTCAGATGGGCAGGAGATTGAGGCAAGGGCAGGAATGGGATTGCTAATTAATGTTTTCAAGTGTATGGATTAAGATGCTCATGTTTTTCCAATAGTTCAGATCTAGGCTATAGCGTCAGTTTCCCGTTTGGTCTTTGAGAATCCATCTCTCCAGGTGCTTCCTTTAGGAGGGAGAGCCCTAGGATCTTGACTCTGCCACGTGAGATCAGAAGGAATGATTCCTGTGCACTCGAGAGAGATGCTTAAATGATAGTGCTGAATTGTTCGGGAAGCAGCCTCAGGTTTTTGGAGGAGGCATGAGTAGTTCATGGAGGGCTTTAATTCTGTTTAAATTCCCAGTCATTTTCTTATTACTGCTACTGTATATATTTGTGTAATTATTGGCCCGCAAAACAGTTTACAAGCGTTCTCTCATTTGATTCCCACAGCAGCACTGTGGTATGATACAAGCTGGACAGGTGCTGTTACTTCCATTTCACTGACTGGGAAACTGAGGCTCGGAGCAGTTTTGGAGGCTCTCTTGAGATCACACAGCTAGTTAGAAATCAAGCCAGGGTAGACGTTTTAGTACTGTGTGAAGATGGCATAAAATGTGATCTATAGACCACTGTTTCTCTGGCAAGTTCAAGTTCCCTGCTTCTTCCTCCCTCCAAGACAGTAAGTTGGTTCAGTGGCCTCTCCCGGGGCAAACTTGAGAAGTATCAGTGCTAGGCTGCTACCCTTTGGTCCAGCAATTCTACTCCTATGCATATATCCAAAAGAATTGAAAGCAGGGACTCACAACAGATTTCTGTACACCCATGTTCATAGCATTACAATAGCTAAAAAGTGGAAACAACCCAAGTGTTCACTACCAGATGAGTTGATAAACAAAATGTGGTATGTACACACAATGGAATACTATTCAGGCCATAGAAAGAAATGAAATTTTGACACATACGACTATGTGGATGGAACTTGAAAATATTATCCTTAGTGAAATAAGGCAGTCACAGAGGGACAAATGTTGTGTGATTCCCCTTATATAAGGTACCAAAACAGGCAAAATCATAGAGACAGAAAGCAGAATACAAGTTACCAGGGGCTAGAGGGAGGGGAGAG